>NC_054064.1:10077432-10378266 GCF_017639655.2 Falco naumanni | reverse complement strand
GCAGTGCAGGGCAGCGCTGCCAACTTCTGCCAGCCTGGCTGCTCAAGGAGCCACAGTGTTAAATGTCTAGTGGGACTACTTCTAATTCTAGCAGGGACGGAATGCCACCACCACGGCTGCTCGGACTTGCATTACTCTCTCCAGACTGGCAGCAGAGATGCAGTCACAGCAACCGTGCTGTGGACATCTAAAATGAAAGACAAGATTTGCTTCACAAAAAACTAAGCCACTAACAACTGCTCAGTGCAAGCACAGTTTGGATCCTGCAAAGTGACCTGAATAAAAAAAGTTTTCGAATCTTAAGTTTTTAAAATTGTTTCTCAAAGTCCCTACATAAGTCTGGCAATTACTTAAATTAACAGATCCTAAACTGTGGTGCCAAAGCTACTGGCCTTGGCTTGCAGAACTGGTCTCATTTTTACAGTGTCTTCAATGTAAAGACTAGACATCTATAACTCCACCAGGGTTCACAAGAAATCTTGTGAACTGACAGCAGTCTGACGCTGCAAAAAGTTCAGAAGCCACTGGTCTAAACCAAGATTTACTAACTTCAAACCAACCAATCCACACCCTCCAAATCCTACAACACGTTTATCACAAGGATTGAGGACACAATCAGCCATTACAAGGTTACTGCTGCTGCTCTGTCTAGCGTCTTCTGTTCACACAGCTCCTTCTTGACAATGAAGATAAAGCTGCCTGAATGTACATAATGAAGTTTTCATCTCCAGCTGCTGTCTTTTTGTACTTTGTTCACAATTTCTAGGCCTAATTCAAGGTCTCTGAGGCAGTAGCAGAGTTAGGGTGGCGCATCAGTTTCTCAGTTCCCTACAGAAGAGCAATGAAAACTGTGTCTACTTAACGGTTACTTGTTACTGCTCGGGAAAAGAAACTTGTAGCAAGGAAACCACTGCAATTCTCTATGCAGTTGCTCAGCAAAAATAGAACTAAGAATTTTCAAGAACTTCAGAACTTAACTGTCTATCCAAGTATTTTCCTTCCGCTTCAGTCTAGCCACCAGTATCCCCCACTTCTGCCAGGCAGAGCAAATACATCCCAAATTGGTTTCTGAAAGCTTAGAATAGGTAATGAAATAGCATATTTCTAGTTTTAAAAAGAGTGCAAAGTAAAGCCAGTTAAAAAAAAAAAAATCTGTCTACAAGTCCGCAAACACAGGTTTCTTTCCTTTCTCTCTCAAACTAGAAATAAGGACATTGGATCAATACTAATATTCATATCATAACTATAAAAGCTTTTTAAAAAAAAAGCCATCCCTGGTCATAGACTGAACTACAAGGGGGTTTCTGACAAACCTGCTGGTTCTCCTGTTTTTCCATCCAGCTTCACAGGATAACGTACTGGCTTTGATCAGTTCCTGAAACGTTCTCTATCTGATACTTAACAATAAGCAATTTTCTTCTCTTGAATTTAAAAGAGATTCATTGAAATCCTTCTAGTCAGGACATTAAAAGCAAGCAGCTCCTAAATTCAGATGAAAGAACTCCCTTGTGTCACAAGCAATACACACTGTACCAGAAAAATCAACAGGTACAAAACCTCATTTTCTGAAGGTTTTCTGAAAATAAGCACTGCACCTTTTCTAAAAAATCTTTCACGCAACAGGAACGCTATCCCTTCTTGTTTACAGCAATAAGGACAACTCGGCGGCTGCCAGCGCTCGGGCCGGGAGCGGGCTGAGGGGCCCGGCACAGGTCCGCACGGCCCCAGATCGCCACAGCGGGACGCCGCTGCGGGCCTCGCTGGCTTCCCCGCAGCCGGACAAAGCTCCCGGGGCAGAGCAGCAGCCCGGCTGAAGGCAGGCACTAAGTACGTGCCGCCCGTTTTCGCCCAACCCCCCGAAAAACTTGGAGGCGCCGCCTGCCGCCATCTCCCCGCCGCAGCCCGCACAGCCGCCCCGCCGCCTCCCCTCGGGCCGCAACGACAGGCCTCGTCCCGGCCCCGTGGTCCCGCCGGCCCAGGGCAGGGCCGCCGGCCGGGCTCCGGGGGCCCTCCCGGAGGAGCCGCCAGCCCTTCGTGCCCGGCCGGGAGCGCAGAGGAGGCAGGCCCGGCCCGAGGCGAGCCCGCCCGGACAGCCGCTCCGCCGGGACCCCCGCGCCGGGGCGGAGAGGCGGCGGCTGGCGCCGCCGAGAGGCCCCGCGGGAGGCGGCGGCCAGGCCGGGCCTCGCTCCCCGCAGCGGGCCGCCGGGGCCCCCCGGGCGCTCCCCCGCAACTTCGGGGCAACTTCTCCCCGCGCCCCCCCGGCCGTCCCCTCCCCCGGCCGGCGGCCGCCCGCCCCGGCCCCGCCGCTCACCCCCAGATGACATAGTTGGTCTTGACGTTCTTGGGCCAGGAGAACTCGCCGAAAATCACCTCGTCGCCCTTCACCACGATCTCCTTCTTCTGCGTGTTGTACTGCCGCAGCACGCTCAGCACGTCCGCCATCTTCGCTCCGGAGCCGCCGGCCGCCGCCGCTCCGCTCCGGCCCCTCCGCCAGCCGCGCCAGGACCCCGCCGCCAGGCCCCGGGCTGCCCGTCGCGAACGCCTGAGCACCGCCACCCGCGCCACCGCCTACAGGGGGCGACGCCGAACCCGTCGCCATGGAGCCGCGCGGCCCCGCCCTCCGGCCGCCAGCTCCCGCGGCGCGCGCTCCCGGGGCGGCTCGGCCTGGCGACGGGCCCCGTCCCGCTGCCCACCGGCCGGGCCCGGCTGTGGCCGGCGCAGGAGGTGCCGCGTCCCGGCTGAGGGGCTTTTCACCGGGGCCGCCGGAGCCCCCTCCCGCCCGTAGCAGCACGGGGCAAGGGCTCCCCAAAGAGCCCCGCACGCTGTGCAGGGGGAAGAAAATCTGCTGGGGCCTGGCTGTGAATGGGGAAAAGGAGAAAAAAAAAAAAAAAAAAAGGCTGAAAAACCAAACACAAAAATCTCTGCTTCATCAATCACAAAGATGCGGTTTGATTCTGAGAAGAATCAGCCGTCAAAATCGGCGGCAGCACAAGTAACTGGGAAGGGTTTCTTGGTTCCGCAGCTGGAGCAGCAGCAGCAGCAGGGCCGGGGCACAGGCCGCACTGCCCGGGCGCAGGCCGCACTGCCCGGCCTCACCGCGCTCTCCCGCTGTCCCGGGTCAAGCCCTGCTGCTCCACCACACAAACAGTGCAGGCGAAGCGCTTGCCCGCTGAGCCCTGCTGGCATCCCCCGTGGAACACCAGTTCCTGCGATTTCAGGCCTGGCAGAAAGCCCTCGCGATGGCTCGTTCTAATCTTTGGTGCTCAAAGTTGTCTTAACGCTTTTCAAGGCTGGCAGAAAATGCCATCCCATTTTAAATCTGCAACAGGTAAAATCGCACCATTTTTCTTCCCATATGTAGCACATACTAAGACCAACAACACAGATCAAAAGCCAACAGTTTATACAATCTCCTGTTGTGAGATGTTGGTGGTACCACCACTCATATCAGAGCTACGCAGCACACTGAGTATCGCAGGTATATTTATAACATTTCACATATAGTGTCAAAATAGTCTAAATACACAAACATACTACAACACATGACATATTATACCAATCACTCACAGTATTTATTTTTCAATTGCTATTATTCGTTAGGAGACGAAACCATAATGAATTAACAGAATACTATTTGCCAGGCTGGAGCTGGAACAACTGCTGGACCTACAGCTGATAAAAAATTGAAGCAGAACTTGAAACGCTTCCAATGGGCCAAGAGCTGGTTTTACATCTCATCCAAAAAGCCCCGCTGCATCACCTAAACCAACGTTGCCCCTTAGGCAACACATCCCATACATCTGCAAGAATACAAATGATACTTTCTTCAGCAAGTTACAAAGTAACGTTATGTTACAAGACACAGAAAAAATTCATTTTAAGCTATGCTGTGGTGTGTGCTCAGTAAGCAGCAAATGAAGCAGCACGTCGTCAGATGCAACAGGGTTTATTTTCATGTTTCAAGAAAATGTTGCAGTTTGGGCTTGCTTTTTTCATTTAAGGATGCCCTCATTATAAGTTCCTATTGCGAGTTTACAAAATATTTCCCACAGATTGGCTTTGGGGAACACAGTGAGATTATTAACCATTATTTTTATCACCAGATCAGGACTTGATAAGAGATGTCAGAGCAACAATTTTCACATGGCATTAGGTACTGTTTTCAGTTTTGTTTGTCAGTTTTGTCACCGATTAGGCTGGAAAATCATTACCTGAAATGAGAAAGCATGTTACCATTCAGTAAGATGGAAGTATATCGCATAGGTGCAATCTTTCGATTGCATTTTATGACAGGTTTACACAGAGCTGTAGCCTGACAGGTTATACCGATGATTTGTCTGACATGAAAAACAAATTGTAAAACAAGGTTTGGCAATTTTACATCATAGGTAACTCCATTACGATTAATAACATCAGGAAAGATTGTTAAGTCTTATAATGCAGGAGGAGTGAGACATTCTGTGTCTGAATACGCTGTGTTCATTTTTATACGCACATGGACAAGACCAAGTCAGCACGCGTTAGCTGATTTCCCCGCACTGTTTTCTAAACCGTGGAACTGGCTACAGAGCAGTGATCCAGGGCACCGCTCTGCACCCCTGCCCAGCAAAGAGGGGCAGAGAGGGTTCTGCAGTGCTGAAACTGCCATCTAGGTCCCCGCCGGGAGACTGAGAGGTTATCGAGCAGCTACGCTGGACCAGGGACACGGCTCGGTGACACCAGGTGTGTGGCAGGGGTACGGGTGTGCCAGCCCCCGCAGCGAGCTCGGGCGGGGGGGGGGCGCGGAACGCGCTTCCCGGGCGGGCCGAGGCGAGAAAACCCCAGCACGCTCGCACGAAGTAAAACCTCCCGGCACGTTAATCCTTTAGGACGAGGGAATGGATTTTCCGGGAGTCACTAGAACCGTCCCACGTGTTCCGGGGTCGGCGAAACACCCAGCGAGCGTGAGTGCCCGCTGCCGGCACCCGCCGCGCCCGAGCGGTCCCGCCCGCCGGGAGCAGGCACAGCCAGACAGGCCGCGGCAGCAGCGCGCCGAGCCTCACACCTGGCGGGGCGCAGGCCCCGCCGACACCTTTAGCACCGGGGTCCCCCCCGCAGCAGTGCTGCCGGGCGCCGCTGCCGCCCCGCCGGGCCGGGCCGGGCCGCTCCCCGCTCCCCGCTCCGGCCACCGGGCGCGCGGCGGGCAGCCCGCGGGGGCGGGGCCGGGGCCTGCGGCCGTGCCGGACCGCCGTGAGGACTGCGGCGGCGCCCCGCCCCTTCCTGCCGGCGCCATGGCCCTGCAGGGGGCGCTGCGGCGGGCGGCGGCGCTGGCGCTGGGGCGGCGCGGGGGGCCCGGCCGGTGGGTGCGGCGGCGGGGACCGGGCTGCTTTCGCCTTCGTGCCCTGGGGGCGCGGGGCCGGGGAGCGGCGCGGCGCGACAGGGGCCGCCCGGGGTGGGGTGGGGAGCCCGGCGGGCCGTGCAGGCCGCGGAGTAGCACGGCGGCGGACCCCGCTGCTGCGCTGGAAGCCAGCGTGGCCCCTTCTGGTAGAGCTTCTGTTAGGGCCGCGCTGGGACGCTGGGCCCGGACCGGTGTGGGATTTAACGCTTGATTAGAAGAAAAAAAAAAAAAAAAAAAAAAAAGGTGTATTTTGCTTGTGAAGGCGGCCGTTTTGGTTACTGCGGCCTGCAGCGTCTCTCTCTATGCTCGTCATCCTGCAGGCATGTCAGAACCGCTGCGGCTGGGGGTATTGGGGCTGAAGTGAGTTTACGTGTAATGGAGAAATGACATTAAATGTTTAACTGACACAGGATAAAGCCAACCTTTATTTTGTGAACTGTAAACCGTGTCATTTGTTTGAAAGCTCAAATATCTGACATTGATTTCTTTTTAGTTTTAGAATGGGGAACAGTCTGCCTGCTTCTGTAGGATTGTCTCATGATGCTGCTGTCAATCACATACAGGTAACTGTTTACACAATATTTGTTTTCAACATGTTTAAAAGCCACAGTTACTTAAAAGCTGTATATACAAAGAAATTCTGCAAAGAGTTCTGCACGTTGGACCTGGTTCTTACCTTTACCATGTGATAGTGGCAGCATTGTTTACCCCCAGCCCTGGAAGTTGATCTTCCCAGGTTGTGCCATGTTAGGTTTTTTCAGACCTGTATTCAAAATTTAGTACTGCTGTCAATATTGGGAATTAAACCTTGTAAAATGACGTATATCAAGTAAAGTAAATATTTGAAAAGTAAGTTGGTATTTAAAACAAATTTACCAAACAGCCTGAAATTGCCTTGAATTTACAGTAAAGTAATAGGAGCATTTCTTTTTCGTGTTCAGAACCCCTTTTTGTCACTCTGCTTGCCACCGGCACGTCCCATTTGCCTTACGGACCCAGAAAGCCGTACTAAATACTTCAAGGAGAATGCCGCTTGTCTGGCAGGCCGTAGGTCTGTGGCTGCAGAGCAAAAGAGGGCTCGGGGTTGGCACCGTTGCGTGGCTGTCATACCATGTGCTCCACCGTCATTCCACTCACTTTTGGAGTAAAGCGCAGGTCACACGGCTTCGTGGGTGCCAGCAGTGCTTCTGGTAGAGATTGTCGGTGCCAGCTTGCCTCTGTTTCTCTGCTCCCACAAGACCATAACATTCCTGAAAGTTAGATATTAAGTTTTAACCGATTCCAGGTGTTCTATTCAAAGAGTAGAGTATACCTTTTGCTGAAACCTTTTAAAAGCTTAAGCAGAATGGGAGAAGTCACCGTCTTCCATGTAGTTCTGCCTACTGCACTTGTGTGCGGATGCTCTTTGGGATCTGGTCAAGTGCAGCTGCACTTTTTGAGGCCGAGAGCCTGACTTTCTTGGTGGTTGCGTACAAAGCAGTTTCTATTCTGATGTGAAAGTATGGGATGCATTCCTAAAGGAGCTGCTAGGCCACGATAGAGGTCTTCAGAACAAACCTGAGGTATGTTTTGCACCCACCATTCAGGTGATGGTATCTTCTTGACAGATACCTTGATAGAATTCATTGCTGTCTGCTCCTTGTTTTTAAAAAATAGTTCATTCCTTGCCTTAAGATTCTTGTGGCTGTACAATAGAAACAGGGAAAACTTACAAGCTTTTCATTTGGTCTTAAAAAAAATGAGAATTAAGTATGGTGTTTTGGAAGAGCCTTCGAAAGTCACCAGCTATTGCTGTAGCACAGCTGGGAACTCCTCAGTTGTCCCTGTTAAAAAGTACCTCAGAACGCCCTTTACAAAGAGTAATTTTCCTGTATTTGTTACCATGATAGCAGAATTTTAACTTCTGTGCAGTGTAACTTGTATATTTGTTTTCATGGCTGTTCGATACTGTTAAAATACGCTGACTTAAAAACAAAGCACACTGACTGGAATGCTTTTGAACATACAGGACATGATTTCAGCAAACTGTGTGGTGATTTTCTCTAAATCAACATGCCCCTACTGCAAAATGGCAAAAAACCTTTTTGAGAGTATAAATGTGAATTATACAGCTGTAGAACTGGACATGAATACAAATGGAAGTCAGCTCCAGGACATTCTTGAACAGATGACTGGTGGCAGAACAGTAAGTATATTTTCTTACAGGTAACAAGCAAACTAAGAACTTACGCTTCATGGGTTATGACCATATCAAGCTCTTCATTTTTTTGAGGCATGTAAACTTGGGATACAAGCTCCTAAATTAAAGGCAAGGTACTGCAGAAGGGTTCTGTGCCATCTCTTTCTCTTGAGACACTCTGGCTATCCCTCTGAGGTGATCTTTTCCATACTGCCACTAAGATAAAGTCTGTTTTCATTTGTAGAGGTATATTTAATCCATTGTGTTTAACACATCTTGTAATTTCTTAATTTTATAGTTTCACTTGACTCTATTTTAGTTTATTACAATCTCTGCTACAGTGACTTTATCCCGCTTTTAAGGGGCATGCAAACAAATTTTCCCATCTCTAAATATTGTGGAAATGTATGAATTATGTATGTATATTTAGTATCACTGCACAAGAACATAACTGGTGTGTGTATACTAAAGTCCCTGTGGGCTTGCTTAGATTTTTATCCTTTTTCCAAGGAGTAACTAATGCAATTTTCATTTTCTTGGTAGGTCCCAAGAGTGTTTGTCAACGGGACTTTTGTTGGAGGTGCTACAGATACTCAGAGGCTTCATGAGGAAGGCAAACTGCTTCCATTAGTTCACCAATGTCAAGAGAAAAGAAAATCCTGAACAGCTATCTAGCTTAGCTTAGTCTTCCTTTGTATAAACAGAATTTTCCAAACAAATTTAAAGATGACAAACATACACTGCATCAGCTGGACTCAACAACTTCAAATTACAGATTTCGGAATTGGAGATCGCTGTCCGACACTGGCTTGACAGACTCGGCCAATCACTTGGTGTCCTTGCCTCAGCTTCGCCACACCCAGATCGGTGGGGAAAAAAATGTTGTGTAACTCTCGGGGCTCTCAGTGTGAGATGGCAATAAAATGACATCACTATTACATCCTGATACTATGCTTCCAAGAAGTATAGACAAGGAGAACAATCCTGTATTTTTTTTTGCTGCAAATTACTGGTTTTGTTCCAGAAAGTTTGTTTGTACAATAAATAGTCAGTTTAATGGTTCCTTTAAATTTAACTCTTCTTGGAATGTCAAACTGTAATCATGAAGATCAAGTATGAAGCAAAACAAGTTTGTAGTGATACTGCTGTGTGCATGTCCACGTCCCTTAGCTTTCAGTGTCTTATCACCTTGCTACCAAACTGTATGTCCACTTGCTACAGAAAATGGAATAAAGATTCTTGCAGCTTTCAAGAGGTAGTCAGTTGCTTTCATCTGTACTCTGCACTCCCAAGCGCCAGTCTATACAGTGTCACTCGGGAATATCCTCCTAGGGGAGCCAGACAGCTCTGTTACCAAACGATGTAGCTACAGACTATGTTATGATCAATCCAGCATTATTATGAAATTTAAGACAAAGGAAAATGAGTCTAATATGCATAGAGTTTATTTAGTACTTAAGTTCTACAGTCAGAACGCAGTTTACTAGTGATTTTAACTTGCAGTTAGATGTCTAAAAGAAATGTCTAAAATTCAATAGTTTCAGTACAATGTACACCCAAAGCCAGACCAGGCAATACCAAGACTCTTGGTTAGCTCAAGAAGGTTCATATGCAAGTAGAAAATTATATCCCATTCTTTAGTAAAAGGGACCATTACACTACTAAAGGTGCACAGTTTGGAATAAAAACATTAGTCAATGAATTTTTACTCCATTCTTTTGAGTAAGACTCCCGTTGTTTCCATTGCTTTCAGCGCTACATGCACTTAAAGTACTTTTTTCCCCCAAAAGCATCCCATTTGTTTTCAACTCCAGATACCTAGGACTGTAAGGGTATCAATTTGACAGCTTCATTTTTGCAATGCAGGTTTGAAATAAGTTTAAACCACATCCTTTGTGGAAAGTTTTTAGTATACAGTTGCCTGCACTGTGCATCTTTAACATGTAATAAGCTATTAGACACACTGACCTCGTTATATTTTTATTATTGCCATGTACTGTATTTTGCTAGCTTCATCACTGCCTTAGTAAAATTTTGTTTACAAGGACACAGTCATCAAGGTAAACAGACACAAACGTGCATCTCTCCCTAAGCTTATACTTAATAAAGCAATTTATTTTGCACATACAGTGGTAACCAAGTATTCTTTTTCTCCGTGTAGAATTCTTAGACCAGTTATGTTTTCTCAGAAGATTAACAACAATTTTGCACCTGAAAGCTGGTAAATCCATCATGTAAAAATAGTAGTACGCAATGGAATTTTTCCAAAGATCTTTTCATTTTGTTCCCTGTTTTAACAAAAAGTCCCAAACCAGTAGTCTAAAATAACCCTTTGAGTTCTAAGTTTCAGAAATCCCAGGGCATTGTCACTGAAGGCAATATTCTACTCCAACTGCTGAGAAAACATGCTGTATGCCTGCCGATCCAAGTGAGTGCCCGTTTATTACAGAAGATATGTCTTAAGGCACTCAAAGGGTTAATTATGTTTCTTTTTAAGCATAATAAGGCTCCCCATCCAAATAGTTTCTTGTTAATTGTGTATCACTTCATAGAAAGTAGCAGCAAGACAGTGCCTTCATTACTGGATGGCACAAAGCCATGTTATGTTTAAGTTACTTAAACACGATATGGCAGTTAAAGTGTGGTTCTACTCTAGGAAAAAAAAAACAAAGGGAGGAATTCAGAAGCAGTCATTAAACATTTCTGTAATTTTTGCTTAGCATTGTCTCCAGACAAAGCTGTTTATCTTAAAATAATGCTTGCCCTGGGACCCGAATGTTAAAAATGACCCACTAAAAGATTCTGTACTTAAGATATACCCGTTCATCCAGCTTAAATACCGTGCTCCTGAAAAGCATGAGAAGCTGGAAGGAAGCATCAGCTTATTCCACTAAGCAGACAGAGTTGTCAATGTGCCCATCACTCCTTTATACAGTATTATTTTTGAAGAGTAGAACTGCACTTTTATAGGAGAATGTAATAGAAAAGACATTTTATTTCTAACTAGTTGTGCTTAACTCTAAGAAGCTGGTAACATTAGGAAAACAGCTATTTATATTCATTACTTGTTAATGAAGCATTTCTAAAAGTTCTGAACATACCACATATATATATGCAAATATATATATATTTAAACTTAAATTCAGAATGCAGAAATACCTAAAGAAACCACGCTTTACAGTATCAAAATTATAAATCCAAATGTAAGCACACATATTTAAAGACACCATACCTTCTGCTGAAATGAGCTCATCTTACATCTTAGCCCTTAGAGCAGCATGTACATAATATGCTGTCCTAGTGTTTTACCTTTACCCCCCGCAACTCTTACTCAGCAATTTTGTACGCTATACTGTAGCATGGTACGATGAAATCCCTACCATTCCAGCAATAAAGTCATCAAAACAGCTTACGCCATATTTGTCCACTGTAAACCACTGTAAATAGCAAAATAAACCTATAAACTGATGAAATGCTTTAAAATTAAAAGCAAAAAACAAGTGATCCTTTGCACAGGTTTACTTCTACATCCTATTCTTTGAAGATTTTCTCTGACCAATACTACAAAGAAGCTGCCCATTTATCCAGAATATTAATGTAAATGTTTCCCTAATACTGCATGTAACAGCAGCTTGATAATATTTAACAGAATGGAAAGCTCCGGCCCATTGAGCTCATTCTACAAAAAGCTTTAAATATGAAAAGCCAATTTTAAGCAGTTTCTTTATCAAAATAAAGCCATTCACAGGCAGATGTTTGATTTTGGTAAATAAACCAAGTATACTTTTGTAACTGATCTTTACACAAAGCTTTACCAAAAATTTGATAGATACAGCAAATTGAATGTTTAAGAGACTTACATTATCAAAGGAAAGAAAAAAATTAACCAGCTTTTAAAAATTAAGATAAATACTATGACATCAGTTCTGGTATAAGTTATTTAGCTAAGCTAGCATGCTCATTGTCAGCAAGAAGGCAGAAGCAGAAGAGAGGTAAAAAAAAAGGGGGAATGGCTGAGAGCCTGTATGTGAAAAGAGATTCAAGTATAGGCCTGAGGTGACAAGGAAACGGGAAAGGAGAAAAAAAGCCAACGTTAACAGAGAAAAGGAAGGGCACAGCCAAAAGAAACAAACTGAACCCATACCAGTGCTTTGAGTATGGTGGCCGTAAGTTAGGTACGCTATTAAGCTGCACAGCATTTTGCAATGGAGTGAAATATTTTCCTAGTGTTTTTACAGACAAAGCCAGTATTAAAATAAATTTCCAAAACTGCTGGTTTATCTTTTAAGCCAGGAATACAGACTTCATTGAAAAGCCTTTCAAAGCCATTCCTGTTTACAGGCCCCAATTAGAGAACAATGAAAAAGAACACAACCCCCCTAAAGATTAATGTTTAACAAACAGGCTTAACAGTGGTTTTAAGTAGCAAGATATTTTAGGGCCAGTTATTAGCAGCCCTGACACAGTGGGAACTTAGACTGGCCCTGCTGACTTCAGATCTACACCTACTTTTAGGCTCCTCTTTTTTTAAAACAGCATTGTAGGTACAGACCCCATGTTTTGCCTGTAATCCAATTCCATAAGCATCCCAAACTCTCTGCCTCCTTGCTACCAGTCTAAAATTCCTGACACGAAATTCTATTCCTTGGCAAAATCACTGACTTTGAGTTATTACACTATATCAATGTATGCATTGCATGACTTTCAACAGGTCTTGAGCGCTTTCTGCCCTCGCCGCATTCTTGGTTGTGTCCCTTCCAGGAAGAAGCCTGACCTCTGATGTTCATTCTTTACAGCCTTTTGCTACAGAAGTTTTACCTCTGCTGCACTTCCATCCAGCCATTACATCCTTTTCTTCATTCTTAAAGCTAAAGTGCCTGAACGTTATAGTCTTAGACATAACACTCTAACACTTCAGAATTACGGGGGTCAGAATAAAATGGCAGTCAAACTGAAAACCTGTTAATTCTTTTCGATATCAAGAAACCTGCATTCACCCAGTCTAAAGTTGCTCTCTGCATTTAGGCCTTTTTTTTTTTTTTAAATTACTGTTTTTAATAAAATTAACCATCTTTAAACTTGTCCCTGTTCAGTTTCATTGGTAAACTGCAGTGCACAATTACAGCCCCATTTTTGTTTTGTTAGTCAAAGTATTCCTCTAATGCAAACAACACTATCAACTTGAGAGAGTCTGTGTCTCCTCTCTGGTGAAAGGGTTGGTTATTTATTGTATACTGAATTAATCCTTAAGCTTAGAAACTTTTGTCTTAGCTCCCTTATTATTATTTTTTGAACACAAAGTAATTATTGCCTCTTGATGTCCAGATAGTTTTGGAAATTATCAGTTTAATAACTAATGGCTAAAATCAGGACAGATTTATGTTATGGCAAGTGAGTCATGCTGTCCCCTAAAATTCAGTATATGGACAGATTAAATAAAAGATCCAGTCTGTGGAAAAGGAATATGCAGCATCATTCTTCTGTGCCCTTTACTGTAAGGTAGTTACAAAACCAGACAGAAAATGGTAGAAACAAAGGTCAACACACTGCAAAGTTTCAGCTGTCAGCGTTTACTCCAGTTCCCCCTCTCTGAAAATCTTAAAGGAAAAGCAAATGACAACATGATCTCATTCATTGGTGCTAGTTTTATATCAGATACCCAAACCACTTAGAATATTCTATTTCTAACAAGACTTTTTAGTACAGAGATACGGTAAATATGTAGGAGCATATTATGTGCTCCAGCACAGATGGCTATCTTTAACACGGTGCAAAGCTATCTGGTGTCAATAGATACAGGGAGCTACGTTTTCTCTAAGTTCTACTGAAAAGTTCATCTTCATTTACACTCTAGGTCAAGAAATTGCATTTTAAACTGGACTGCTTTCAAAGATGCAACACTACTATAACTGTTCAACCCGTTAGTAACTAGTCTAACCTTTTACCTGCAGTAAATTTATCAATTACCTGCACAGTTACTTGAAATATCTGTTTTAAGTTTTCATTTTATATTTAGCCCAAAATATTTCCTATTACTTCACACATACTACTCCAAATAAGAAAAAGTACTTGCAAAAGATACTTATCTATCAGTTATTGTCAACATCTCTAGCTTAGAAGAAAACACCTAATGAGATGTTTGGCTATTACTGTGTAATTTAAAACACATTTCTACCAAAACCAACCCCAAAACATCAGTGCATTTACTTTAAATAATTATTAACATGTACTGAACAAATGAGTTTACTCCCCATATTCATGGTGTTAATTTAGAAAGGAGACTAAAAGCGGTTAAGAAATTTTCCCTAAGAAATGGCTAGTTTTCTTTTTCAAACTCCCGATTGCTACAACTCAGCTTTTGTGGGAAAGTTTGCTTTTTTCTAGACGACACTTGACAAGCTGGTTGCAGTCTCCTGTATCCTTCAAGCATTCCATCAGAGCTGTATCATAACAGCAGTGGTAATTCAGTAGTAACTGCATTCATGTCCACTGAAAGGTAAGTCTTACCATCAGTTCTTTAAGCCAAGGTTTTAGCGTCAGAAAAGGCTTCCCTCACTGTTTTGACCTATTAGTTAAGGTGGAGTATATAACTGTATAGCAGAATACCCTCAGTAACACGTAACCTCATGTTTTAGCACCGAAGGAGATATCCATCCTACAGAATGCGAGCTCTGAATTTGTAATCAATATGTACGAGGCATGATGAAAAGTGTTACAAGTATAAAAAGTATAATATGAACTTGAATTTCACATTTAAAAGCTTGGGGTTTAGGCAGAAAAATATGGTCTTATATGTCATTCACCACAACGGGGCTATTTTTATAAACCATAGTTGTTTTCAAATTAACATCAAATTCACTGTTTAAAACAGCCAGAATTAGCATAAAAGAGGCTGGCATACATATGTCTTCGGGGAAGTTGTAAAAGCACCACTAAAAAAACCCAAAACACCTTTCTCATCTTCTAAGATTGTGATCTACTAAAGAGATCTTTTAACTTCCCCCCTATACACACATATATAAAAACACACACACAGAGAATTAAATACATATACACATGAATTGCTATCAGTTCCTGTTCCAAAGTGATAAGATATTCACTAGCGTTCTCCTTATTTACTCACACTCCTAGTATGAGACTAAATTAAAAGAAAAAAAAAATCCAGTTCCAATCACTTCCTAAACAAGATTTTGAGAACATGAAGGAGACAACTGTACATTTCATAAAAGTTCTTAAGAATTGGTCACTATAAACTGGAGGTAGTTTTGAAAAATGTTAGCTTGAATTAATTTATGAAATCAGAAGTAATGTTAATCTACAAAAGATTTTAAAAAAGTAAATACGCTCCTGTTAGGAAGATTGTTTCTGTATCATTGAACACGTTCTTTTGGGGAAAAAAAAAAACCATAGCTTTTTGTTTCTGGTTGTTACCACTCAGCTTCAAGAGCAGGCCAAGACACATGCACTTGGTGATCTTCCTCACTGAAAGTGTGCTGATGCTTCCTCAAGTTGTAACATGGACTGAATGCAGCTTCCCAGCCATTTCCAAGGTCTTTTTCTATTAAAACCAGTTTTTAGAGCTTCCTGTAAAGCATATTAATTCTAAAATAGTGCTTCTGAAACGGCTTTGTACAGAAACTGCCCCTCAATTTACCTAAAGAGAGTTATGCTTTACTCCTGAAAACTGAGATGATAATCTGGATAAAAAAGATTAGTATGAGCTCTTCCTTTCAGTTTTATCAGTATAAAATTTCACGGGGGTGGCTTTTATACTGTGTCACAGTCACATGGTCTCACACGTCCCAGAAAATACTTCTTTTGTAGATGTGAAGTGTAACAATGGCAACTGTTGAACCTTAGTAGTTTAAAATACAGAGATTAAAAAAAGCTCAAAGAAAAATCTCTCTCAAAGATGCTGTTAAACTGACATTATTTAAAATACTAAAGCCACTCTCTTTTCCTGCCCCATCTTAAGTAATTCATCAATTTATTCTTGCAAACAAGCATTCCACAGCAATGGGGTGGGTGGGGGGGAATTAAAAATCTCTCAGTATTTATAAACTATTATAAATGAAATTAATTTATGTCTTGAGTAACCCTGTAGCTACTTTTAGCAAACTTCCCACTGTTAATTTAAATTGTGTGCAACAGGAAAAAAGAGAAAAGAGATTTCTCATCTGCTTTTCTTGTTTTCCCTTCACAAAAAGGTAACATTCCAATATGTATATGATGTGCCACGTTCTAATAAAGTATATTTGGCTGGGAGGTCCCAGGGTGAAGTCTGTTGCCAGCAATGGACCCACTGGGAAGAGCAGATGTCTAGAAAATCAAATCAAATCCAAAGTGAAGTTTCGAATAACATCCAAAGCTCCTGCATCAAAGCCACATATATCCAACATGCCTCTGTCATCTGGATCTGCGATCGTAAAACCGTTTGAGGTCATTCCACAAACAATGAGTTTAGCAGGAATACCCATTTTCTAGAGGAAAGAGGGGAAAAAAAATTCAGAACGCACATATACAGTAACTTAAACATGCCAGAGGACCAAGTTTTGCTATCCTGCTTGCATAAACCGCTGTCTGAACAGCCATACTGATAGAAAGTAGACATGCCATAACCAGAATTGCAGACTCCTTGTTAATACTGTACTTAACCTGCAGAAGATATACTTAAATAAATGGAAATAATTACAGTGAGGTATATTAGCACAACTTTCCTGCAATAATAAGATTCATAACTTCAAATGCAAGGATTGCATTGGCTATTCTGCAGTTCATTTGGAGAGAAAACTTCCAATAAGGTAATCTAATAGGAGTCAAAGAGTGCATTTTGTCTAAGGCAAAGATTTCCAAACATTGGTTGAACAACTACAACAATTGTGGCCTGGACAGTTCTACTAAATGAGCTGAATCAGCAGGTTAGTAACCTGTAAGGTAAAGCAAGCAAGTGGCTGGAGGTCTAGAGTACAGGAACTCTTTCTTTAACGAACAAATTTAGGAATGTAAACTAATCTCAACTAAGAAAACTAAAACATGGTGGGCAAGTTAAAGATTTTTGGCATTAAGTTCAGCTGGGTGGACATGATAAGAAGATTAACGTCCATACATACATGCTTGCCAATAAGTATTTTTTGTAGTTTAAAAAATAGTTCCTTTAAGACATAAAAGATTGCCCATATAAGAGTTTCTAATAGCAATGTACTTGGAGAAGGTATTTTTCTTAGTTCTATTTTAAAATTACACAGCTACACAGCTTAGAGTAGCCCCTTTAAAACATCATGAGCTTTCTTCACAAGATACTATCAGCCCATCTTACTGACACCTTCCCTGCAGGCTTGTCTTCATTACTTCATTTAAACTTTGTGGTATCTAACTGCAGATATCAAAGTTTAAATTTGGCTCACAGAATTAAATTAATTCTGTAAGAACAATAAAAAAAACTTATTCAATCAAGTACATATAGAATGCAGAAATCCATATATTCCCTGAATACAAAACACATTTTCATTGATATTGCAGTACACTTAGCAGGGTAGGATAATCAACTCTTTAACAATTCAGTGGTTTTAAAATACACGCAATTAGTGCGGTGTGTTCACTAATTCTACCTAACTGCACAATGTATCAGGTTTTAACAATATATAATTATTTGCTGAAAAAAGCCACAACTACTTCAGTCTCTAGAACATTTTTAGAGCTGGTATTTATTTTGTACAGTATTCACCAACTATAAACAGTTCAGAAGCATATTTACCTCTCTGTACTCTCTAAGAGCAGTTGCAGGATGAGTATTTCCAGCGAAGGTCTCGTTATCAGTAAATACAATGAAGACATCAGCAGCTGTCTGAGTTTTTTGAGCCCATATCATTGGAAGGGAACAATCAGTAGTACCCACCGGAATCTTGCAAGAAAAAAATAAATACATGTAATTAATACAGAAGTTAGTAAACCATGGAAAAATTACTTTTATGTAAGCTTCATGTTTTATCACACACAGAGGCTTCCTTGTTAAACAACAAGCCGCTTACTCATTTCAGTTTTGTCCAGATGTTTATTTGTTTGATTATTCTAATATTCTTTTCAAACTATTCCAAGTTGGGACCTAGCTGCCATTTTAAATTGCAATGTTTAATGTCGAGCACTTGAAATAATGACACTTGCTGGACTTTAAATAAAAGAAAGAAAAAAAAATCCAGTGTTTTACTATACAGATACAAACTAAGAGCACTAGAGTTGATTAGGAAGAAAATACAACGTAACTACGGAGACATCTAAACTCTGACAGTAGCAATAGCTATTTCCGAATATTTTTTTTTTTTTACATACTTCATACATTTTCACTAATACTTGAGGTAACGTCATATCAGCCGTCACTGGACAAGGGACCATTTCATGTGAAAAGGCAACGATATGGGAATCCTTCTCAGTACGTGCTACAACCTGATAAAGAGGAAGACAAAAATAATTCAGTTACATTATTCAGAATGTTTAACATCTGAATGAAGGCACTGCCCACCAAACACACAATATGACACATCCTTTTGTATTTAGGTCACCACAGCTCTTCATATGCACTAATGCTTCACTCTACACTTTAAACATTCTGTAATACTACTGGCAAATCAACTTTGCAAAAATCAGAACTAAACAACTGCTCTAATTATTGTAATTAAAGATACTTCAATATTTCTTCTCTTCCCTCTGACATACAACGCTAAACATTTTTAAACACCAATGACAGTTCAACTCCTCTATAATACAAAAACACAACAAGCTTTAAAATAAGAAATTGAGGGGAAAGTGACTGTGATACAAAGGCCATATTGATAACTCAAATGCACACAACAATTACCACAAAATTTCTTAACCCAATCTGTATCATTCTATTAATACTTCTGACAAAAACTGAAATGTATTTACAGCTAAGGTAAGTAAAAAAGCAGCCTTGACCACTTGATTTATACTGGAAACCAACTTCTTCACATTGATCCTTCTGAATTTGGTTGCCAGTAGCTTTAAGCATCTGGTCTACCAGTGAGGCAGAAGGTCACATATTCTGTATCAAAGAATATTTTCTTCTGATTCCTAAGCAGCTTTAGAGCACCTCTGCATCAAAAGCGCAGCTCAAGCTGCAAATATTTATTTAAAAAAAAAAAACAAAACAAAAAACACCCCCCAAAAAAAGGACTTTAAGGCCTCACCATGCACATAGCTGCTGCAACTGTGCTAGCATTGAGCACACTGCCCAAAACTTTTTGTGTCATCGATGCACTGACATCAACTGCAAGTACGAAGCGTTTTCCTGTTGGTTCAACTGTCTGAAACAAAAAAAAGAAAAAGAAAATAGGTACACATAATTAATACATTAATTTCCTCTTCAGTTTTCAACCCTAGAAGTGGAGCTTTTTATTCTTTCTGAGGTAACATTAGGACAATAATGTTGCCAAAAGCTGAATATGTCATGAAGTTCCAATTCTTTGTTTAATAAAATCCCAATTCCTAAGGTTTTTGTCATAAAGTTTCAGAATTGTTATCTACCCAACAACTTTTCTTCATCATTTCATAAGCTTTCAGAAAACAACAAATTGGAGAACTGTATTACCTTGAAAGTTTTGTAAAATGACGCATCTAAAGCTTCTAAAATGTCTTCATCAGGACGCCACCAAAGCTTCCCTCTGCTTCCATGTCCAGCTTTATAGCTTTCTATTGCCACCAAAATATGGAATGGATGTATTCTGCCCTACAAGCAGAAGAAATCAACAGCAAGTTTTTGAAAATCAGAGCTCCTTAAAAAAAAGTAACAAACTGAAACTTAAAATAAGAACTTACTACAAAAATCTCTGGTTTAGTATATTGTTACTTTAAATTTGTTAATTTTTAAGAGTCCATGCAGTCTTTAAGGAGCTGCTGTACAAACTGATAGTTGTCAGTTACTGGTAATGAACCTAATTCCCTTTCCAGAATCCTGCAATGAATTCCAAATGTTATCTTATGCCATCACCAGAACTCTGGTGAAATTTCACAGCTCTATCTGTGATTGTCCAGTGCTATTTTCTGTCACAGGCTTCAAGTAAGAGAAAGTCCCCATCTTGCTGAAGAGAAAGGAGTCAAACCAGGAAAAGAACAACTTAAAACTAGGTTTTTATCAAATACAGTAAAACTGGAGAAAGAAACTATTTTCAGAACACAGCATTCATTTTCTTCTTACAGTAAAGAAGACAGTCCAAACATTTTCTTTTTTTTTCTCCTTTCCCTACATAAAACCAAATCAATGGCTGCTGCAAACTAAGTATTCTAAACCACACCTTTGATTTGCTGACTTATCAACATTTTATCTTTTTCCTCAAGGGGAGTTTCAGTCATTGATCACTACCAGCAGCACACCTACGCAAATCTGAATGCCTGCCCATTGTCTTTCTTCCATCAAGGTATTGTGCCACCACCTTTTCTCTCCCTTCTCCAGTGCCTCTGTAACTATGTATGATTAAAGAAGAAACCAGAAAAAGGGAAGACCAGTGATATGGGGAATAGAAAAGACCTACTGCTGTTCTTCACAGTTCAACTATGGTCTTGAAGAAGTTAAGTGTTCTGATTTTAGCCTCCCCAACTCACAAAACTACTTGTCTTCTCCATCTCGCATTACATTCCTGGAAATTTTGATCTTCTTTTGGGGAAGCCTCTTTTTCCTCTTTATTTTCTTACCTCTGATGGGTAGTAAAGCAATCTGAAAGGAGAAAGTCTCCTTGTTCCATCTTCTTTTTCCTCACACCTATGCTAGTTTCTTCATTCACTTCCTAAGATCCTACACAAGCAAATTCCACTCACTTTTTAAGCTTGTATTGCTGATTCTAAATTACAAGACTCAGAAGTAATGAATGAACCCAACTGGCAAAACTTTCCATAACCCTAATATAACAAAATATTCTAGCTATCAATATACTTAGTTCGTAGAGAAGTTTTAGAAACACAGGGAAGGGGGGAGGAGCTGTCGAATAGGGAACTAATTCTTGGGGGGGAAAAAAAAAAAAAAAAAAAAAAAAAAAAGGGGGCAGGTATTCCACTGCAGTTTTCTAAAAGAATAAACTGTATCTTTCCTACAAAAAACATTCCTTTTATTTTGTAAAGAGGTTGCCTGAAGAAACACAGTTTAGGAAGAGATTAAAAACCACCAAGGCTGGCACTAATTATGACAAAGGTCTTACCTTTTTTAGCAGTTTCTCATTTCTCAGTCTTTCACATACTATTGCCACTTCTGAACCTCGCGGTTCAAGCACCGAATTTGCTGTCAGCTTTCCCAAATTTCTCAACAACAGAGCAATGGACATCTCCTTCAGCAATGCCTTCCAAACCTATGATCAAAGAAAGAGAGAAAAGAAAAAAAAAAAAAAAGATGAGATTCCCAAGCTACAAGAACTGACATTTGTACATTACATAAGTGTATTTTAAAATAAACTGAAAATCTTCATATAACTTGTATGTATTTTAGATCAGCTATTTTGGTAACTATCTTGAAAAGCAGCATAAGGGATATTGGTTATGGAAATCTAGACTCAAGACTCTGAAAAGTGTTACTCTAAAGAGAATACAAAGCTGATGTTTACCTACCTCTTTAGATTTCAGATGGTTTGTCAGGAGATGCTCTCTAACTAGACCATATTCCTCTACTAAATGAATAACTTCCAATTCATCTTTTGTGCGTTTTACTTTCTCCACAGCCTCCAGATACTTCAAGAGTTTTTCAGTCTCAGCAGAAACTGCTTTGTCTTTATAAGCCTCTTGGACATCTTTCCACCCTTTGGTAATATATTTAGTGACTACAGCAATTCCTATTGAAAAGAAAAATATTTTCCAAGCAGGATTACCATCTTTACATTGGCATTTATCATTTTAGCAAGCAAATGACTTAGCAGGGCTCCTTCTCAGACCTGCCAACCAGCTATAGAAAAAGGTCAGCCACACACAGCTTAGAGCAGTAGTTTTAATCACTGTACTATTCCCTTAGAAGAAGCCTAACACATCTGAAACTAACAGATCTTCCCAAATAACAAGAAAGTATTAATTCATCATTTGTAAGCAAATAGGAACAAACTGAGGGAATTGTATCACTTTATCTTCTCTTGATGTAAGGAAGAAAAAGAAGGAACAAACTCTGTTTACCTTGAAGATAAACAGGTCAATTTCTGATATGACCACTCACATTTTTAAGGTGCAGTTTACAGGATACTATCACCAAGAAATTATCAGTCTACAATGGTATTTGGGTTTCCAAAATAGCTCCACAGTAAAAGGTTTAAAACACAGTTATTTTCAGGTAAATAAAAATTTATTACCTTCACTGGCAGGTTTTAGGTGGGACAACCTCAGAAGATCTTTATGAGACCAACCACTTCTTTGTTTATATTTTGTAACTGCTAAAGCAACAGCCATGCCATTCTTCCCATTGTACCAATCTGCAACTGCTTTCCTCAGTGCACGGCCCCACATGCCACATTTCATGCCCTCCTTCAGATCTTTTTTAAATTGGATGAAAGTAAAGAGATGGGTTGGTATGCAACACACCTCAGGAACAGCTTTAAATGCCGCTTGTTTCGTTTTTGCATCAGAACACTGTGAGCAAATTGCAAGTGCAAAAAGCAGGGGCTCCTGTTTTGCTGCTCTGCCTTCTTGACTAAAAGTCTTTATTTCTTGAACAACTTCACCACCTCTACCCTCTTCAATCAGTCTTTTTAAAGCTTCCGCATTTTCAAAGCCCAGCTTCTGCTCCTTGATGCAGTAAGTACCACCTTCTGAGCCAAAACACAAGAAACGCTGCAGTCGAGTCATATCGGTGACATGCCACACATAACCACTGTCAGAGTTCGGCACCTGCTTTTCATCCAGGAGTTGCACTTGGGTTTCCTCGTCCTCCATTGTTTACACCTCAAAGAACTCTGCTGAAAGGATAATAAAGTTTATTAAGAGCTATTGTGAAAACTTGGCAACACTACTCTTTTATCACTACTTAGCAAACTAATCTTATCTATACACCTATCTGCCTTTGTAAATTTAAGAAAGAGTGTAATAACTTTCTTAATTTTTACAGTAATTGTACTCTAAGAGTGTAATAACACATATCAATTAGCAGAAAAGAAAGCAACAAACAAAAATCTCTGAGCTACAACGGTGACAAATTTATTTCCTTAAAACAAACTACTTAAAACCCATTAAGTGGCACACAGAAAACGTATCTGGTGTGATGCCCTTTTGCTACTAATATATTACACCACTTTCTTAGGCAGATTTTTGGATTGCTAAACTCACATCTTGCCCTACTCTATTTTGCTGAAGAAATGGTAACACTGACCAACTGAAGAAACATGATGCTAAAGAACTAAAATACTGAAAAACTGTTTAGTCAGATGACTTTGTGAGAGTTTGAATATGGTGGGTTTCAGTGAGGCTTAGACAAGATCTTTTTAACAACCAACAGTAGCTCAAGAAAAGATTGTATTTTTTATTTGTATTTTTTTTATTTTATTATATTTTGTATTTATATGTTTGTCCTCAAATAGTCTACTGTTTCAAGCGAGATCCAAGAAAACATGCAGACATAACAACACATTCTGTACTGTTTCACATTTGAAGTTAAAAAGCAAAAACAGCACAAAAATTCACAGTCTTTCAGGTCTTTACGATTTATACACTTTTGAGCTGCAAGAGAGTTTGGCTGTAATATTTGTAGGCAACAACACTACCCTTGCTTGGAGAACACCCAGCATGGTAAAAAAACTGTAACAATTAAACTGAAATAAATGCAGATTAACTGAAATCAGCAGGGTAAGGAGAAGAAAATTCATCATCAATACTATCTCCAAAGCATTAATATGACAACAATAAATTCAGTTTTCTCAATTCACACTGAACAATTAAAAAAGCAATAAACAGCACCAAGAGGTCCATTAAAAGAAAAAAACAACCAACCAATAATCCGCTCTATCAAACTGCATATAGATCTTAAAATATGCACACACTAAAATCTGAGCATGCAAAATGACACTTCAAAGAAATCCTCTTAACGACTTAAGTAGTGCAGATACCTACTTTTGGCATGCTTGTTTGGATAGCCATTTTGCTTCATTTACCAGGATAAGGTAGCACAAATAAACGTCACTAATGCAGACAGATGGGGTTTTTCCGCCAGTTTAGGTAACTAGCACACTGATTTACAAACCACTTCTCTTACTTTTTCTTTGACACAGAATCTTCCTTTCTCTGCAAATGACTAGAAGTGTGCCCTTGTCCTCCATTCTTGCCTATCTGCAGTGATGTGCTGTCTGCATCCAGAATTAAATTATAAATAATCATCAGTGCCCCCATTATATGCTGCTAAAATCACAAAAATATAAGTCATATGTGGGCACCTGGTTTAAAAATGCAGGTTTCAGTTAAAACTTCACTAAGAAATACCTTTCATTGTATTATTCAGAGCACCAGGGCCCAGCTATTTTTCTTAGTACTTAAAAATTCTAACCATGTTTCCTGCCAAACCAATTTAAATACACATCATGGTTGAGCTGACTTCTTCACTGACATCTGAGGCATCCAAATACACTGAAAATAACAAGGGTGGTATGTGCAATGCATGAATACCATACCAGTACATTTTAATGTCTAAATGCATTTTATGTCAGTGCAGTTCAATAAGCTTCATTAAACAGTACGTAACATTTCATAGTAAACCTACACAACCCTAACAAAAAAAAATAATCCTGAAATCATGGTCAGCATCCATTAGTTCCTTTATCAGCAAAAAATGGTATGTGGAAAGATACTGAAAAACACCATTACCTTGAAACAAAAATAAGGATGGGAAGCATAAAAGATCATGCATGAGTAATGAGATCTCCATAACTATGAAATCCCGAGAGTAATTTCTTGTTTCGTCTTTCATACCCCTGCTATAATAAATATTACTACATTAAAATAAGACTAATTGGAACAACTCTTTTTCAGTATGGATTATCAAGACTTAAACTGAACTGGAAGGATCATGCCTTCAGTTAAAGCATTTCCTATCTCACTTTGCTGATTATATTAAGAAATACCAACACTACTTTGAATATTAGATTTTTTCTGACATTTTTCCACTTGCACAGGTTCCATCAGCTATTCCATTTTAATTTTCACTTGGAGATTCTCACTTGCCTTCATATGCTTAGTTTTATAGTCACTAATACAAATTACCTACCACTCTTACCACCACCCCGAGTGGGAACAAAACCTAAATGAAATAATTATAGCATTCCTAAAATTACAAATAACATTTATCTAGTTTGAAATCTAGATTTATCAGTATTTCCATCAAAGGGATCATTCTGAAAGGCAAACAGTTCAGTACTTCGTTGGTACACGTGAATATGCAGTGTAATGTCAACTGTGTCATATTAAAGAAGCTTAGAGCTAACTATCAGAGAAAAAAATTCTCCTACTGCGCTTCTCTATTAAACCATATAACAAACCTAACTTACGCATGTTAATAATGGATAATTTTTAGATTTAGCGTTGTATGGACTCATTGCACTGAAAAGAGGTATGTGCTAGCACCCACAGGCTTCTGACAAAACACCGGTGTTAAAAGACAGGAGCACCCATAGCCTTCTGACACAAACATGTTATTTTAAAAGATAGTTGTTGTAAATGTACACTTCTAGTTATTCTAAAGCTTAGCTCTTTAATTTGCCTTCTTAGGAATATATGATAAACTATAAAAACAGGTGCTGTTCCGATTTCCACCTTTTGCAAAGCTTCACCTTCACTCAGACCTCAAAGTCTTCTTTCTCAGATAAGAACACAGTACTTCACCATGGAATGAATCACCTGCAGTCCTTACCCCATTAAAAATGCCTACGACAAGTCTTCTGAAGCCTTTATTATTGTTACTACTGCCTTCTGATAAGCATTCTAGGATGTAAACCAGACTTATCTCAAATGGCTTATTGCTGCCTCAGGGATTTAAAGAGAGCTTCAAACCAACTCTATGAACTGTAAATTCTTTAAAATACATTTATACTTTAGAATTACCCTTGAGAACTGCAACAGCTGACGCAAACCAGTAATTTCACTACCAAACAGCAACACTAGAAGTATAAAATTTAAACTTCACTAAGACCTACTGGAAAAGCACTTATTCAGTGTTGAACTATTTAAATCACATTGGCCATTTTTAACTCCTGTTTTGTATTTTAACCTCACAAGTTCCCAAAGCTATTCCCTCCCTCTAACCAGTCCCTCTTCTCTGCCCAGACCTCAAGCTTAATTTCTGCTTTAACACCTGTATAACATAGACAGCTTTCACCCTTGCAAATGGGTAAATGCAAATACACACTTAACATATGCTTTACCATAACCCTACTCTTCATCTGCTGAGCTGCAGCAGTGAACTTGAATTTCAAACACTCATGGAGGATTCATCAATTATGTTCTGGCTCCATAAGCATTTCCAATCTCTCAGCTACTTGAATGCAAACACAATGTGAAAAACCTTTAAAGTCACAGACTAGATACTCTATAATGAAAATTGCTGAACTAAAATTCACAGTTGCTCAACCATTATTAATGAGAGAACACTAAGCCAATTTGGGTTTATATTCCAAACAGCATACAAATTAATCTAAAAGTAAAATTTGGCTTTGACTGGTCTGAAACAGCCTACACAACAATTTCATCTTGATTGGTAAGTCAGTATCTTTATGTTGCTGTACCATAACATGATAGTTTTCTAACTTAACCTCTGTTATTTCCTATGACTTTTACAATCCAGACCTACTTTTCTTAAGAAAGTCTTAGAAGTTTCAGTTACATATTAAAAAACATACAAAATGCACAAAGCTTTAACAGAACTACAGGTTCCAGCTTAAGTCCTTAAATTTAACTGCTACGTTAACCATGACAAATCAAACTTTGTAGTGAAAACACATGGAATTAAACTCTAAGTTTAGATATTTTATGAAAAAAAGTGCATTGACATTGTAAGGACAGCACTTCGAGTTGCCTTCAAATACTTCATCATAGACACTTTGCTCAGCGAGAAACTGCTTTCTCCCACTCAGCTCTCAAAATTTTGTACAAGCATCAGACCAACGACTGCGAAGAACATCTTGTAGGCCACCGAGCGGAGACTGCGACCATCGTGCCCAGCTGCAGCAGAACAGCCCCGCAGCACAGCAGGGCCCTGACAGCAACCCCGGCCCCGCACTCCCGCACACGGGGTCTGCAGGCGGGCAGGGACGCCGGGGCACCTTCCAGGCCCCGAGCGGCACGGTGGCAGCACCGAACACACCGGCCTGCACACGCCTGCCCGAGAAACGCTACCACAGTGTGCCGATAAGTCTGTCTGCTTAAAAACCGAACTGCCCAGAGGGCCAGGGGCGCTGAGCGGGCGGAACCGAGCGGGGCGGGGCGCAGCCGAGGGGGCCCCGACCACCGCGCGCCCGTCCGCAGCGCCCGCCAGGCCGCGCCGCGCCGCCCCGGCGCCCCTTAATCCCCCCGGCGCCCAGTGGCCATTTACAGCGCCAGCCCCCCGGCACCCACACCGGGCCCGCCCGCGGCCCCCGGCCGGCGGAGGGGCGGCAGCCCGCACCCGCGGCGGGGCCTGGCCGGCCCCCCCGCCCACAGCGCTGCCCGGGCGGCGCGACTTGCCTGCGAGGCGCGGGCCGGGGCGGGCCGCGGGGCAGGGCTTGCGCGGCCTCCGGCACCGAGCGGCGGCGCAGCCGCAGGGAGCGGCGGGGCCGCCCGGCGATGGCGGGGGGAGGGCAGGCGGGGCGGCGGCGGAGCCGGCTCCAGGCGCGGCGAGCAAGCAGGGCGGCTCCGGCTCCAGCCGCCAGCGGCTCCGCGTCTCCCCCAGCCCCGCCCCGCCGGCGCCCTGACAGCATCGCCGGGACCCGGATGGGGCCGCGCCCACTGCCCTCCGCGCCCGCACGCCGGTGCCCGGATGAAGCCGCGCCGCTGACCCGGCACCGCTGCCTGCCGCGCCGCGGGGAGGGGTGCGGGCAGGAGGGCCTTCCCGCCGCCGCCTTTCGGGAGCGGGGCCGCAAGGCGGAGGTGCGGCCCCTCCGCGGCCGGGGCGGTGCTGCCGGCGGCTGCCCCGGATCCAGTCCCCGCCGCCGCTTCCTGCTCCCGCCCCGCCTCACCATAGAGATGACAGGCGCGGCGTGGGCCGCGGGGCCTGCCGGGAAGGGAGCGGCGTGCTTCGGCCTCGCAGCGTAACCGGCCGGCGGCGGCGCCGAGCCTGAGGGAGCGCGCGGGCCGCCGCCATGTCGGGAGGCAGCAGCGCTGGCGAGTGGTGCCTCATGGAGAGCGACCCGGGTGTCTTCACGGAGCTTATCAAGGGCTTCGGTGAGGGAGGAGCGAGTGGGGCCGGGCGGGCGGGACTCCGAGGCCGCGGCTCCGCCGGTGGTTGCGGCCGTTTCCGCGCGGGTGCCGGCCCGGCCCGGCCCGCTGCCCGGCTCCCCGCTGGGCCGGGCTGGGCTGGGCTGAACGCGGCCGGGTGGGGAAGGGGCCGCGGCGGCGGCGGTGGGGAGGCTGGGGCCGGGGACCGGCGCCCCGCCAGCTCCCACAGCAGCGCCCTGCCCGCGCTCCTGCACCCCTGCGGCAGCTGGGCGGGAGCCAGCGCCGTCCCTTGTGACCTCTGCGCCGCTGCCCCGGCTGCGCCCGCCGCTCCCCGCTGGCCGCGCCGCCCCGCCTGAGGGGAGCGGGGAGTGCCGGGCGGCGCGGTCGGGTCCCTCCCGCCGCTCGGGGCGGGCGTGCGGCGCTGCCGGCCCTCGGTGAGCACGTGGGGGGGCGGCGTGGGCAGGGGGCTGAGCGCGGTGCGCCGTGTGGCCGCTGGCGCGGCGGCCGAGACCGAGCTGAGCCGGGGTGCTGGGCGGTGGGCTGGGCGGCCTGCGGGGGCGCTGCTCGGGCTGTTAGGCTGTAAGCGTTGTGTTGAATTGCGTTTCATGTCTTTGGCGTTAGCGTGGTTATGCGGTTATCACGACAGATAAGTCTCCACAGGATTTTGGCCAAAGCAGCAGAACGATTTTATTCTAGGTTACATTGATCTGTCATTTCTGTGACGCCTTTTTCTCCCAAGTGAAGTCCAGGCACGCTTCCCCTTTTGCGTTTTGATTTAGCTTGTAGATCCATCTTCCACACACTAAGCATTTTGAACTTTTCAGTCTCTGTATTACACAAATGTCTTGCTTGAGTGTGTAGTTTACAGTGTTTTCAGTATATTACCATGGGTCTCTTGCTGAAGACAGATGTTTGAAGTCCAGCTTTAGACCAGCTGGTGTCTTTAAAATGGTATTACTTTCAGTGGAGCAAAGGATGTGAGGTGACCAAAGGCACATTGATCTCCTTTGATTCCTTTAAATGCAGCTGTGTTACAAAGACAACATCACCATGCACAGGGTAAATACTTTCTCTTGAACTGCATTGTTTGGGGTTTTAATGAAAATGCATTAAAGCCTGTGAATAGACACTTCCATAACCTGGGTGTGCAAGTTGTAAATGTTCCCATGGTTCTTTCATTTGTCTGTCTTTATGGCTGCATCCCTTTTAAATGGGCTAGATGAGGAAACCTCTATTTTTCCTTGTTACAGGTTGTAGAGGAGCACAAGTTGAAGAAATATGGAGTTTGGAACCAGAGAACTTTGAAAAATTGAAGTAAGGCACATCTCTTATCTGCATGGTTTTTATTCACGTTTCTCTGAAGTCACTGAAATAATGTGTACTAAACTCAGGTGGTTTTTTGGTGGCATTTAGTTTGGTTTTTGTTTTTCTTCAGTTTCCGCAGAAGCTCACTAGGACTTTGATGTAATTGAGTACCTAGCAATTAAAGTTACTTTTTGTTAATGCCTTGGTACTTAAGCTAGCTTTTCTTGTTTTGAAAAGAGATGCTAGTAGCAGCTAGAATGTGAAAATAGATTTCTAATGATTTGGTCATTGGCTTGTATTACATTCTTTGCCATATTCTTTGAGAAACCTCTGTTCCTTGCTTTATCTTTCTCCCTCACATTACATGATACTGCATCTGTTGCATTAAATTAATTTACTGTACTATGTACTTTTGTAACAAGTTTTTCCTGCAGAACCACTTCCATATGTAGGTGAAGGCAATAGTCTTGTTATAACTGACAGTGATATATGGAACAGTTCTGCCCTCATTAGGCAATATTAATTATCTTACCATTTTTGTCCATGATGCATTAAGTGTTATCTGTATTCACATAACAGATTTTCAGAGAGAAATGTTGTCTAACCCAGAACATACTCTATTCCTGTGTGGATATCCTACACTAGGGTAATTACATCTTCTGAAAGATTAGCAATCATTACAGAAGACATAGTTTTAGAATTTATGTCTGACTGAAGATATTTGACAATGACACCTGAATGGCGGAAATGTTACTTGAGAAGTGGTTTATTTGCTGCCTGCACTGTGTATTTCATATGATACTTCATCAGAACATTACCTGTTGCTTTCATAAAGTAACAGCTTTGCTTGCTTGTACTGTCAGATGTATATCTTCCTAGTTTTGAGTGATAGCCAGCTTCCATCCTTCCCATGCACATGTACAAGTACAATATTTTGACGTAAATACTAAGAGTTAAAGGATACAATAGCCTGTAGCATCTTTCAAATTCCCTCATTGGACCCACTGCTTAAAAAGACATCTTGGACTTCTGGTCAGAGTTTAGGAAAAGTTTCTTATGCGGTTCAGTGGTATGTTTACCTTTTGTAGATAAACTGTTGTGGCATCTTTGTGGCAGTGACCTTAAATTCAAGTTGATTGATGAGTAAGTTTTTGCTTTAATGTAGCCACAGATTTTGTAAGAACTGTTTCCTTTACTAATAATTTTTTGTTTTGTGGAAATACTAAATACAGTGTAATGTGCAGTAAAAGCTGTTTATTATGCAAGACAGGCAGTCTGAAAAGCAAAACACAATTTTAGTAGAAAACTGGTTTTCTCTTACTTCTCAGAGAGATAACTCAAAGCATTAAGTTTCACAAAAGCTTCGCTGAATAAATATTTAATTTATGCCTAAAAGGATTACCAAAACTTTAGTGTCAATCATATACAACGGCTGGAACATGTTTTGATAGCTGCTTATGACTAGCAAATTCAAATGAATGTTGTATGACAGTAATAGTTAAAGTAACCAAAAAAGGGGTCCTGACTTATAAAAGTTACTACGTGTCAGTTTAGACTGGGATTATTTAACATATGCAGAAAGAACCCTGAAGTATGTTCTGCCGAATTAAGAGACCACATTTGAAAATTTCAGTGCAAATTCCCTGTGTTTACAAAGAAATTACTGTACCAGCATACAGTTAAATTGTAGCAGGGATTTCTGGCTTTGATACTTTTCCTAAGTACGTGTGACTTTTTTTTTTTTTTTTCCCTATCAATTTTATTTTTTAGGCCAGTGCACGGATTAATTTTCCTCTTCAAGTGGCAGCCTGGAGAGGAACCAGCAGGTTCTGTTGTTCAGGATTCTAGACTGGATACAATATTTTTTGCTAAACAGGTATGGCAAGTTCAGTATCTTTCCTTAGATATGTCATGAAGCGTAGCTTTCAGTACTGAAAAATAAGTGATCTCTTTGTTCATATGTACACAAAAATTAAGATTTTTACAAGGTGAAAAAAACTTTACAGATTCTGTGAGAGAGGGAACTGTGTATTAAAAGATGATTAACAAAGCAAATCAGATTGATTTCTCAAGTCAGACAAAAATATCATCAGTTATGGAAGAGTAAAGCTCTTACTTATTTGTCAGCCATCTCCTATAAGAGTAACTAACTCTTCTGTGCAATAAAGAATTACTTCTCAGCAGAAAGCAAATGTGTTTGGTTTTGGTTTGTTTGTTTGTTTGTTTGAAACCACTTTCAACAAATTCTAAGAAGAAATGTTCATTTTGGTCCACTCTTTATTTCTTGTGTTTCTCAAATGCTCTGCAGCCAGGACAGTGTAACTCTGGAATACTTTAAGAGTTTGCAGACCATTTTGTCATGGGAGTTTTAAGTATTTAAATCAGAAGGGTGAGTTTAAATTAGAAATTACAGGAAAAATTGTTAATGCAATCTGTGCATTTTATTAGATACCAAGTAGTACTAAAATTTTGTTTTAGCTTTGACAGGCTGCTGTATGTTTGTTTGCAAGCAAGAAAAACAAGAGAAAGTAATCAGAGTGAAAGTAGGAGGACTTAATAAATGTTTTTAGCTCTTTTTCAAGACCTGCTTCGCAAACGATGATAAATGTAACAGTACAACCTGTGTTAAGTCTACATGTATTAATTAGAAAGCATTCGTATCAAAGGGCAAATTATTAGGTTTTCTGTGAAAACTGACACATTAGACTGGTTTGAGGATTTTTTGTTGGGTTTTTTCTTTTTTTCTTTGCCCCACCCTCCACCCCAATGCTGAAGTGTTTTGTATGTAAATTTAGGGCTATAAAGTAGTCTCGACACACTTCCAGCTAAAAGTTTAGGAATACGCAAAACAATGGAAACATTAGGTGCCTCTGTAGCTCTCCTGGCTACTCTGTACACGTGCTTCTGTTGCGCAGGTAATAATCTTGAATTTGTTCCTTTTATAATCACCTTACTGTTTCATGCTATTGTAGATGACTTTATTCCTTTTTTTGGGGGTACTGTTTTCTTCATTCTTTACCTACTGCAACTTTTGAGTCCTCCGAGCAGTGTCCCCCATTCTTACAATACAGTGATCAGCAGTATTTTGCCAAATGTCTTTATAGCTTAATAGATCTGACAGATGCTGGTTTAGGTTGTGATTTCTACCTAATCAAACATACTGTTACAGAACATTAGGCTGTGGCTACAAAATAGCCTTGATGCAAAGAACCTCAGGGAAAAGCCTTGATAAAACTCTCAAAGGGTAGTTCTGTGGCAAGAGGAAATTGCTCTGATGTGAATGTAGACAGTTTTTTTAAAGACGAAGGCAGATGTACCCTCAGTCAAGGGATTTCATCTATCTTGTTTCCTGTGAGTAGATGAGGTTCTTCCAGAACTGCTGTTCTTATGTATGCTGAAAAGTTTCCAAACATTTGTCTGCTTGCGTCACTGCTTCTGCCTTTTTTTTTTTCCCCCTCCCCACTTGTTTTTGAAGCATGACACTGTGTTTAAAAACAAGAAGCTAAGAGGAGCTGCTTTGAGTTTTAAGTTGGGTTTGCAGAATGTACGTCAGAAAATTTGGATAATACTAGACTTGCTGACAAAAACAGAAAATTAAAGGCTAACAATAAAAAGTTGTCTTTATTTTGTAGCTTGCTTTGAAATATTCATGTATTACTGTTTTCTTAAGTTTGAAACTTATGTGGAGATGTAAGAACTTTCTAATCTTCCTCCTCCTTCATCTGCTGCTTTTAAGGAAGATGTCCATGACTGACTCTCAAGAATTCATTAATTTTAGCATGAAAGCAATTTCTAGAAGTGTTCCTGCTGCTTTTAAGGAAGATGTCCATGACTGACTCTCAAGAATTCATTAATTTTAGCATGGAAAGCAATTTCTAGAAGTGTTCCTGCTGCTTTAAAATAGCAGTACCTAGTTATGCCACTTGATGGCATGAAATATATGTTTCAAATATATGTTTGCGATGAGTTTAAAAGTAGAATATCTTTTCCGTGGTTTAGTGTTGTCTGTTAGTCAAGTGCAGTCAGTGGCTTAGCAAAACCAAAATACTTCTTGTAGACATATATATGCTTGTGTTTCATGTCAGTTCAGTTTTGCCTGGACTGAGGTATTGTGACAGAACTAGTGAAAATAGTCACAAAGAAATTAAAATTAAAAGTTAACATAAATGAAAGAAACTGGTTTTGATATTTTGGGAGGATTTGTAATACCAGTTTAGCTCTGGTGACTTTCTTACTGGAGGAAGTTAGCCTGAGTTAAGAGATCCAACTTGACTGGCCGTGATTTCAGGACTTACAGTGTTTTCTCAAGCAAATGGCTGATCTGGTCACTTGATGAGAGCAGGATGTCTTGGTCCTCCCAACCTGTCTCCTTTTGACTTCATGATTCTGTTCCACTTTTGCAATGGCTCAGCTGCTCATTGAATTTCCGTAAGCCAGTGCAGCTCATCAACCAGCAGTTTTCTGTAGGTGCTCTGTCTATATTTTCTGGGCTGGTCTCTTGCCATGTTATGACATGTATTTGTTCAGTTGAGTCTGTACAGGCCAAAACCAGTAAAAGGTAAGTGAGAGAGAAAAGGAATTTCTTTATAGCAATGCTGAGGTTATTGCATTTCTTGAAACCGCAGTCTATGAATCCTTCTGGGTCACTCAGGAGCACAAGGGAAGTCGAGCATTAATATGAAGTATTCCTGTTGTAAAATAGCAAGTCCTCCCAGTTATTGTACAAGTGGTCTTGTGCTGTATGCATGTTTTAAGTCCAATTTTATGGTGGCTTTGAGGATGGGGTTATCTTTCAATACTTTTTTTCAGCTGTCAAGACTTTTTTTCTTAATTACAAAAGTAACGAGTAAAATGATTATATGTCGCTTTGTAGGCTGAAACCCCAGAACAAATTATTTGTTTTCTGGGTTAGCAAAATTTTTATGACATTTAAGATAATTGGTGTATTGATCTGTATCTTCAAAACTGACATGACACTGGAGCCCTAAGAACCTCAAGAACTCTGCCTCTTTCCTTTCCCATGCATTTTCTTCTTTTAAATTTTACCACCTGGAGAGGTCTGGTACGATCTGTTTTACTGCAGAGAAGTTTCAAAGTGTCTTTCTGAATCCTATATGAGGGAGACTAAGTAACTGTTAATATGTAACAATTTAGAATGGGGAATAAATTATGCTATTACAGGATGGCTCTATTTCTGTTTAATTAAATATTCCATATCAAACTGTTTCATTTTTGCGGGAGGGAGGGGCATAACTTTAGTTAGATGTAAAAGGCTACAGATCTCAAACTGTCTAGCAAAACACTTAAAGTTGCATTAGGAAACACAGTTTGGGTAAGAAACTTGGGTGTGCTCACATTTTACTCGTACCCACTTTCATAGCGATGTTGTAGTTGAATTCCAAATAGCAAGTAGATCTTAGTCATAGTTAAATCACGAGTATATTGGGGGGGTTGAATTCTAACGTCCGTCTGGTATGCATGCATATTAAAGGATTTTTTTTTTTAATGGTCACTTTTATGTGCACTCATGTTAAATTTGGCCTCCCTGTTATGCCTAGGTATGATTTGGTCCTCTATTTGAGGCCACAGAACTCTGGATGATCTTACATACCCTTTGAGCTAGGATACCTAGGCACAATGAGGTGAGTTAAGGATACAATTTCAGCCTTAACTCTGAATTTCCTGATTTCTGTGTTGCTTAAGTAGGCCCTTGCTGTTATTTTTTACACACAGTGGCTACACGACTGTACCACTCAATGTATTCAGCTATCTTCAGCACTGTTTTGAATAGCTGTAGCCTGTGCTGATCACTGCAGAAGTGGAAGTGTCTCCTGACAAAAAAGACCAAAAAAAAAAAATGCCATTGTTGCACACTTAATTAATTTTTTTTTATTTTAATTACCTCTTCAGGTTTTATTACTGAAGTATTGGTATCAGACCTTTGTTTTGTGTCATGTATTTATGCTGCATTATGATGATAGAACTTTACAGTTGTGATAATAATGTTAACTTTATTAAAATTGGGAATAAAATCTATATACCTTCAGGAGTATCTTTTAAATGATACTGTTAATAACAAAACGTTGGTCTTTAGTTATCTTTGTGCCACAAATAGAAGCATGTTATATGTTTTTGGGTTTTTTTTTTAACACTTGTAATACTGCAGTTGATTTCAAACTCACAATTTTTGCCATTTTCAGGTTCGGTAACATTAAGGTAGTCCAGATATCTGTGTGAAAGCTAAACTTGGGATAACAGATACCTTACGAGAAGATGAACTTGCAACGCATCTAATCAAAGTCAGAAAGACATTTTCAGTAATTTAATATAACTATAGGAAGATTTTGTCTTTATTCCAAAGGAATAAAATTAAATAACACTAGATAGGGATTTTTAACAGGCATGTTTTGGAACTTTATCCTACTGCTGAATTTTTCACGTTGAGTTTTGTAGAGTTTGTTACTGTTTTGTAACGTTGGGATACTTAGTAAGCGAACCCCAGAGATTTGCTGGTTGTGCTACAATTGCAGCACAGGGTTGTCCACAGCTCTTTGAAAAATACGTAATGCATTGGCTAGAGGATGTAAGCCAAGAACATAAAGTGCTTCAGCCTTAAGTTGATCCAGAAACTCGAACTGGGGACATCTTTAGGGAAAGATGCATGTTTAGGAAGTTACACATCTTAATTGAAGAGTGTGCCAGAGTAGCCTATCCAGGTGGTTCCTTAGTTTGTTTTAAGCTAGGCTTTACTTGGTGAGATGGCAATCTCCTCTGATAAATATCTATATATATTATTATTTTCTTTCAAATATTATGAAATACACCTTGTAGTTTTTCTAGCAAAGTCTTTCAAATATGGATATCTGCTTTAAGTTGGAGACCTGAACATTTACCAATCAAGTATCTCACCAGGATTTCCTGGACAGAAGTACACAGGCAAATGTTGGGACTTCTGGACAAATACAGACAAATCCTCTTAAGTTTCCTCAGGTCAAAACACAAATCTTTCTGGGACAACCTGCATATATTGTCATGCTATTTAAATGCAGAAAATGTTTTCTGCCAGCGCTGAGACACCTTAAGGGGTACATTGAAAATCAAAGTAGAAGGGTATCCTGACCAATTTCTCTCCCAAGGGACTCACTAGCTTATGTGTGTAGCAGTGCTGGACTGGCTGCATGCATTGGTAGGGTGCTGTGCCTGTGTGATAAATAAGCCTTGCACTTGTCTACATGTGGTACTGCCATCACCTCCTCCTCACTCTGTGCTCTTCAGTCTGCCCAGGAACTACCACTGCCTAGGTACCTCCTTCCATCTTCGTAGTTCTCTCATGTCATCTAGATCCAGGAACACACTGTCTTTTTATGCGTATCACCAGCGCTTGTTTCTATTCTGCTGCTACAGGACTATTCTTGCTGCATTTTCCTTACCTCCTGCCTCTTGCTTTCTGAAGAGTATTTGTAGTTCTGCAGTGTATTTCCATTTCAGCAGCTGGGGGCTGCTGGTCTAAGAGCTGCATTTGTTGCATATTGTTTTCTAGCAGTAAAACAAGAATGTTTAGCTTGGTCCTTACATACTTTTCTCGTACTGTAGTTGGAATACAAAAATATTTTTATGATGAAAAGCAAGTATTTGACGAGACCATGTTCCCTGCTGAGTTCAGTTTTTCCTCTATTTTTGCTGTTGTTTAAAGCTTCTGTATCCACTTAGTCCAGCACAGTTTCAGTGTTGAGCTTGCCTCTAGACACAAAATATCTCTTTAATTTCCCTACCCTTTTTTGAAGTCGTTATTGGATTAGTGGTCTGCCAGAGCAACTGATTGTTCCATCTTGATTTTTCAGTAGAAATAGTTAACCACTTAGTGCTGTCTCTCCCTGTAATGTCCTGTATTAGTTATAATTTAACAAGTGCAGTTTGTTGTAGTGACCCTTCCTTCATCGTAACAGCATTGCTCTAATAGTTCTTTGACACAGGTCTCTCTATGTTCTTTCTCTGTCAGCTTAACTGCCATGTTTGTAACCACTGCTTCAGGTTAGCCCACTTTAATCCACTTAGGATCTTCCTGCTTTCATCCTAGTACTTTTACAACTGTCTCTAATACCACACTCAAGTCCTTTCTCGGGGAATCTTTACTACTTGGTTCATTTTCCTATGGTACAGTATTAATTTTCTCAAATTATGTCATTCTAGTAGTTTGCAGTTTTTAATTTTTCTGCTGCTGTTCATTATTTCACTGCCCTTTATGGGTTTTCCTTCAATGCCCTTTATTTTCTAATAGTGTGAACTCTAGCCTTTAGCTTGTATACCTGCAGTTTTAGTTTGTTTCAGTTGCTGTAATCTATTCTACGTCTGTAGCCAACTCCCTCAATTATCATTTAAGTCAACTAGACCATATTTTTCTTAAATTAAGAAGTGCTTTATTATTTATTTATCATCAGCACTATACAGACATATTCTGAACTGAGAACATTGAAGTATAGAAAATGTATATATGTATATGGCATAGTATTAACATAGTATGTTTTTCTTTGTTAGGGACTAGCTTTGATTGTAAAACAAGTTGTTGGTTTTTTTTTATTTATTTTATTTTCTCTTGTTGGAAGTGGGTTTGCATTCACAGCCCTGAACTAATTTTCTTTTTTTTTTTTAATACAGAACCAAATCCTCTCTCCCAGTCCTGAGGTTTAAGTAGCATTTTCTGTGCAAAATAGTCTCATAGACTACAGCTAGGTTATTTTTTCTAGCCTATAGCTCACTGAGAAAAAACTGCTAATATTTTCTTGTATTATGGCCTTATACCATTTGATTACTGTGCTTTTAATTAAAGCTCAGACTATATTTAGTAATCGTTTTAGTCTCTCTCTTTTAGTACTGTATTTTAGTTTGTGTATTACCAAGCAACATCAAAGGCATGGCTGTAATATGAAGGAGTGAGTTTGTGTTTTCTAAAAATGGAATATTTAATGCTTTAAATATTTAATGCTTTAAAAGTCTTAAGGAACAGTGTCACAAAACCTAGTAATTTACATGTTAGGTTGAAAAGGATAGGTATATTGTAAATTAGGAAACAAGTGAAAAATCTAAAATTTCATATGGCTTATTATTAAGCAAACCAGCTTTTAGAAAATCTTTGCATCTTGGAACACCTTGAAATTTTATTAGTTTATGCCTAGGATATTTAAAAATTTTTGTCCAACAACTTTTTATTAAAAAATTCTAGTTTCCATATTGTGCTTTATTGCCCCAAATAAATATTTCTTTTTTTACTCATACTCCTGGTAGGAATTCTGAGTATTTGAAGGATATTCCCTTTGGGAGAGTTGGCTGTAAAAATGTCGTTTGGGCAGCTTGATTTGAATAGTACTTTATTTGGTTTTCTACTGAGCTCAGAGGGTTCCTGTATTTCTTCTGTGTCCTTTATTAATCACTTTAGGAAGGTGGTGAGGCAGAATGAGTTTCTAAGTATAGGTGTGAAATACGAGTTTTATCAATGAATTGTAGATAACAGCCATCCAGCATTCATTTTAATAGTGTCCTACAGCAAAGGGTTGTCTGTGGCTACTCAAATGAGATTTGCTGTCTGGTTTAGAGTGAGGCTGTAGTGTGAATCAGCATAGAAGTGTGTATTTGTAATGAAAAATGTCCAGCTTAAAGTAATTTTTTTATCACCAGTACTGAACAAAATCTCAACGCTTTTTGATTTTTTTTTTTTCTTTTCCCCCCCCCTAGGTAATCAATAATGCTTGTGCTACTCAAGCCATAGTAAGTGTGCTATTAAATTGTGCTCATCAAGATATCCATCTAGGAGAGACTTTGTCAGAATTTAAAGAATTTTCACAAAGTTTTGATGCTGCGGTGAGTGCCTACGATTTCCTACACTTAAAGTATTACAGCGGTTTATCTACGTTGGCTTACAACTTAATTTTGTAACTTAATTTCAGATGAAAGGTTTGGCACTAAGCAACTCGGAAGTGATTCGGCAAGTTCACAACAGTTTTGCCAGGTAACACATGTTTTAAACCTAGGCAAAATTTGAGTGAATTGGTTTTCATCTCAGATTTTTAAAAATTTTCTTTGCAGACAACAGATGTTTGAATTTGATGCAAAGTCTTCGGCAAAAGAAGAAGATGCATTTCACTTTGTAAGCTATGTTCCTGTTAATGGACGGCTATATGAACTAGATGGCTTAAGGGAAGGACCAATTGACTTGGGTAATATTTGATATTTCTTCTGAACATCCTTCATTTTAACAATAGCTAATTGCAACAAATTGGTTGTGTGTTATAGGATCAAGCCAAGTTATTTATTGAATTAAAGCGTATATTTAAAGTTTTTTTAACGTGCTCTTCAGACTCATACTTCTTTTCAGTCATTTATATTGCTTTATTTTTGTTGGTCTGAAAATGCAGTTTTCTTCCTGCTTCCTCCACTTTTATGATTATCTCTCCTTTCATTCAGTAATCAAATGAACAATCAAATGCAATCCTGTGGGCTTCCAATACCTTGTTAGTTTTGTGGCAAGAGAGAAGTTTATATAACCTGCTTCTTTTGGATGTTTGCTCTCCTTACTTGGGGAAATAAATTGTCATTCTGAGCTGTCTCTAACAAAACCTGGTAAAACTATGTAATCTTTCTGGCTTTCCTTACCAATAGTGTGCAATTACTTTTGCTAATATTTTTCCTCATTTGTTCCTTTTTGTGGTATTGTCACCCAAGGCAATTCCCATGTTGTTTTCAAAGGTTTTGGGTTTTTTTTCCCCAGGTTGAGTATAAATTATCCATTTATTTTATCATTTGTTTCTTCAGTGGAAGCATGTATACAGCTGACTCCATGCATTTTTTTATACATTATGTGGCCGGTGTTTACATGCTGCCCTCTTTCTTCTTAGATACTTTCCCAATGTTTAAAAAAAAATAACTACTTCTAGCAGTTTTATTCTCTGTAAGACTTGTTCCTGTTTTGTGTCTTGTAATCTTTCTTACCTTGCCGCATGTGTGCCATCTTATATCTTGAAAAGCTCTACAGTGCCTATCATGTGTCTACACTTTCTTTTGAGTCTGACAAAATCTCTGTGTTCCACACTGCATTTCCAGAGGGTTTTTGCAGTTTTCTTGGCAGTTATTTTTAGGCTGAGTAATGGCTTGCTGCTAAATCTGATCTTTAGTCTGGGTAGAGAGACTATACAGCTTGCAGACCTACTGGTAACATAGCATCTGTGGTCACAAGATCATGAGTTTCTTCTTTTCCTTTGAGGTGTTGAAGTTGTTAAAGGCACTATCAACTAATCACATTTGCTTATTCTCTTACTTGCCTTAAGTCACCTGTCATATATCCTTTTATGGTTTTTTTCTGTCTGCCTTCAACATTGTGTTGCACCCACATAGTGTTAACTCTTCTTTTTGTCCAAATGAAATGGCTGTAACTATCCATACTTTTTTCTTTTGCTGTCTACTTTTATGTTTCCATCCCAACTGATGTTTTGTTTCATAAAAATCTTGTATAACCTACTTTTCCCCCTGTCCCCATTGTCTCTTAACAACAAAATAAATATTAGATACTTATGCCCCTGAAATTTAGGTTTGCTCCATTGCTTCAGCCGGTACATTATCTAAGTATTGATATTAAAAAATGTTTCTTCTTCCTTCTAAAAAAAACCCACCTAAATAATTTGAGACTGCATTTGCCAAGGAAAACCTTGTTACATGCTCGGAACTATCTGCATAAACCTGAATTACATAAGTCTTGAATTTGCAATTATTTTTTTCAAAGAAGATTAATCTTTTTTTTTTCTTTGTATTTTTTCTAGGTGCATGCAATCAAGATGACTGGATAAGTGCTGTACGGCCTGTCATAGAGAAACGTATACAAAAGTAAATGGTCATGATGCTTTTAAAATATAACAGCTTATATATGTTTAAAAATTCCTTATTGTTAATTTCCTTCAATTAAAGGCTTTCAACTGAATTTCTAAGGAATGACGCATATGCATCATTTTATGTGCATATCACTGTGTGACTTCAGAACCTATTGCCCAGCGTGAGCCAAATGTGATGATAGATAAGTCTCAAATACGCTGTGTTCCTGTATGATTAATCAAAGTAGGTATCTGTGTAGTGAAGAGAGATCCTACTAGTACTCTGAAAAAGGAAGAGCAAGATTATTAACTGTTAGACAGCTCTGGGTCTTTGCAAGTGAAAACTGAGTGCCAGTGCCATGGAAAAAGTTTGTGTGTGAGCTTATAATTGAAAATACTAGGTAATAAATACATTCATACAGCTGGTATTTACAGAGGTTTTTCTTAGGTATGTGATTTGCTTTAGAAATCTAAGCTTGAAAAATGTACTGTGGAAATTTTCCTACTTAGCTCTGACCCCAGACTGCAGCCCCAAGTATGTTAGAAATAAAGTTGATTTTATGCCATTTTAAGAAAATAACTTTCAAAGTATTTTACATGAAGACTCTTTTGATAAGTAAAACATTGCTACCAAATCGCATTTGAAGGATTTAAACTCAAAGGCCTGCTAGTCTAATTGTTGAATGTACTTTTCACTGTGTGAAGAAGTCTCCCAACATTTTCTAACAAGTAACAGTAATTACAAAGTAAAAAACATTGTGTGCAGCAGTCTTGTGCAAGTTTTGTTGTCAGCTATATCATGTTTTGTTTTCTTTTTTTTGGCAGTTCTAGTATTTATTTTTTGTGGCCACAGACAGGAATAGTAGTATCTTGGGAGAGGAAGTTATTAGGAGTTACATACTGGATAGTGTTCGTCTGAGATCTCATTTTATTTCCTAACAAGATTGGATCTGTAGCACAACTTAATTTAATAAATTGATTTAGATTTTCTTTTTTCCCCACAAAATACATTCCCTTATAATGAAATAGTGAAGGGGGTTTTTGAGTTGTCATGTTAATGATGAATTTTGAAAAAAAATTTTGTTTGTTTTGTTGTTGTTCCTCATTTAGGTACAGCGAAGGTGAGATAAGGTTTAACTTGATGGCTATTGTATCTGACAGAAAGATGATATATGAGCAGAGGATTGCAGAATTACAGCAGCAGCTTGCAGAGGTAGGCCTTGGTATTTAAGTTACTGGAGTAGTTCTCTGATAATGGTTTTGTGTCATCGTTATTGACCTCCTCCTTTCCATGCTCCAAATGGAGTATCACTTAAAGCAGAGAGGGATTACTACATACTTGTCTAGTGCTGTGTGGGTACACTGATGCAGCTCTGGTTAGTTCCAAGTAAGCTAACTGTGGCTTTCTGTCTTGACTAATTTGCTGTGGTAGTGGAACTATGCTTTTGCTAGTACCTGAGCTGATTTTCTTATATCTAACTGTGGAAATTCCTTGAATGTTCCTATAACTGTAGGCAAAACTGAATCTTTCTGTGACAGAAATACTCTTTAAGACAAGACTTATTTTAATTAAAAAAATAATAAATTTAAAAATACAGGAATGCGTTACATTTCACTTTTTGTTTTGTGGAAGGAGGAGCCTATGGATACAGATCAAAGTAGTAATATGTTAAGTTCTATACAATCAGAAGTTGCAAAATACCAGATGTTAATTGAAGAGGAGAACCAAAAATTAAAAAGATATAAGGTACGTAGCCTTTGCTTTTCTGATTAAACTATTGGAAAAGTTGTAAGAAAAAGACAGCTTCTGTGTATGTGGGAGACTGTTACAATTACTCTGGAGGAATTGGATGGGTACTAGAAAGGCAATGTTACGTAAATTCATGTTGCATTCCTGAATTTACAAGTTATTACCAGTTGCTTCCTTTTAGCATAAGGCTTACCAAGTCGGTTGGTAATGGTCTTGGTAGCTCCCTTTGTTTTGCCACTTCTTTGTCTTTTTCGCTTTAAAATATTTTTTTTAAGCACAGTGGATTCTAGAACTCTTACAAAGAAACTGCTTTGTGTGTCTGAGATCGCTGATTAGCCTTTTCTTGCTAGAGTTGCTAATTACAACCACTATATGTAACAGTGGCCTCTTATGAAGTAGGATATTTTTTTTGCTTTTACTGGAAGGGAACGACTTTGACATGTTAGTTTAAACTTTTTTTTTCTTTTCCCTACACAGCGTTCATATAAGCTCTTCCAGCTCTTACTGTCAGTAATGAAGAACGTTAATGCATCCATTGATAATGAAGACTAATCAGGAGATTCTGTGAACTTCCTTATCAACTGATGCATTAACGTTCCTTGTGCTGTCTTTACACATACATCTCTGAATCTGACATAGAGGTGCTTGCATAGCTTTTAGTGAAGAAGCTTTCCTAGGGTAATTGAGTTCTCTTGTTACAGTTTACCTGCTGTTTTTTCCTCTGTGGGAAGCAGTGAAGATACAGTTGATATGATCTGCTTTTTCCTGAAGTACTTTATGTGCATTGAAAGCATGTCATTCTTTGAAATGACATGTTGTGTTAATGAAAATGCGATATGGGAAAGTTCCTCTGAGATCATCACTTGCAACTTTTTTGATAATTCCCTAATACTTCTAAAGGAATGTTTTGAGGGGGAAGAAAGCTGGGTAGTTATTTTTTTTTAATCCCTTAACCTATTGAGGGTGGGGGTGGAAAGTGTCTACATTTTAAAAAAAAGTTTTAAAATAAGTTGTATATATCAAAGGATATAGAAAAGAAAGAAATGTTTTCACTAGATTTTTTTCTGTTTTCACTAAATATGCAATAAGTGTTTTCATGAGTTTCTACAAGGTACAGACTACGACTTCAGTAATCTGATGATAATTTCAAATATATTTCTACAGTATATCTGTTAGGTTGTAAAGTGTTGTTGTTATCTGTCCCTAAACCAGTGTTAGTGTGTTCTTTTCCACAGCATCAGGATGCAATTCAAGAAACTATAAAAAAACCCCAAACATTAACTACCAAACTCAAAAAACCCCAAAGTATGTGCTTTATTGAGCATGAGAGTAAGCAAACAAATGAAACTGAGGGGCAAAAAACCTTAAAGTTCCTAACTGTATGGGGAAATATTTTGGAAACTACATAAAGTCCACCTTTTTATGTTAAGGTAACTACTTGGACGTCACTCCTCTCAGTTGAAAAACCAAACAATCTTCTACCTTTCTGAAAGATTGAACTGCTGTAGGAGCTGCAAAGCGTTTAGTATAACAAAAATAATTAGGCTTTTGCATTGCAGAAATGTTGTAAGTTTTCAGCCTAGGCTGAGGCCACAACTGCACAAGGGACTGTGCAAATACATAGTTTGAACTGCAATATAAATTGAGAGGGTAAAAAAGCGAATTTGGATAACAGTACTTGTCAGTGTTATGGCGGTAGCTAAACCACATAACCTACTTAATCATTGAGGGGTTTTTGGCCAGTATGACAAAAGACTGTAAGGAGAATTTTAAGCAGTAAATTCATCTGGCATATACTTTTGCACTGTGTGCTTAGAATTTTATTGCTTTGACTTTATTTTTAGCTGGCTGAAACCGAAAAAAGAATTCCTGCTCTTGGGAAGGGGAGGTGGGGGGTGGGGGGAGGCAGGTCAAATGACAATAATGGGGATGGGGAAAATCCCTGTTTAGGCATGTAATAATTCTGTTGATGCTTTTAATTAATTTTAGATCGAAAATATTAGAAGAAAACATAACTACCTGCCTTTCATCATGGAATTATTAAAGACTTTAGCAGAGCACCAACAGTTAATACCATTAGTAGAAAAAGTGAGTATTTCCCAACTAACTTTTAAGAAGCAGTATATTACTATAATTCTACATAGAAAAAATGCGGACAAATATATTGGAAACATATATGGCATAGGTTTGTTTATATGAACCACCATGTTCAGGGATATTGCTAGTTTACCTGATAGTCCCTTGCAGTTCTCAAGAGACATAACTCAAATGGAGATGGGACGTTGGGGGACCAACCAACTTTGCACTATTATGCAAAAGCAAATGGTAGCTCCCCTTTGATAACCTAAACAAATTTTTCTAACGGTGATATAGGAGGATGCAATTCATTATCAGCTAAACTATCACATTACAGCAGGGCGTAAGATGCTACGAGACACACATGAATTGGGCTTTTCTGCAGAGGATATTAAAAGTCCTAGTAAAATAGTGATGTGTAGCTCCAGTTAGTATGTAGTAGAGTTCCCCATACTATCTAGATATCCCTTTTTGAACTGAAGATTATTTAATTGTATACATACACAGACATGTATGTACAAGATCAATCTGTTTTGCCAACATGGACTTCAGTGATGAGGTTTGTTGATCTACCCAGCTGTCAGCACTAGATGGCAAACTTTGCACAGAGGTGCTGGTAATTTAGACAGCTTGGAATGTGTTCCCTTTGTTTTCTCTGTTCTTACACTGATTTACTGGCTCATTGTTTTCCCCTTTCTGAGGGGTCTAGCTACTAATATTGATTTACTATTAGGGTTTGTATTAAGGCTTTTTTATTAAAGCAAGGCTATTAAATTGTATGGTTAGTCAGGTACTTCAACTGTAGTAAGATCAGTGCTGGCTTGCATATCTATTCATGTGCCATAGACAGTATCCCTGATTTTGACCTCACACTGAAAAAGGATCTCTCTTATTATGATGAAAAAGGAGCTAAATGTTATTTAATGAGTAATGAATTTACTTAGAATATGCTTGTGGGCCAGTAGTTTGAAAGACAGTAACTTTTGAATTCAGTTTTAATATTTTCCTTCTTTGGGTAACTTGTGGAGTTTTAATCCAGTTTCACATTAATAGGCATTATTTATAACACCACCAAGCTTCTCATACAAGTAAATTTCCAGTAGACCTGAGTAGCTGGTGATAACAGATCTTAATTCTAAATCACAGCATTAGATCCAGTTCTATTCAATGGCAAGGGGTAACAAGCAACAGTCTCGTTCAGAATGAACAAAAGTTTTGACAGAAAGATGGCGAGTATTGCATCTGAATTGTCCCCTCTTCTCGCCTAATATTTTTTCACTAAATTCATGAGGAAGAAAATGCTAGTTCCCTGTCAATTTGAATGTCCAATCAATTGGTACAAGTTATATGAGAATCTGTTCGCGAATGTCGTGGTAGGAACTCTTGTGGGCTTTTTCCTCGCTGTTCTTTTGAAAGATCTAAAAACCTAAGATGTTGATTGCCTCAGAGTTTAAGCTGTGATAATCAATATGTCTGAATGCAGTGTTTTCTTGTGACATAAATTTTTTTTATTAGGAAGAGTTATTTCTGTTAAATGAAATTAATAAGGAGGCATGAAAACTGAAGGTTAAATTATGTTTCAAAAATTGTGCTGCTTTTTCACCTCTCCTTTCCCTGTATGGTAGTTACCTAATCTTAGAGTTTCTTTCGTATTATGTATTTAAACCTATCTGTATTCTTAAAAGGCTTTGTAAATGAACCTAGTAAAATAGTAGTAGGATACTTCTAAAGGGTCTAAATTTACATTTAAAATGTCTCTTTCTACAGCATGTTCTGTTGAATGTTCAAAAATGTAATGAGTAGTAATTCAAAGCTCCAAAAGGAAGGTCTTTGTCTTAACATCATCTCCCTTTATTTTCTAGGCGAAAGAAAAACAGAATGCCAAGAAAGTTCAGGAGGCCAAGTGAAGATGACTTTGCAAAATACATACAGTTGTGCTTCTGAAACTATTTACATGACAACAAATAAAACTTTTCATAAACTTTAAATTTTGTCCAACGCACGTTTGACAATTGTAACAGTTTGTCTTGTACTGTATGCACAGTCTGATTTTCTTCCCTCCCCTGCATCTTGTGCATGTAGTACTGCTAAGTAATGTTTGGGTTCTCTTGGTCAAATTCAGTATTTAACAGTATATCTGATTTCTGAAACCTTGAGAAGTGGACCTGAAAATGTACCTGTTTTGTCCCACTTGAATATATGATGATACAAATACCAGTTTCAAGTATAAGCATGAGCCTTCTTTGCTCATCCCTACTAACAGTTATAATACTCTCCAATTGTTCAGTGACATACCCTGTGTCTTTGCTTTTATGAAGCATGTGTCTAATTTTTTTACAAAATTGAAAAGTATGGATTTAGCTGTAGAAACATTTGCAAAGACCAATGTATAATCTCAAGAGATCTGCATTGCTTTAGTAGAAAAAGATAATAAATATTCCCATTTTTATTTTGGCAAACTTTCTTCTGTGGTATTTTATTATTGGATAAGATGATTATGATATGCATTGGAGGTCATTAGCCTTAACGACTTTTGAGTATATGCATTCTAAACTTGGGTTAAAAAGAAGGCACACTTGTTCTGGGGAGCTAATATTCTTGGATATAAGGTAGTACTGTTCTAGGGTATGTTAAATTTAAGTCTTTAAACCAATGGTTTTTTTAATTGACCTTGGGAGGTAATTTAATCTAAGAAAAAACATGTATGAAGATTCTTATTGATAACAATTTTGTAATGGAAGATGCTTGAACTGTCTTCCATGGACCAAAGGGAATGTCTGGGGAATGGCGCTCATGTGGTGTCTTGCGTACTTAGTGCTGCTCGTGTGTGAAATACAAATAGACAAATTGTTTTATTAAGGATAGTAACAGGCCATCATAACAACACATAGTATTCAAATTACCAAAACACTGTAGTGTATAGTGTATATAAATTAGCTTTCTAAATTTCCCATTTCTTCTTAGGAGACTGAGACAAGCAATAGAAAGAAAAATGAGCAAAAGAAACTTTGTTTGCTTGGAACATGTTTAAAACCAGTAAAATATGTTTGTTTTGCTTACTTTGCCTATAGGCATAGTTCACTGAACTGTGAGGTCCTTTGGTCTGGTAGGCTTGTATGATGAGAACATACAATATTTAGAAAAATTTTTGAAACCCTGATATGAAACAGATTCTGCTATCTGTTGGTGCTTCATATATATAGCATATATATTGACAGGATAAAATTTTGGTCCAAGAAGTAAAACATGTACTGTGCTGTCCTACTGCTGAAAGGATTCGTGTGTCATGGCTGTGGCTGGAAGGGTAAGATCTGTTTCGGAAAAGAACATGAGATCGATGTCCACGTTTTGTACAAAATTGATCAGGTTGATGAGAACATTGTGTCTGAGGGTTCCCTACTTCAGTAACTCATTGCAGCAGTATTGTTTAGGGGAAGGGAAAGACACTTCCTCTGTAAGACATTTCTGATCTGAAAATCATACTGTAAACTCCATTTCAACCTGTTGCAAAGGTTTGTCTTGTCTTTGGCTAGCCTGATGATTCCTGCTGCACCCTGACATTCTTGGAGAATTTTGATACTTTGTACAATAAAATTTTGCTATTCCATAATAGATGTCAACTTAAATTTTGCTGACGTCATTCCATTCTCCTTTTATTTGCATGCTTGGGCATCTAAGCAAATTGTTTTTGCAATTGTCAGTGAATTTTAATAGTAATTTTTTTAGAAATTAGTGACTTACATTGCAAGCAAGCTTTCTGGATTTGTGGAATGAAAAAAGAATTGACGTGAAGTTTAAAGTTTAACAAAATTTGTCAGTCCAATGTGCGAGTGAAAAATGTTGGGGTTTTTTTAAAGAGTATTTAATGCAGAAGTAGAACAACTCAGAACTAGTGTACTTTGTTATATTCTAGAATATCTTTTTTCCCTGATCAAAACCTGTATGCTAATTTTTGACAATTTTCACCAAGTCTGTAAAACCATTTTTCGTAATCTGTATCTTTGTTTTTAAAGGCAATTATTTGTATGTTGCCTAGTTCTAGGGCAACATCACATGAAGGTAAAACTGTAAATAATGTTGATGAATTATGAAATCAAAGGTGCCGAAAAAATAGAGATTTCGGCCTTAATCCATCTTAATTTTGCTGTTTATAGAATGGTGAAAGATTTGTGTTCTGATTTAATTCAAGGGCTGCTGCTTTCTGCTAATATAAACATATGGTGTGGCATAGCTGTTGGAGCTGAAATTTGGGTATAATGAGAATAAAAAGTAAGTTCAATTTCTATGAAGAATTCTACTGTACAGCTTTTTTTCATGTTGCCCAAAAGAGGTTAGTGTCTCCCCCATCTGCTAAAGGTTTGTTAAGAAAATGCCAACATAAAACTTCTGTGTCATCTCACAGTTTTGTTCTTTGGCTGTCAATTTTAACATAGTACATAAATTTAAGAATCCTGCTGCAGCCTGATTTCTTCCTTTACAGGGTAACGTTTTATATTTTGTACATAAACTATTTTAAAATACAAATTTGGTACACAGATACAAATTTTAAATACAAGTTTGCATGTTCAACAGTGTTACGATTTACCAGTGAATAGCTGCCAAGAGACACATGAAGTAGTCTGGTTTTTGGCTAAGAAGGTGGGAAGAAAGGAGCAAAACATGCCACTAGACTGCTTTGGAGAAAAGTGTTTTGTTTGTTGTTGTTGTTTGGTTTTTTTTTTTCCCCTCAGTGTATTACTGCAAAGAAAATTCATTCTGGTCACAGGAAAGTCAGACAGAATGAACTTGCACCAGAAGAGTGTTTTACCCCTGAGCAGAGCAAAGTCTTAGAGGAAGGACTGGATCCAGATGGTTGTGGTACTGGTGATATAGTCTTTTGTCCTGTGCGACAGAGTTTGAAAAATAAAAACTGGCGGGCATATACAAGGCCAGTGTTTTTGTATCTTTAGAATAAGTGTTTCTACTTGTTTACATCTGGTCATGAAAATGACCTGTTATGAACAGTTGTTCCATTTGAATTGCAACACCTAAAATGTCTTGAGAAATAATTTTGTACTGGCTGTTTCATTTAGTAATGCAAATAAGTTTCTCTGCGTTTTCTTTAAGGTTCTTGACAAAGCTTTTAATAAATGGATATTGTGGGGAAAATGGTCGTTCTATCTGTACATATGCATAGCAGCTTCGTAAATGTCAGTTCAAATACCAAATCTATTCTTATGATGCTGTAGAGGTAGAAAGTGGAGGATATGAAGTCTGTGGGTACTTTTGTACAATTTATCTGAACGTAATCAATAAACAGGGTCATTCCAGAAAACGAATGCTTAGTGACTTTCATCTCTTGGAGATGAAAGGGAAACACGACTTGTCAACTGTTATGGTAGAGAAATTTTTATTCATCTATAGAAAGACACAGGAAAATTATTATATTCCCTTCCTGACACACAAATACAGAGAGAACGGGGGAAAAAAAAAAAAACCACCAAAAAAAAACCCCAAACCAAAAGCAAAACCAACCAAACAAAAAAAAACACAAAACAAACCAAAAAAACAATTGGAGATGAAAAATTTATTATATTATATTCAATTGTACAAACTTCTCCTTTTGAATGTCTGTTCTGGAATGTTTTCTGAAATTGACTTTAACTTGGAAAATTTCAACAAATCTTAAATGATATTTGAGATTAGTCAGTTTCATTGGCAAAAATTCTTATTTGTAAGCAACATTTTAAGATAATGTTCATAAATCCTCTCTGCTTCGTCAAAACTGGTCCTGTAGGAAGCTATCCATCCTTTTTTCCCTCCCACAACTTCTGCCACGCGTGTGTAACCTTACTGCCTTGTAGGGCAGTGTTGAAGGTCATCAATTAGTTTAACAACAGGTTTATCCTTGAGTTTCCAGGACTGAAGTGCTAGGAGTCCTTATATTTGCAAGACTTGGTTCTAGTGACTAAGTTAAATCTGCAATATTGGTATATTCTTTAAGAGTGAATGGGCAACAAATGAAATAAGTTTTTATTTTATTTTGTTGCAATAATGGTGTATATTCCAAAGATCTGACCTTTGGGCAGGGAGGTCATGAAAGCTACATAAATGGAGACTAAGAGTAGAAAAGTACTAAGGAAAGGGTGACTAGATAATGTGTATTTATTTCAACCATATGGGACTAAGCTAAGTAATTATTTTTTATCCATAAGATTTGTAAAGGTATTTTTTTCTTAGTATCTTCTGTGGCTTTGGCAGTCTTGTCATAGCACTACATGAAAGGGGTGATTATCAGCAAGTGAAGGAGCCATTTGAAATGTTCTCATCTTGTAATGGATTTTGTACAGCTGACAATGTGATAGTAAATTCAAGTCAGTGTTTTACCTGCAGCCAGTAATGAAATCTTTAAGCATAGTTGCATTTGTCATTGTTAACAAAAGTTACAAGAGTGTGTTACCTTGCGTTTGCTACAGGCTAAGGAAAATATACATGAAAAATTGTGTTAGCTCACAGTGTTCATAATAGTTAGGCTACGAACCTGAGGTTTCAGATCACTTACCATGGTTTGTGTAGTGCATCCAGATAAACTGCAGACCTGTGTTTGTAGATGACTGGCTGAGGAGAAGCAGCTCTCAACAGCACTGGTTGTGAACTTTGAGATACTCTCTCTTGTTCCCTGACCGAGTAATAGATCTAGCACAAAAACTTAAAAATACCAAGTTACCTGTGGCTTTCAGCTTGTACTCAACAGAAAACACAGATCCTGCCTTTTTAGCCAGCGGTATAGGACTTAGTGGTGTGATGAGTAACAGAGTCTACCTGTCCAAGCTAGGACATTTGTCAGTGTGCACGTTGTGTTTGTCAGACTTCAGGTGTGACCTTACAGCTGGGCTGAGCTCTTTATGTCCTTTATCCCAACATCGTATCGGTAAATCAAAAATTCCTACTAACTCTTAATGTGGTTTCTGTTATTAGACCAGATGAATGTGAGAAATAAAATAATTCTTACACATCCCTCAAACTACTCCTGTGATAACTGACATCTTTTTAGTTGATTATCCTGCAGCTTCCTCAGAAGCTGGCTTACTACTGGGTTTGAAGGGAAGCAATTCTATGTTCTAGGAGTTTCCAAAGCCTTATAAGGTACCTACCTAACTAAGTAGGTACTAAACCGTCCATGTTTCATCTTAAACTCAGTTGCATTGTATATTTTCTGTGGGCAGAAGTGGCTCATCAACCTCTTTGTAAGTTAAAACATGTTGTAGTATGGCAGTGGGTAGCATCCAACCTGATTGGCTTTGTAAGGTGCCTTCTGATGAACATCAGACACAGAATGTTTTAGTCTTCAGAGTGGGAAGAACTTCTTCAGTCCTGTCTTGAGAAAGCTAAAACTCCTTATTCTGTTATTCAGTGAAAATAGTGCTTGCTTAATTGGCCCGAATAGCTTGATCTTGTATATGATGAAGTCCCTTCAAAATTAATGGGTGTAAGCAGGATGGCTAAGCCACATCAAACTGACAGTGCAGTTATTCCTAGAGTAAAACAAATGTTCCCAGCAAAGAATACTTGTTGGAATCTTGATCAACTTATTTGTTTTCAACCTCAAAAACATAATAGGAAAGTACAGTGAAGGAGTGTCAAGTTTATAGCCTGTGTTTGCTAAATACCTCTGTGAAAGAATGCTGGTGTTCCTACAAAAGCATCTTAACATAATTTGCTACTCTAAAAGGCTGTATCCAATATAAATCCTAGAATCAGGGAATGGGTTGGGTTGAGAAGGGACCTTAAAGGCCATCTAATTCCAACCCTCCTGCCGTGGGCAGGAACACCTCCCACCAGACCAGGTTGCTCCAAGCCCCGTCCAGCCTGGCCTTGAGCACTGCCAGGGATGGGGCACCCACAGCTTCTCTGGGCAACCTCTGCCAGTGCCTCACCACCCTCACAGGAAAGAATTTGTTTCTGGTATCTAATCTAAATTTACCCTTTTTTAGCATAAAACCATTACACCCTGTCCTATCGCTACAGGCCCTACTATCAGAGTGCCTACTATACAGAGTGCTCAGAAAAGTTTGAATAAGTACAGTAACAGAAATTTTAGTAATAGTGGAAGTATTGTACAGATAGTAGTTTTTGTAGAGCAAGAGAAAAATGTTATTTATGTTTAAAAAAAAAATCACAATTAGATCATTAAGGATGTATGGGCTTTATTGCTTTGGGCCTTGCTAGTGAAACTTATTTCTCTTAAAATTTATGCATTTCTGAGATGTGACCTATGTGGGATTATAAAATACGTTTTTTCTCTCCGGTCCCGGAGCATTGCTCTGAAATAAAATAGAAAAGCATCCTTAAGGAAACAGCTATGGAGGGAATAGTTATGTTTATGTGTTATAGTTACTTTTCTGGGTTGGTTGGTTGGTTGGTGGTTTTTTTTTTTTTGTTTTGGGGGTTTGTTTTTTTTTCCATTTATTGTGTTTTTATCCCTTAAGATCAAAAATAGCAAAATAGCTCGTAGTAAGTTCTGCCACCATTTTCAGTCTTTTGTGTTCAACAAACCTCTCATGTAGCAGAAGTGTTGGTAGTGCAGGGCTGTTCCCACAGAGTTACAATCACCAAGTTAAGTGAAATTGAGGTAGGTTTCTCCATTACATGTAATGGCTGCAAAAGGCAGTTGAACTGTGGAGCCTTTTTGTCTGGTCTGGGTAATCTCACTTCCCTCTATTAATAAGATCTAACAGAGTTGGTTATATTGAAGGCACTTCAAGTCTAGGTAAATGTTTTGCCATGATAAGCAAGAATTTTCCATATTTTGCGTGGTTTGTTTGTGCTTAAGTGCATCAATAGGAAATTACATTAATATTTGTCTTCTTTTTTTTAACTATACACATTGCTAATTGCTAGGGTTATATCTCTGACAATAACTAGGCAATCATCTGCAACTCTTACCAATATCTGATATTTGCAGTTCAGTGAATGAAAAATAAAGTGTGCTTTATGCAAATATTTTTACTAATTTCTGCCAACGTTATTGATAACAGTCTGGTACCAAGATAATTGTTGTATCCCAATTTAAACAAGAAAACATGAAATAACTCTTAAGATAGTTCTCATAAGAATAATTTCTGACTTGAACATCCAGTAGCAACTCTTACTCGAAACATTTTCCGCAAATCTGTGCACAAGGTGTGTACGTGAATTACCTTTTCTTCATCGCCAGTGCTGAAAAATGATTCTTACAGTAACAGGTCAGATCTCCTTGTCTTTAACAGACAATAGCGTACTACAGAAGACCAGTTTGTGATTCAGTGTTGCCTGTCAAGTCTGTTAAGATATTGTTAAACTGTTGTGCCTTTACAGTTGATGGAAAAGCAAAGAGTAAGTCTTGAGGAAATAGAACATGTGCATAGTTCTGCTGATAGTATTTAAAGCAACCTTCTGAACAGTCCGGACACATCTGACTTATCATGGTTACTATGTGGTGTGCTTCAAAAATTAAACCAGCATCATGGCTTTATGAATTTTGTTTCTCTATAGAAAAATTATTTTCCAAGAGTGGAAGAGAATATTATAAGCTTTTTCTTGTGCTTTGTCTTTCTCATTCCACCACTTACTTTTCCAGTAATGCTTTGGTTGTTTCTCAATCACTTCGAAATCTACAGAGTATTTCAGGAAGTTTTATGCTCAACGTTTTCTTTGAAGTCTTGATATGGTAGCACTAAGAGGTGACCTAAACATGACTACAGATTCCAAGATTGCTGTTGGTTTTAAGGGGAAAAAGAAGAGATTTAAAAGTGAAGCTACTTCAGCTGCTTTTATTTATTTTTCCCCTATTCTCTCTTATGACTTCTTTAAATGTCACTCTGACCTCCAGCCCTGTATCCCCACTCACACAGTAGAAGAGCAGGGATTTGCTGTGTAAAGTGATGAAACATCATCAGATACGTGTTTTGGGAACTGTCTGTTTTGGTGAGTGATATTTATTTTATCAGAAGGCAGAACTAGCCAAACAGACTGTGACATTAATGCTGGAAATGCTCTAGCGGTGGAGGGAAAAGAGAAATGTAGGTTCTTGTGACAGGCCTGGGGATGTTGGAAGCTTTTATGTTCATGTATCTCATCTTTTAACTTGAAGCTGCAGTGTGGGGAGATGTGGTATCTTTACAGTGACTCCTGTCTTTCTCCAAATTGTTGTTTTCTCAGTTCAAAGAATATTTACACTCCAAAGTTACCAACCGAAGACGATATATCCATTTTCCCTTTGACTTTTTTTTTTCCTCTTCCCCTCTTCATGTAAACTCATTTCCAACCCTCAGGGAAAAAGTAAAAGGAGATTGAGGGATGTACTGAATTTTCTGTATCTGTCTCACCGTCCCACCTGCTTAATTACATAAAGAAAAACAATAATTGGAATTAAATGTTGATACATGGAAGTGAGACAGTACTGTCCCACCAGACAGGTAGAGACTATTACTTAATGTTGTCTAGATACTAGCAAGAAAACTTCTTGGCTGCCTGAGAGATGAGGAAGAGAGAGCTTGTCCTAGGGGAGTTTTCATGCTATGCTGAGAAACAGAGAGATAAGGACAGTGGGATTATGCTGTCCCAGATACCTGAGACTCATTATGCGGAACTCATCTGTATGTCTCTGTACGGTATTACATGTGGCATGGAACAACACTGCAGGGAAAGGAGGTCTGTGCAGCTTCTCTGTGTCACCCAGCTCAGTAAGCTTATAAGAATAAACAAACCTCCTAACTGAAGGCACTGGCTTCACTTGGCCAGTTTGTTCTCTGTGTAGTCAGAAGTCAGAAGATTAAGTTTGCTGATGTGGCCTTACTGACCAGGTGTTCGTCCTTGGTAGTCCTGGTCTTCAGGTGACAGGTAGTGGTTACTAAGGATGTTGTGAGATGCTTGAAAGTTTTCATTACACACTAAAGAAAAGATCTCTCCTACTACCTGTGCACCTTGAAGGGTCAAGTATTTATTGTTAAGATCTCGAAACTGTGTGCTTATAACGCATACTTTGTAAGAATTTGTTTCACAGTAACTACAGGTCTGACTTTGCCCCCCTTAAGACAATTTGGATTCTGTTCGGTGATGAAGGCTTTTTGAAGTTCAGCAGTCATATCTTGAAGCATGAAGTTGCTTATTAGTTCTATGAGAAAATAAATGAGGATACGTGTGCATGCAGCAATGAGTATGGGAACTTAGATGCCCTTACAAGAAAACACAGAGATTTCAGTTTCTGGGAAGTTGAATTATTCTTGCTGAAACTATCTCCCCTTTGTGGAAAGAGCTGATATGGCAGATGCTGGTGCAGCAGACTTCCAGCGTGGACTTGGGCTGTGGGGTAGTCTTGCTACATCTCATGAACTTCAGCTTTGTAACTTGGTATTTTGGCCAAAGAACCTTGAGAAACCTCTCTCTCTCTCTGTCTCAGAGTTTGCCCTGAAAAAAAGGAAAAAACATCAAAAAGATGTATAGCATGCCTTGGCTCTGGTGAAGGAAAGTGAGGGAGACTTACAATAAAGTGGTAAGCCTGAACTGGGAATGATGGTGGTGATGATGATAATAGAAGCCTAAGAAAGAACAGATGCAGAAATCATTAGTTCATTTTTTGTTTTCTTTTCCCAGAAGAAGGGGAAAAAGTTGGATGAAAGGTACACCCTTCGGTGAGTATAAAGTTGCAAGTGAAGCCCCTGGATGTAGGATGTTTTGGGGTAATGGAGGTTTGCTGCTCTTTAGAGCTGCTAGGGTGACCCTTCAGTTCAACACATGGCATGCTGAAATAACCATGTGGGCTTTTCACAGGTCTGTATACATTTGTATCAGACTTTTTAATCTGAATTTCCCCAAGTATTTTGCAGACAAATATTTGGCTTTAAAGATCTTTTTTTTTCATAGTAAACAGAAGATCTATGCAGTAAATTTGACTGATTTGTAATATTTACAAATGCTAATCCCTGTGATACTCAGTCATTTTTCTTGGAGAGTACAGGAGTCCTGAGTGTACTCCTTTCAGATGTAGTCGGACCTACTCATGTTCCACTATGCCATTTCTGAGTAGCTTTTCAATATATACAGCCTCTTCCTAGTACTTTATTTTGCATTTTCTACATGTTGAGCATTGTATAACATGGGTTTGAGACTAGGAAATGTTGAACTTGGCCTTTAGCTTTGACTCTTAAAAATTAAATCTGTAGTTTTAGGTCAGACAGTTTCCTCTCTGAAGTATGCTCTTACGTGAGCGATTTGCAGTTTGTTTGGGGAAGTTAATTCTGTTGGCGTTTGCTGCAACGGTTTCTGTTAAGTTCATGATGTTAGGTAATGAAGAATCTAAACCTCTTAGTATGTTTGACATGTGAGAGTCAGACATGACAATAGAAATGTCAAGAGTTCCACAAGCAGCAAGAAATTTAGCCTGAGGAAGTAGCAATAGATAATGCAGTGCTTTGTGATTCATGTTCCACCGAAGCCGATTCACTTCTTGTGACTCATAATAAATCAGTGATTCAACACAAAATTATCTTCCTCCCATTGCAAAAAAGCATAGACATGTCCAGTAAAACCAACCAGATTTGGTTCTGTGTGGGGAATCTGTTCAGCAGTTGCTTAACTGAAGATATTCCAGTTTGCGAGAGTTCCCATAAGAATTTCCCTACAAATTCCTGGTCAGAATGAATGTTTACTACTTCAGATATCAGAAATGTCATCCACAGGTTTGATAAATTAAAGCAAGGACAAGCACTGAAGCAAATAATTGAGAGCAGTTTAAAAGAAAGATATGACGAGTGCAACTGAATTTGAATTTACTTGTAGCGTGACAAATTTTTCCTTTTTCCACTCAAAATTTTTATGATTATAGGAAGCATTCTGGATACGAAATGTGTAAAGCTCATGCAAACTTTATTATCAAAGTTATTTGAGTCTTAGAATTGAGAAGAAAAATGTCAAAAGAAGAAAGTTTGAGTGTAGAATTTTAGGTTTTGCTTTATGCTTTAACTTCAGGATATATTTTCACTTTGTCCTACACACATTCTAATTAACGCACTTGACTTGCTCTTGTTAACACAACGAATGTGGGAAATAAAATGACAAATGAAGAGGGAAAACCCTGTGTCTGTATTCTATGTCTGAAGGAAGCATACCCTCCTTCCTCCCACCTTGCCCCTGTATTTCTGTTTTAATGGTAGCATTTAAATTTTGAAAATTCCGGAACCTGTGGTTAGTGCGTGATCCAGAATAAAGCCTCTGGCTGTTCTGGCTTTAAAAAACACCTTGCCAGAGCCCCAGGCACATCCTCCCCCTTCCTGCTGGTACATTTAAGGTCCATGTGTTGCAGCCATGCCCCTGCCTGGCTGCGCACCCTGTTAATCCAGACCCTGGCTCTGACTTGACTTTCTGGCTTGACTTTAGACCTGCCTGATTGCTGCAGACTTCCCTGGTGATCGCTGCTTGTGCCTGACCCTGGTTACTGTCTACAGATCTGGGCCTGACCCTCACCTGCTGGTTCACCTTCTTAGCTTGACCTTGGACCTTCCTCCTGTCCTGTCTGAAGACCTGGACCTGCTCTGCTCACCCCTGCCAGGTATGGTGGGACAGTGCTGCTGTCGGGGAGGGCACTGCCCTGCCTGCCTCCCTCTGCCCTCACTGCTTCCGCGCTCTGTGCTGCTCTGGGTCCAGTGCTGGTCAGATGCAACAGCCTGCTTCATTGGCCTGAATCAAACTAAAGCATTCTGAATACCCCCAAAGTCACAGCTATGTCCAGGACCCGGTGGGTTTGAAATCAAATTTAAAAAAAAAAAAAAAAAAGAAAAAGAAATCTCTGCTTATGAAATAAGGTCTCAAAGAATCCTCAGGTATTTGTGGAGTTTATATGCGTAATTGTATTTGCATGGCTTTCTGGCAGCGCTGTCCTCTGAATCTTAGCTTAATATTTTGACTCCTGCTTCTGTGTTAGCTGGTTTTCATAGTAATCACAGTCATTCTGGCTCTCTGGAGCTTAATGTGCTTCTAGATTTCAATTTTTCTCTTCTTCCTTCACTTGGTGCAATGCTTCTCATGCTTCAACTCAGTTGGGTTCAGTGACTCCAGAGAGACGGCTGAGCGCTAACACCATGCTGGAGGTGTTGCTTTTTCTAGCCTCTGCCTTCTTGCTAGCCAGCGATCCCGAGGTGTAGTAACATAGCCTTAATATGAAAGCAATCCTCGCTAACTTTTATAAAAGCACTTTCCAGATGGCAAAATGTTTAGGTCAAATTTCTAATAATTTCATGGTAGTAGTACATTATATCAGTGTTCCTTCTTTGTGTATCTCCTTTAAGTGTTCAAACCCCTTCAACACGTGGGAAAGTCTAATTCCATGAGTTTTATTCTTACTGTGTCAGTTACCAAATGGGATATGAACTGCCAGCGATGTTTTGTGTTATGTTTAATTTATAATCTAATTTTACAGTAAAATAGAAATACAAAAGTCAAAGGCAGAAGACAATGTCCTGTGCAGCTGGAAATTTGGTTCAGTGCTCTGAAGTGGGGTGAGACACTTCCAGTAGATTGTGATCCTTTCTGTATTTCATGAATCACTTAGCAGGTGGCACAGCATGCAGTTTTAACAGTCTGAAGCCACCAAAAATCCATTAACAGTTTTGTCTGGGTTACTTAACAGAAGTCTGACTAAGCGTGTCTGGAGCTTGACACACTCAGGATACCAAAACCGGTAAAAGCTGTGACCACCTGAGAGGAAGCCAGGTGTAACTGGAAGGGCTTCATGCACTGCAGAAGTGGGATGCTCTCCTGTCTTGAGGAGAAGCTAGCAATGCTTGTATACACGATGATGCTGGAATTGAAACTGCTTGGAGAGTTTATGGAAAACTGAAAACAAAGAGCCAAAAAATAGAGCTCAACACCAACAAAGAGTACTCAGACTGGAAAAACAAGAGAACTGGCCTTTTCTGTCAGACAACTTTTTGGCATCTTCTGCAGAAGTAGAAGGGACTTAAAAGATAATGGGAAGGGCAAGAATTTATCTAATGCTAGAGGTACTTGTTTTTCATGTTAGATGGAGCTGTACTGTAGTAATATTCATGTGGTATTTACATCAGGATAATTTCATCATAGTTCTTTCCAAAACAAATGAGTACAACTAGATGTACAAGATGTGCAGGAGATAAGCAAGTTAGATAGTACCGTCAAAGAAAATGTCCTGAGACTTGTTCTCAGAAATGTGAGGCAGGGATAGGAAAGTTTCTAATGAAGGTGGAACAAACACTTGAAAATACCCTTTGGTTGGATGGGAGAGCAAGAGAAATGAAGAACCCTGTTTCTCTGTATTGTAAGGAAATAAGAGTTGTTCATTATTCCTATAACTCTAACACCAATTTTTCTTAACACCAATGCCTCAAATTATTGTTTTTTCATCAAGCAGAATGAGATGGCTTCTTTTCTGCTATGCAGTACTGCGCTACCGAACTTTCTGTCTGTGCTGGTACGTTACTGTAGGTGGCAGCTGGAGACACACAGGAGCACGCGGAGCCATTCATGCCCTCCCTTAATGGCCGCTTCGCTTTCCCTGCAGAGCTAAATTTAGTGACTTCTATCTACCGCATGGTTTATTGCATACACAAACACAATGTACAGGAAATTAAGTTTATAGTTCTCAACTGCTGTAAAATATTAACGACGGCAGACACAGTGGGTACATTGTATGCTTTTCAGGCTCGGTGTTAGCCTGAATTTACAGTACCTTGTACCTTGGTAAATGTATGGCAAAAGGGTAGCTCTAAAGGTAGCAGTCCTCATTGTGATGGAGACAAAGTCCAGTTCTTTGATCCGGTATGAGGGCTTGCTCTGTCCATCTGAAATCCTTCATTTTGAAATCATACATTCATACTTCTCCTTCCCACCCCCCCACCCCACGCCACCCCCCCCCGCTGCCCCCAAATAAAAACATTTAACAGACGAATCAGACAGTGTGTCAGATGCATCAGTCGTTCCACTGGTGAGGAAAACTGGTGCAGACTAATGTTTTTGTAAAGATGAGCCATGTTAATCTGTTGCAGTTTATGTGTTTCAGCTAGTTTTGGACTTAGGGCTCATACACATGTAAGGAAGTTTTTAATTATTCTTCTCCTTGTGATGATGTCATGATCAACAGCAGAGCTTAAGAGCTTTATGACTGTTTTAGATGTGGTCACAGCCTAATTGAAACTTTTTTTTAGCCTAAGAAGAATTTTTTTCCCAGTATTTGACTGATTCCCAATTCCACAAATATTTATGTGCATATGAAGAGTCCTGCTATAGTTTTCTTACATAAATAATTAATGTAGACATGTAGGAAGGCTCATGCCTGCATATGTAATTTATGTACTTTTTTTCATTCACTGTCTTTGCGTAACTACTTGCTGTATTTCTACAGTTTTTGAATACAAGATCCTAGTGACTAACTACAGCAGATGAGAAATACCTCCAATGTTTTCTTTCACGCTTTAAGTAAAACTAAGTTCAGAATAGCTCTGAGTGATGAAATAAAAATTAGATGTTTAATTTAGACTGAGCTTCAGTCCATATTGTCTTAGTCCACTATTTATAAAAGTTTTTATGCTCTACTGTTGTCTTGCTTATTTACAAACTCGTAAATGCTCAGTGTGTGAGGCCACTATTTCTTTCTGCTAAACCACATATTGAACAATTAAAGCAAAAAATCTTCTACATGCTGCTCCTGTTCTTCATTTTTACCTAAACTTATCTTAATTCTTTGTTACTTTTGTAGTTGCTTTCCTGACTTTTCTTTTTTTTTTTCCCCAACATGGTCAAGCAAAATAGATCAATTTCACAAGTTTGCGATGGAAAGATGTTGAAGAAAACCAGAAAGTTGAGTAATATTTATAGATTCAAAGACTACTTGGAAGTTACAAAATGTTAACCTAGTCTGCTTTGCATGAAGTACTAATTAATGCAGTCTTAACGTATGCTTTTTTCTTTTTATTCCTGAGGATAAAGCATACAGTAATGGATTTTTAAACTTGAAAATGCCATCTCTTTGGCTACTGTGTAGAAGTGGGAGACAAGATCAAACTATCACTGAAAAAAACCCCGACCTCTTTGTCCAGCTTCCCCAACAGACTTTGGAAATGTTGGCAGTATTAAGGCGTATTTTTACCTTTAAGTGTGAGATGTACCCCACACATGGTTAGTACATACAGAGATAAGACAGGATGAATGCTAATTAGGTTTGTATTTTTTTTGTTGTTAAAACTGCCTCAGCATTTGCCAAATAGTCCAATGCTTCTCAAGTATCTCAAGGATATGGTGTGTAAGATCAAGTGAGGGTTAACCATGCCTTTCTTTGGGAGCTACAGTTAGTGTTGACGCTAGCTAGTTTTACTAATTCTTTTCACCTTTTAGACCACATCACAGGCTTAATGATGCATGGTGTGTCCAGAAAGGCTTGTGACAGTGCTGGGAGAGGGGCTAGTCAGCTAGGGTATCTTATTTTCCAAAGATAATGCATGTCAGGAACTTGGGAGGATGAACTTGGTGTGGAGATGAGACTCTCCTTTCTGCCAAAGCCAGACGGGAAGCACCCAGTCTGGATGTTCTCCAGCAGCAGAGCTGCTTCTGGTTTACAAGTGCCTTCAGGGTACCCTGTCCTCAGTGAACACTTTGTCCTAAGCTCTGAGAAAACAGCTGATAGCATGGGATCCTCTCTAGCTGTTCTCTCTTCATGTTTTCAGGCTGTACCTACATAGCCTAAGTTGGTTCCTGTATGACTGTAATTTATTACGGCTGATTGGAGTAAAGATGCAGAAAATCCAACCACCAAGAGACTGGTGTAGAAAACTCATTGCTACTTAGTGTGGATGGTGTTTCTGGGGGTTTATTGTATTCTTATTTTCTGACTTTAGCTAGCTGAAGGCACATCGGCCCCTACGGTTGTGCCACACCATGGCCTTGCTGTGGGCAAAGGAGAGGATTTCTGCTTGCTTCCTTGGGGAACGCCTTAACTGCGAGGGAGTTACAGCGCAGGTAAGCGCTATTGCTGTGCTCTTCCTCTGCGCATCTTTAAAAGAAAAGTGTGAATCCTGTTCTTCCTCAGAAAGGAAGGCTGGGGGAGTGTGCTCATCAGGTGTGCCGGGTGCCCTGTACACAACATCCCCCTGTGCTGCCCGGTGTCCATGCCAGGGGAGGATTCCCAGTGGCTTTACACTGGGCGTTTGTTGTAGGCCACTTGTAGGAGTCTCGATCTTCCTTGCTGTTATGGACACCACGTTCTTCCTCAGGGTTGTAGTAGCAAACAGCACTTTACTGGAGTTTAGTGACCATCTGACTGAAAGATACAGACTTAAATCCTCAGATTCTTTAATGAATGGAGCTGGATGTGAAGAATTTCTGTGAAAATCACCATCCTTGGCCATTTAACATATCTACTTTGGCAACTTATATTTTACATGATACACTAATTTTGGAACTCTGTGTTAACAGCAGTGAGGAGAATCAATGTGCACAGCATGTCAACAAAAGACTGGATGTGCGTAACACAGGGGCTACGCTCGGTTACTGCTCGGTCCCTGCTGGCTACTGGGCTTGATGTGTTAGTACCCGGTCACTACAAAGTGCTGCTGCAGCGTATTGCGTTTTCCTGCTGTGCACTGACTCCTTTAGCAGAGTATCTGCATAGGCTAGATGAGGCTGTATAATTGGATTATAATTTACAGAGTCTAACAGGATTTGGTTTAAGCATACAAAGAAAAATTAGCTTTTTAGTACAACTCAAGCAAATTGTAATAAGCAAGTCACTGGCAATAGTCCTTGTGCTCTAGAGAAGTCTTATCTCGACTAAGAGTGTACGTTAAACTAATTACAAGCTCCTAGAAGTTAATATTAACTCAATTAGACTGAAATCACCATTATGCTATATTTTGGAAAGTCATTAAATAAGGAAGTTTGTGAAGTTTGCACTTACATTCAGTTGCGTCAATTCTCTTACGATCCATTTTGTTTGCATCTTTATCTTTCTTCGAGTCCTTGGTGCTTACTGTTAAAGACAGCAGTCATGCCTGTAGTGAAAACACGGTCTAAGCTGTTAACAGGACTGAAAAAAAACCCACCCAGTTTTGACAGTATCTCATTTTTCCTCAATACTTCCAACGGCTTTTTGGTTTTGTATGGGTCTTTGAATGCCATTTTCCCTGTATGTTTGATGTTTTTTTATTTGGCGGATTATATGTGACCTTTGTGAGCAGGCATGTTGCATTTTGTGGTCTTAAGTAATCATGTCAGTGTCTTTACCAAGACAGGAAGAAGTTGGCCCAAAATTGTCAGTATTGGTGCCTCAGTGAGCATTTTTATGAAATAATTCTTTTTTCCTCAATAACCTAACCTTTTATTTGAGTTCAAAATCCTACATGAAGAATGATATGATTTTGATATGTTACCACTTATGAAAAGTTCTTCTCCCCACCAAAAAAAATAGTAAAAGAAACAGTTAATAATTGTGCATATCCTCCTAGCAAGGTAAGATATCCACTTGCCAGAGAAAAACATCTTGCTTGTCAGTCACCGCATTGTTTTTCCCAACATCCATTCTGGTTTTGGACACTTGTATGTCCAATGCGAAGATCGTTCATTATTTGGTAGCTTTCTTGAACAGAATAACATCTTTTAGTGAATTTTCAAGTGCAATATCCTATTTGATTGGTACGCATAGCACACAGGGTATTTTGTTATAGTTAGCAGTGCAAAATAACATTCTTTTTGTAAAATTTGACCGTGGAGACAGGGAACTACAAAGGTTTCAAACGCCATTCACAGACTTCACACCAACACGTAGCCTAGAGCTGTTGACTAATAGGAACAGTTTAGCCGCGAGAGCCTGAGGTACGGATGTCGTTGCTGATGTGGAGGGCTTTTGCTCGCTTAATCCTTAGCACATCTCCCAAAAAATTGTTATGAGAACTTGTGATTTTTGTTTCACTTCAGCAGAAAAATTTGATCTGAGTCATGAATTTAAAAGCATTTTGATTCGGAAGTATCAGTTAGCCCCTTTCTGAAAAGAAGATGCTAAATTAGCCCCTTTCTGAAAAGAAGATGCTAGAAAAAACATATTTTTTTAAAGTTTAGTTTAAATATGTACATTCAAAAGGAAGCCTTAGACTCTGGCTGATGGTGCAGTGGAGTCTCTGTGAGGCTTCTATTACGGCCTAATAGATATGGTAAAAAAGATACAATACAAAGCAAAAACAGTTGACAATAGAAAGCAGGAATCTCAGGTAGCACTAGCTAGCTTATCACCTCTGCAATCAGTGGTACAGAATTAGTTTGCAGCAGCAAACTGATTTTTATTTTGTAATTGTGGGAATAAAATCTAATGAAGCTCCTGAAAGAAAAATGTTTTAGCATTTTGTTGTTGGTTTTGGTTTCCTCCCCTTCCATTTTGGGTCAACCAATTCAGACAGAAGAGCAGATGCAGTTCTGGTATAAGTATTGCATAATCCTGCATGTGCATGTAGGTGGGAGTGATTTTTTTACTTTTTTTTTTTTTTTTTTTTTTTTAAAAAGCCACCACTTTTGACTTGTGCGCTTGCATGTCAATGATTTGATTTTGTTGCTTTGACATTATGTTGATTTGCCTAAATTAAACCTCAGGTGCATATAGAACGTAGTAGCTGCAAAGAGATGCTCCCTTCTCTTTTTCTCTTCTTGATTTTGAACATAAAAAAAAATAGTCCTGGAAGTTAAAACTCAAAGCTTTTAATTATGGTATGAAGATGTCAGAAAGAAGGAACAAGTAAAAGAACAAGGGATCTCTTGTGCCTCTTTCTTTCATCCCAAACCTTGTCTATAAAACTGAAGACACTACTTGCAGTATTGCCAAGTTATCCTACTTCAAAGGGCTCCTCAGGCCTTGTAGTATTAGTTCCCTAGAAACCTCAGCTGTGTATGATTTATTTTTTATTATTATTTTTTATGCTGGCTTCATTCAGTTACTGAAGAACTTTCCTATTTATACAGTACATGTTAGATAAAGAAACTATATGCTTACATGAGGCATACCTCCCATCCTGCTACAACTTGATTACTTTTTTTTTTCCTTAAGTACTGCTCAAGCAGAACTTCCAAAGCAGTCAGTGTCTTGTTCTTCTAATGACTTGTTAGAAACTGCATCTGACTCCATAACGCCCATCCTCAGCCTGCCCTTTCAGAACTGTCTGCGGCAGGACGTGGTTTTGTTGGTTCTTCGTTTCAAAAGGAAATGTCTCCTCTTAATCTCTTGGTGAGGCCCGCTGCAGCACAGCACCTGGAGTAGAGGTTTGTCTCATGATATGGACTGGCTGGTGGGAGAAAGGGAACCTGGGTGAAGGGAGAATATGTACGTGTCTTGCAAAAGTAGCTGTAACCTGTTTTTGTCAGGGTCCAATCTTTTTCCTACTGTCAGAAGGATGTAAGCCCGTATAAACGAGGCCTGCACAGATTCTGACGTAGATACATTGCCTGCAACGTGGCTCCTAGAACTTTTGTCGCTTGCTCCAAAATGTGCTGAGTTTCATGACACTGAGTAAATCGGCTGCATTCAATGCTCCTGGTTCAGGCAGAGCCCCTGTTTAGGCGGGAGGGCTGGATGGCGGCTGCGCGTCGCTGCCCTTGCCTCCCCGGTGGCTGCGGGGTCACCCCTGGGGCACCCCAGGAAGCGCGGCCTTGCCGCTCAGCAGCGAACCCGGCCACAACACGGCCTGGCACAAGGGGTAATGGCAGCTCTGGTGACGCAGGGGATGGAGCTGATGAGCGGTGTCTCGTCCTCAGGCCAGTTGCTGCCTTTCCCTTGCTGACTGGACCTTTGGTGCTTCAAATACGGGCCCCTCCGCGTGGGGCATGGCAGGAGGGGCTCCCGTGACCCCCGCTGCCGGCGGCGGGGTGAACAGTTTCTTGGCCTCCTCAGGCAGTCTGTTCAGCTTTACAGCTTTCTGGCACCGCTCAAAGGTACTGCGTGGTGGGGGTGTCTCCTTCTGGGCTGAGACTTCGCTCAGGAAATAGCTGAGCTAATTTTAGAAGCAAAAACAGCTGGAGGAGGCCCACTGCAAATGCAGTCTGGGTATCTCCCGTCTAATCAGCGATGAAATCCGATTGATGGTGAAGCTCTTTCTTAGCGGCATGTTTGTTAATCGTGAAGGGGGTGGGGAGAAAATCAGCACAAGATCTTTTATGAGGCAGACATAAGTGAACAGAAGCTTTTTAAAATTGAACTTGTGGGAACTGGTAGGTTCATGCAATCCATCACAGGGATGGAGAGGCCAGACGACAGCTTTCCGAGTACGTGTTGGCATAAAATCAGATGGAGAGAAGAGAAACTATGGTACTTTTTGCCTGACGTGACCTGAGGAAAAATACTGGCTGTTGTGCAGCTCTTGCATGCTTATCTCAGGCATATCATGTTCTGCAGTGATTAAAATACAGCTTCTGGTGACAGCAGGAACCCACATGCCCTTCTGAGTTGTGTGCAAACTGCGACAGTTGTTCCTTCAGCCCAGGTCATGTTTCAGCATATGTTTTAGCAACAGCTTTTTATTGCATTTGAGTTCCCTATATGTTGCTCTGAATGAAAACACAGGAAATAAAAAAAATCTTGCAGCAATATTCTGTTTCTAAGGGTGAAGGCAACCCGTTGTTGGGGTCTGTGGATGTTGTATGCATTCATGGTGTACCATGAAGTCAGGGAAGGCAAAAATGAAATTACTGATGTTTTTGAATCTTTCATCTAAACTCTTCCACTGCTTTAAGTTGTGTTGCAGCATGAACAGCTGCAGGAGAATGCCTTTTGTACTGTAAGTAGAACAAGTGTTGTTTCCATAGCAGGGCTACCATTGAGGGCTCCTTTCTTCATCTGCTGGCTGCAAGAGCCTGGGGGATGAAGGTGGTGCTAAAGAGGGCGTACAAGCTGCTTCACTTGTGCTCAGTCATGTGGCTCATCTGTTTACAGGTGTCTGCTCCCAAATAGATCTTTACTGCATTCCAGTTCACCCGGGGTGGGGGAGTTTCTGCACGTATTGAGGATTTTGTCTCATTTGAGTCGTACCTAACAATTTCTAGGCTTGAAATTGTTGCTGGGCTGCAGGCACGAGAAGAAGGCTTTAACCTGAATAGAGTAGGCTTGAAACAAAAAGGTTTGAGCCTGGCTTTAAACACAACTTTTTGGCTGCATGTTGTAGCCCAAGTTACAAGGTGCTATGCTATCCAGAACTGAACATACATTTCTTCTCCAGTTACATGTGAAACAACCAGTTTTCTCTTATTTTCCTTAAGATGATGTTTCCTGGTCTTCCTTGTAATCAGCTTCAGAAAAAGGGTGTTTTTAATCTGTACGAAATATCTGCCGTAAACCTGATGCTGTTCCAGAACATTTTGTTACAACTGATTGTGCCTCCAATGTCATCTTTGGGAAGACTTCTGTATCTCTCTAGTCTGGACCAAAATGAACACTGAGCTATTCCTTGTATGACCAAAGTTCTCGGAACACAACTGATAACAGCAGTAACAGGCATGTAATGTACAACTTGCTATAACTTTCTGCTGTGGAGGGTTTTAACAAGCTCTTGCCACAAACTTCAGTGGGAACAAATGCATCTGTGCTGAAAGGTTTTGACAAATCCTACCCAGACAGTTTTTTGAGAACTGTAGGACCTTTTTGAGGATGTATGTAAAGACCCAGCATGAGGCACGGGAGTGAGACCCCTAAGGCAAGGAAATTGTCCCACTCTTCATGTTCTTGAAAGTAGTTTGGCGCTCAAGTCACTTCTGAGCCAAAAACAATCAGACATTAGACCTCAGCAAACTTGTGAATGTCAGAATTATTTTGGGGAATTGGGATCCTTCATCATAACCGCATATTTTGCCAAGATATGATGTGTGGCCTCAATTCAAAGAAAATGTAATTTACCCAAATTATTATTCCCTTGCTATGCATAAACTTCAAAGAAAAACAGTTTCTGAATTGTTTGTATGATGCTATAAATATATATTTTTTTTAATTGCATACTGAGAAAAGAATAGCATTTCATGAGTCATACGTATTGTGGGGTCTGCAAAAAAGGCTTTCAAGGCCTGATGTGTTCCCACAATGTGCAAAAGCTTTAAGGTTCAACAGTCTTGTCTCTTCCAGCAACAAATTAAAGACAGATTCTCAAAATACTTTGACGTGAATAGCTGAACCTACTTCAAGAAACACCTTAGTAACTAAGTGACTATCAGGTTTAAGCAGAGGAAAGGACCAATATACAAAGTCTCACTACAGGTCAGATGGAGAAAAATCTTCTTTCAGAAGCTTCTTTTGTTTGCTTGGTGTCAGAGGCAATGTGTTTAGTGAATGCTTTAACGGGCAAGTGCCAGGATTGGTTGTGGTGGTGTTTTTTTGTTTTTGGTTTGGTTTTTTTATTATTATTATTTACTTGAAATGAAGTGTGCTTTAAAAGAAGTGGCACTTGGCCATAATTTGTTGCAAGTGGTGCAAATCCTGTTCTGTAACACCTTTCTAATCCTGTTGAAGTCCATGACAACAAAGAGAAGAATTTGACCTTCATTATTATAATGTAAAACTTTGAGCCAAATAGCAAGATAAAATGTCTCTACAGATTTTGGTCAAAAGTTTTAATATTTCTTTTGTATGAGAACTACTGAAAGTGGAAATTTCTATTAGACTTTTTTATCTTTTGTAAAATGACAAAACCAGAACCTGAAAAGACAGCACTTTTCCAGGTGTGCAATTCCTTGCCTACCTAAATATCTTCTTCAGATAAGTACCTTTCTGTTTAACCTGAAACAGCACTCAATCCTTCCAGTGCTGCAGGCATTTTGCTGTCGTGTGCAAGTACTAAAAGATGTGAAGTTCAGTGCATGCATCGAGGCCTTTAACCAGGTCTTACTTAGCTTGAAGGTTAGTGGCAGTATTGAACAACGGCTGAAATAACAAACCACACTCTATGGTCTGACGGAGTTTTACCTTCAATACCTGTCTGACAGGAGGGGGAAGCAGTCAGAGCCGCAGCAAGGACTGGATCGCCAAGGGCTGCTGGAAGTGATCGACTCAAGATTCTTTGAAGAAATTCACTGCATCTGCAGGTATTCTGTCCAGAAACAGCTATCCGTTTTGCAGTGGCTCTGAGGAAAGCATATGATACACAGAGCCACACTGAATGACCTTCTGACTGACCGCATCTATTCTGTAACATTGTCGATGAGCCCAGTAAATCCATATGGGAATCATTTCCATTTGTGTGCAAAAGCAAATATAACTGACCTTGTAATACATTGCTGCAGCCTGTCACATCTATGAACTTTGCATCCACAGAGACTGTGTTCAGATTGCCTCACATGCTTTGCCCAAACTCAGAAGGCTGAAATGAAACTCTTAACTTTTTTTTCACCCTTTTGAGGATGAGGTTCTCTTGAAAAGCTTGAGTTTGTTGGTTTGTCCCCTACTTTGGAGCAGAAGTCTCTTCTCCCTGCTATGCCTCCATTTTCTGCTTTGCTGACATGTAATAATCTCTCACTCCTTACAATTTGGAGACGAGAGAATGATGCTGTATTACTGTGGAGTATTACTTAAATTTGGGTTTGATCAGATTTTTGTGGGATGGGGTGAAAGGACTGTAAAACTAGTAACTGATTTTATAGGATACATTCAATAAGGAAATAGAGGATTTAGGATTTCTAGATGAGAGTGCTGAGATAAGGGATTGTGCTACCAGTCTAGTAACTATTAAAACATGGTGAACACTGTGTGAGAATAGCTCACTGCAAATGATAGTAACTGCAGTTTTTTCAGGTAGCAAATTATATACTGCTCCAAGGACACTTTGATTTATATGAAAATAGAATTTTTATAAATCCTGCATGTGGTTGGAGCTAAGAAACATCTGCATTGATTCAGTTATTGTAGTTTTCCTATTGAGTTGTCATATTGTGCTGGGGGGTGTGAGTGGCGTGTTGGGGACAGCACAGGGTTCAGGGGTTTGCAGGCAGCAGCCAGCCCCCAGTGCTCCGCTGGCACCTGCCATGTCCAGAGGCCACAGCTTCGCACCCTCTCCCTCTCTGCTCACCTCTTCATAGCATTTACAGGTTTTGTAGAGATTTCTGAAGTATCTGCCTGTTATGTTCTTTTTCCCATCTCTCAGTACGATTTTGCTCTATGTGCTTGATAAATGTCAAATGAACTGTAGGGAGATACTTGGCTGCAGGGGCAATTTGCTTTTAGTGTTGGTGGTTTTTTGTTTAACTGTACTGTCAGTTCCATGGAGCAGCAAGATTACTCAAGAATGGACGTCTCCAGTGTTCAGCTTGTTTACAAACAGTAAGTGACTGCTTGCTTGGTATCCCACCTAACACACAGATGTCAATGTTTATAAGGGGTTTCAATATGTCATGGGGTACTAATAGCATTTCCATGCAAGGGATTATGATTTTCCACCATTAAGAAATCAAAAGCTTTTTATTGTTGTAGGGTAGAAGACATTAGCAGCAACTAAAAACAATGCTAGAACAAGTAAACAAAGGTTGACTTTGTATATCTTTAATAGGCATTCACCCAAACCAAACCATTTCAGGTTCAGCCTGAAAAAAACAGGTTACAATAGCTGAAAGCAGACATAGAGGCGCTACTGAAGGACAAGATGAAGTAATGAGTAAGTTGGTTTTCTGTATCTGTCCTTCCCTAAGAGACCGACTCAGCTCTTTGGGAACCACTGTAAAAATTTAAATTAACCTCGGTAGGCTGTAAGAATAAATGTTAGCGTGCCTTGAGAAACACCAACCTGATCCCCATGTAATCGGCCTCCACCGTACTTTCCCTAGCTAGTGTCCCAATGTATTCAGCGTGAATTTCGCTTCAATAAGAATGATTAGGCAGGGGGAGCTGGATCTCCTGACCACACCACTGGTCTGTGAGGCTGGGGCTTGGCTCTGTTTGGTTTGTTAGGAGAGCAGATGTCCACGGCTTTGCAAACTTCTGTGTTTTCAGTCTTGCTACCAAAATTCTTCCCAGTAGTCACAGCTGGACAGACATACCTTACAGCTGTTAAGGTAATCAGCTTGACCCAATCAAATGAGTCTTGGAATTTTTTAGGAGTTTCTTTTTGCCCTAACTGTCACTGAGACCGTCTTCAGGATCTCGCTGTTGCAGCAGTCGGGCACATTTCTCCTAACACCACATGCAGCCTGTCCCCAGCCCACAGTCTTAACTTGAAGAAATCTGTGCAGAAAGCGCTCCCTGCTTCTCAGTATTTCTTCCAGTGGGTGTTAGCACTCACTATTGAAAACACACATCTCATTTCTGGTTTAAATGTACCTAACTTATGTTTCTTGTTCGTCTTTTCTAGTACACAGGCCAGCCTCTCCCTCAATGGGCTGCTTTTGGCCTCTTCAGCCATGGGCAACTGGTAACTTGCGTTCTTATTCTGTTCTGCACAAATCTAAGGGTTTGGTGAAAACCTGCAAGGGGTTAATGTTTGTCCTGTGCCCTGTCTGTGCAGAACAATCTTCTGTCATCCATAAAGGGAAAAAAAGGATTTTATTTATTTACCTATTAAATTCATGCGAATGTTACACAAATCTAAACTACATACAGTGATGGGACATACTGAAATCTTGAATTACTAAGTGTAAAATTAGATGTTAAATGACCAACAGTTTCTCAATGCTATCTTCTAAATACATCTGAAGGATTAGCAATGATCTCTTCACTAAAGATCTCTTCTACATTGTAGAATATTTATTAACTTGTTTATTGGAGATTATTGGTCAGTGGTTATTTGAAGACAGGGCTGCTGCCAGGCACTAGCTTTAGCGCTTTTGAAATTATGACTTTAGAAATGGAAGCTCTGGGTTCTCTTAATGATTAATAACTAAAACCCATATATACTGTGGGGGATAAAACAGGGGCTGTTTGTTTTTTCACAGAAACCAACATAAATGTCATGAGTTTGTACAAAATTCAATTTTTTGTTTCTCTAGATAGTCAGATAACATACCAGCTGTTGATAAAGAAAGTAGGAAAAAAACCCTCTATAGTTTTCAGATCTTGTATGATTTACATTAAATCAATGTGAGAGTTAATCCTGTAGCACAACAGAAAAGATTTTGTAACACAATCCTTACTCAGACAAAATGTTGTTTCTGACCAGACTTTGTGTGATGAGATCAAACAGATTCTCCACTGGTTGAGGTATTTTTATTTCTTGCCTGGAGGAGAAGCGGGAGAAGGAGGAGGAGAAGCAAAGGAGAACTAAGACAAGAATTTATCAGTATGTTTAAATAGATCAGTCATAGAAATCATGTGGATCAGATACATCTGGTCCTGGTCTTTTAGTCTGAAGATCAGGATAAAAAAAAAAATAAAAAAAAATCAGCGGGGCCAGAAAAGAGCAAAGGGAAAGGAAGCCAAATCCATTGTCAGCAAGTGTGTTTCCAAAGATAGAATAGTTTAATTGTCTTCCCTTGTTAGGACTGTTTTCTAGGATTTAAAAATAGCTGTGGACACTTTTTAATCAAGACTTGCAAAACATGACATGGCAGTGACCTGTGACCATCCTGCAGGTCTCTGCTGCCCGGGTGGGCACCACCTCCTGAGTCTCCCTCGGTGCCTCCTGGACAGCTGGGAGCCCGCCATTCCGCCTGGCATACAAGTGAATGTCAGTTGTTGGGCCATGCCCTTTCCCTTCGGACAGCCACCCCCAGTGAAAAGCAGAGAGGTGGATTTATCTCGCCTGCTTTTAGATGCGTAGGAACTGTTTCTGAGCCACCTGCCTCACACGGCGCTGAGTGCAGTGAAATAGGTTCCTCCGCTCTGCTGTTTGCCCACTCTATTTTAAACATCTTTCTATTTAAAGCAGAGTAAACAACTTCAAAATGTCTTTTTCTCTTCAGTAATCGTAAAAGAAAGCTAGGCAGTGAGTCCAAACATAGAATTTTTTATTTAGGAGTATGAAGTTGGGCACAACCCCCTCCCACTCAGAAGAGGCTGTTGATGGAGCCTCCTCTCTGCTTATTCTATTCATTAGAGCCCAGGTAGGAATGTTAATTTTGCAGCACTTAGACAAGGTCCAAAAGCGTCCCCTTACATCCCCTGGGGACCCACTGGAGGAGCTGCTGTAGTGGCAGGTAAATCAAATTCTCCCCCCGCCAAGCACTTCTTGGAGGTCCCCCGTCAGTGAGGACGGAAAGCAAGAGGGCAAACTGCCATCTACTCCCTTTACCTCCTCTCCCTCCTCATGTCTAATATAAGGAAAATTACCACAATATATCGACCTTACTTTATTAAAATATTTCCAACAGGTGTTTACCCAGCTCTCAGATTTAGACCACACTGGTCTAAAAGGCATGTGTCCTGTCCTCAGCTGCTTGGTGGGTAAAGAGGGATTTGGGGGAGAAAACAGCACAGTGATTCACAAGCATTTTTAGGAGTTGCTAGCTGATCCAAAAGAATTCTGCCTACCCCTTTAAAATATTGTGTTTGCATATGTGGTTATTTTCCAGCGCTCCTCCTATTTATACTACCCTTAAACTTTTTCCAAAAATTAAATGGACTGTTGTTACTCCAGCTGTTTAAAAATAAAGAAATAATGTCTTGCTACACTCACTGGCTTATTTATTTAATTGGTCCAGATCTTAACTGAATGTATGTCTGTATCACTTCACTAATTTCAGTGAGAAAGAACTCATTAGAACTGGTAACTGAACCAGGACTATGCTGATTAAAAGCAGTTGATGACCAAAGAACAGTAGAAATGTCATATGTGTTTATAATTCCCTCTGGAGTAAGAAAATTGAGAAAACTTCTGGAGGGAGGAAAATATTGCATTATCTCTGCATATTGTATTGTCTTCAAAAATGACTGAAGCAGGAATGAGTCACTGTGGAAAGCAGAGAATGTAATGTAATAGCCATGAAAGGTCTGAAAACTGGATGATTATGGTGACTACTATAAATAGGTTTCCATAAGCTAAATGGGGGATTTCAGTGAAATATCCAGGTGCTGACTTGGGCATGCCATTAAATGTGTTGGGAGGTGGGGTTGCCTGAGTGTGAGCTAGTGGAATGATTAAGAGTAAGTCACAACAAGTATTACAGTATGTTCCTTATTTTGGTTGCCATCACCCCTCCAGCACCTCTCTCCTCTCTCACGTTGCCTTGTTTTTAACTTCCCTGGGCACTGCAGGGTCACAGTAAATGCCTGCAACTGTTGTACCTTGCTTGATTAAAAGAGAATGGAGTGGGGTGGAGGGAGAGTAATCTGTGCAGGCAGAGGCATGCTTTTATAATCTGGTAAAATATTCTCAAGAAGATAAAAAGTAATCCCTATGAAACAAACTCTGTTCCTGAGTGGTCAACAGCTCATTGGACTCCAGACTGGTTCTTCTCAAAGATGAGCCACTCATGGAGCTCATCAGTCATTTCTAATAATATTAAGGCAACCAGACTCAGGGAAAGTAACAGCTATAGATATTTCTTCTTTTGCTTGGCATTGCAGTTAAACTTCTTTTTTTTAGTTCTTTTTTTCTTTTCCCTGTCAAATATTATTGTACTTGTAATCATCCTTTTTTTTGTATAATCATTATGAAAACTGTCTTCACTAAGTTCTTCAGCATCTTTATCTTGTCAGTCTCACTAGACCCGTTCAATTACAAGTTCTCTAATCTTACCCTGTGGCTTTGTGCCAATAGCGCTGATGTTGGGTAACATTTCCCGTCAGCCCTGGTCTTTCTAGCTCTGACTTGCAGTGAGAGGGACACTCACAAACACCGATGAGGAAAAAAAGTAGTGTCCCAGTCACATCAGTATTAGTTACTGCACAAAAAACTTTATGGGACTGTAAAGTTTTGTTTCTTTCCTCTCCCTTGGCTTGAAAAGTTTGGGTATTTCTTGTTCTTTATTGTTCCATACTATTTATAACCTCCCGCTACCCAGGTCGCTCTCACTGTAGCTCCCCTGCTAGTTTAGAAGAATGTTATTGTCGTCTTTCTGTCTAAAATTACTCCAGTGCGCTTTATCTTCTGTTTCCTCTTATTCTTCTTCCTCAGATCATTGTTCTTGATGTCATTTCTAAAATGAGTGTATTGATTTCCTGTTTCTCTCCCTGCCTTTTGTTTATTAAGGTGATAAGTGTTTTAAGATAAAGTCTGTCGTTTATTACAGATATTGGATCTCTCTCTGATCTTGCAGGAAAATTGCTACTCCACTCGTGATTCAGCTCTTAAATTTGTAATAACTCTAGAAGAGCCATCGAACACCTCTGTTGTTTCTTTCGTTACTTCATTTCCAGGTTGCTGCTAGTGAAGGACTACTTATTTTCCAGGAAGAGCAATACGATAGCTTGCATTTGCATCTCTGAAACTACCTCCCACTGTCTGTCAGGCAAACTGCTTCTAAAAAGATGCTGCTGTGACTAAAGAAATGAAGTTGTTAATCTTCCTTCATTTTCTTTAGCTCATAAACTGGATGTGTGCAAAGCTTAGAGGTTTCAGGGCCATAAATATGCCGCTTCTTGACTGTTCAAGCTTCAGAGTTAAATGATCCAAAGCCAAAAGTCAACTGCAGCTCATGAGCTGCTGCTGCTGCTTTGGGTTTAAAAGCTGTAAGCTTATGAATCCAAAGTTCTGTTTTCCTACCTGGAACTCTAAGCCAGCCTAGGTTTCTTCAACCTGGTAAACCGTTAAATGTTTTAGTTTAAAAGTGAGTGTGTTATCTGATAGTTTGGCACTTTTGCTTGCTTAGAGACAAGTCTTGGTTGGTACAAAGTTGTTAACTTCTGCTGCTGGGGGAATGCCCTGCCTCGAGGCACAGTGCCCTCACTGCCGTGATAAACCTTGTCCACACATCACAACTCGTGGCTGTCAGCTCCTGCTGACGGGCTGCAGTTAGATTGCTCTGGAGAAAGGCAGCTGAGGCTCAGGAAGGGAAAAGGGGCATGTGAGCAACCAAAGCTTGAATGAATCTGGGGAGACAGGGAGGAAAGGAACTGTGGAAAAGAAAACTGTGTGAAGGGCATGGACCCACAAGAGTGGGAAAATGTGGACGCTGCTCCCTGCTTGTTTGCTCAGAAACATCAGGAGGATGGTACCCCAAAGGATTCTGCTGGTGGCAGAGGCTGGGATGCCCGGACCCTGTCCCCGAAGGGCAGTGCAGGCAGTGCTGGGCTTTGGTGCAGCTATGGCACTGCCATAGAATGTGATGGAAATAATCAAAACAAAAGATAACCCAGCCAACGTGTTGGAACATGGCTGAATGCCATTGACTTAAGTGGAATTTCACTCTGGCAGAAGTTTACTCCAGTCATGGTCTATATTCAGAAAGGTAAACATGAATGTATGCTTATATCCTGAATGTAAGTTAATTGAGTTAGATAAGACAGGACAAAGTAAATATAAGTAATACTATAGACCAGGATGCCAGCTGATCTTGTGATTTGACAAATCACTTCTCAATATTTGCTGTGCTAAAAGGAAAACTTATGTATTTCTTTGTAATGTTTGTGAATGGATGCATATATTTGCATTTGCACTTTCCTGCTGCAGCGCCGTAAATGAGATAAATAGTGATTAATGTAGCCTGCTAACAATGCGAACACTGTGAGAGACATGCCAACTGCGCCCACAGAAGCCCAGCGATGGACTGAGCGGGAGGAAGATGCGTTATGTGTACAGTATGTAAAAGGATCTGCGGGGAGCTAAGGATGTTTATGCAGCCATAAAGGGAACGGGTGTGAGTGTGACTCCAAAGAAAAGCCACCATCCTGTTTATTGAAGGAAGTCACTTGATTTTCATGGAATGAGTTGTCCTTGTGCTTGCATCTCTGGACAAGAGAAATAGGGAACAGTAAAAATAGCTGCAGTATCAAAACTTCTTCCTGAAGGCTGCTTTGCATGGGGGGTGGTTGAAAGGTTCCACTCGGGCAGGGAGCGGTAGTCATGCAGGCAGCTCCCGGGTGGGAGCCCTGCTTTATCTCGACGCAATAGAGTATTTCCATCTGCTTGGCTGGAGCAGAAACCCTCTCTGTTTCTGACAGGGCTGGTGTTGACACTAGAACTACAATTTTCCATTGTTGTTTTGACCCTCGGATAACTTCTTTTATGGACAAAAGCTTACTGGCTGCGTGTTTTGCATTTAATGTAACTGACGTTCTGCCACGTTGGCTTTTCTGCTGCATTTTCATTAGCAGGCAGAAACTGTAAGACAGCGGCTGTATGTAGATGACTTCAGTCGTTCTGGTTCGGCCTTGCCGAGTGGCACTACAGCGTGATGTCCTGTCCACTGCAGATGTCACCTGTAGAGTTAAGTTTGCATCTCGGTGATTCCCAGATCCAAATCAGACTGAAACCTTGGGGTTTGTGTCTCTTTCAGGCCAGTGAAAGTCATCTCAGGCTCCCAAGAGTCAAAGAACATTTTTCCATCTTGTATATAATGACAAACAATAAATATTCTATCAGGCTCTACCCGAGCTGTAGCAACAGTGGCGCGGAGGCTGTGAGGCACATATGCAGCTTTGCAAATGGTTTTATTCATGATGCTCAAGATGGAATAAAGCCACGTTCCCTCTGGGCCATGGGACCCTGGAGTGGAAGCTTGGGGGGGGTGGGCGTGGGCACTGGCCGGCTCTCGCGATGGGGAGCCGTTGTAGCGCAAGCAACTGGGAGCCCCATTGGGACAAAGGGGCTATGGGGAGTGCAAGCTCCAGCTGGGGGGTCAGTGGTGGTGGGAAGGAGCTGCAGCTGCCCGGTCACCCCTCTCGAAGGAGGAGGAGCATGTTTGGGCAATGATTTTGCAGAAGGAAAATTTGCAGGTTTAAGTTAGATTAGCCATAGAGTATTTTAAAAAAAATAAATTAAGGGAAAAAAGCCCAAACAACCAAACCTTCACATTTTTTTTAGTTTTAGGCATGTACTGCTATTCACATATGGTGAGCCTGGTAGCATTTTTTGCTAAATAACGGCAATAAAAATATCTTTAAAAACAAACCACATACCTTTATATATGCTACAAAGCTATTTAAATTGTATTTGCAAAATGTAACCCCTGACTGAACTTTGAAATTGTCTGCTTCTAGAAATACAAGCCAATGCCTTTTTATAGCAGCATACTGACGAGGATAATTTATGTATTACACAGTATAGAAAACTCTGGAGGCAGTGCTATTTTTAGCTGTGTAACCTTTAAGCATATTCATCTATATACTAGTAAATTAGTTTTTAACAGGTGAATGACTTAATATAGCAAAGCAGATGAATTACAGATGTGTATAATGCCTGTCCAAATTGCTTTTTTTTCCTGGCTCTAAATTATTCATCTGGGATCACCAGAAGCCAGCTATGGGGATTATTGATAAAAGTGAGTTAAGAATAGATTAGAACATTTCTCTTGTGAAGTATAATGTTTCTCTGACTGCGTTATTTTCCATCGTCCATTAAGTGCTACAAGCCAGACTTTCTAAACCCAATTTTAAACTATCCATGTTCTATTTAAATTATATTATTATGAATGCCTGAGTTCCTTGTTTATAGGTTGAGGGATGTTCTTTTAAAAGAAACAACGTTATTGTAAGCAAGAACACAAACATTTCAGCATTCTGCTTTGGGTTAGATTTTTGGGGAGAAGTAAAACCGTTCTCCTAAGGACTTGCCAGCTGTCTGAACTGGGTGGCTGAACTGTGTGATACCCATTAATTTCAGTCAGTGGTGCAAGTGCAGTCAGTATTCTCCTGTGAGTATCAAAGTTTTTGACCAGCTGTGGGTTTGTATAGGTTTTTTTGTTCTTTGTCTCTCTCCCCCGTACACACACGATTGCTTGTTATTTTTAATAAATCCAGATTCCTGAGAAGATTAAAAAAGTCTTTGGCCTGTACCAAAAGATGAAGGGATGGAATTACATATGGGGAATCCATTTGAAATGCGATAGTGAAAAAAGCATCATTCGTTCTAAAGTATAAAAGAAATCAGGTTTTCATCTACAAGATGTGCAAGAAAACTATGACAAATAAAGGAAGACTGTCCACTAGTGTAATAAATGTCAAGTAACTCTGTCCCTCTGAAGGTCATAAGGACTTTTTTTTCTACTGTAGTGTGGTGAGATTGAATGCTTTGTTGCATTTGAGATTCATTTGGGCTCCCACCTGCCATACAGAGGTTATAGCTGAAATAAAGAAAACAGCCCAGAAAGGCTGGGGGTGTGGGAGTAACAAATGATTCACTGATGAGGAAACAAAAAGGTATAGAAACACAGAGTTGTCCAAAATCCTGAGGTTTCTTATGGGACAGAATTGGGGTATTTGAGTCCTTGGTCACCTCTCTCACCTATGTTGTGGTGGATAGCTGTAAGGAAGGAGTGGTAAAAAACATAACATTGAATAATTCTGGTGTTCTGTACCACAAGTGTGGAGAAAGGACAGCAGGCAACAACAAGGTAGGCACTAGGGGTTCAAGACTCAGCTCTAAACTCTGACCTTGTCTTGTGTCATCAGCATAAACTTCCTTGCTCGTTTTTCCCTAGTGTGTAATGAACATAATTCTTTTCCTTATGTGTATTGTCATAATTATTTAATTTATTTGCACAAATGCTTTTCTTCAGTCTTCAGATGAACACTTGCTGTTGTGTACCACATTTCCATCTGACTTTGAAGCGTAAGATAACTGTAAAACAAACGGCAGTTCAGCAGCTGTGCTGGTAACACAAAAGAAACCGTTGTCCTAAACATCTTTCCTGGCAACCTCCCTGCTTCTGGTCTTTCTCCAGCTCCAGATTTCTGAGCTATTGGATGTGGTTGGTAACTTGATAATGTGAGTAAGGAAAGTTTGTCTTTAGAGGATTGGAGGCTATCTGAGGTAGAGGTTGCCTATATGAAGATAGAGTATTTAAATTATCCAGCCTTCTTATTGTCACCTCTCCTGTTTATGAATTTGTGTGTAACTGGGGCAACTGGAAATACTGTAATGGTGTGAACCGTGGTGGTGCCTACCAATGAGATGCCATTGCCATGTCGTGATTTCAACGGCCTTCTCCTAGAAAAGGAGGTTTGGTAAGAAATAGCAAATGGTATCTCTCTGGGAAATGGAAGCAGAGTGACACAATAACCTAACATACAGAATGTTTACAGAGGCCATGCAATAAATTGTCAGCATTAACACAGCATAGTCACAGAAACAGAGGAGAGCAGGAAACAAGATAGCTCCAGCGTGGCTTAAAACTGATGCTGTCTCTCAGAAGACATTTTTTCCCCATTTGTTAATGTGCTAACTTATGATGTGTAACACATCATCAGATTTGCAGGTTTTTAAGATTACTGTTGTTATTCCACCAAGTCTCACTGCTTCTTACATTCCCTTGTTATTCTTCATGTTTCAGCCCAAGGTATGTCTTGATGGCCAGGATGAAATGCTTTAGCCATTGAGCATTGGTCACGGTGGCAGCCCAGGCAATGCACCTGCTTCTTTTCTGCCTTTTCTGCTTTCCTGCCCTACCTCTTCTTTCCTCTGCCCTTTCCTCAGCTCGCTCTTGGCTATGCAGTCCTGCCCCATCCTCAAACTGCCTCTAAACCATAACTGAGCTAATTAATCTTTCTAATGTAATATAAAATATATTAAACTTTTTATATGGACCATTTTCTGCCATTTCAGTGAGTGAAAGAGCCTGACAGGTGCCAGAGCAGGTCCTGGGCAGGCTGGCTGGGTGCAGGGGGATGGCTCCCATAGTGGTCTGTGCAGGGGGATTTCTCAGCAATGTCACGAGAGTCAAGTCTTACCGGCATCGCATCTGTTTGCACTTGTTCTGCTGACAGACCATAGAGGAATGTAGGTCTGTACAGTAACACTTGGCCCAAACGCTCCGGTTTGGGGAAAATGACTGGTTGAGGGTGTACGTGCCCCTGTGAGAGCAGCCAGGCTGGGGAGCAAGCCCCGAGCGGCACCGTGGCAAAGCCTTCCCCGATTCACCTTGGCACTCCTGCTTCCTTCCTCCCCGTATGAAAAGTTTTGTCTTCCTGAACTTTGCATTGTGTTTCCCTGAAATGTTTCAGTCTCCCTCATGGAAATTATGCAAATGTCAGTTGTGCGCATGTTAAAAAAAAAAATAATCTGACAATGGCACAAAAAGTACAGGACTAAAATAGATTTTGCTAAAAAAAAAATAATCATCATACTGTGTGATAACAGGACACCTAATTTCCTCTGTTACATATCTAAATTATTAGGGGATAATTCTGTTTACCAGTCTGCGAAAGTCTCATTCAAAAAATGAACTATAAATTCTAAGGAAGTGGGTGCACAAATTTCATGACCAAAATGAAGTAAGAAAAAAAAAAAAAAAAAACAACTCTAAAAGCGATCTTATTTGCTTCCCCGCATCTTTAACAACTGAGAGTCGTATTCACGTTTCAAAACAAGCTGACCTTCTAGCAGGGGCCAGGCACGAAGCTTTTTGTTAAAGGTGAACGGTTTGGAAAACTCTGAGTATGTGTGAAAGGGGAAACAGTGGAAACTATTCTGCACTTGGAGCGCGCTCGGGTGCTGGAAAGCAGCTATGTGAAAGCAGCAGCTGCCGGCCGGCTCCGTTTTCTGCCTGTGTGACCAGTCTCGGCTGTTTGGCCTCCTGCATGCGGGTGGTTACAATCGCTGCAGTCAGCATATAGGTGTTAGCGTTTTCATTGCTTAGCACTTCACAGCCAGCGGCAAGTGAAGCAGCTGCTGTGCCAGCCCTGCCCCTGAGTGGAACTGCCCTGCCAAGAGGGGAGGCTGCAGGGGGTGTGAAGAAGGAAACCGGGATGGAGATAATGTGTATGCAATGCAAAGATTTAGGTGCAGAGAAGCATTTGCTGTGCAGACTTTTCTCTGCAGATCTCTTCTTGCTTCGCCCTTCCAGCTGCTTGCAATGCCACCGGTGCCAGCATGGTCCCTGCTGGGGGCAGCTGCAGCAGCTGGGGCTCTCGGTGTGGAGCTGCTAGAGGCCACCCTGCCCTGTCAAGTGCAGGGGTCCCTTGGTGATGGGGCCTGATGGACAAGGATGAGGTCTGTCTTTGGCGGCTGATGCTCCAAAACTTCCAGAAAGGAACCACTAAGACCTTAGGTCTAGCAAAGCACATCAGCAATGTCCCTGAAGTCAATGTAGCTTCTCTAGTGTTTTGCTGATGGCTTAAGGTCCTAAACTGTGACAGGAACCATCCACAAAAAAACACCTATTTTGATGTAAATACATGTATTACACGTTGCTGTGTCTATCCTTCAGCTTTCCATCAGATTTTAAGCTCATCTAAGAAGTCCTGAGGTGTAAGAGGCAGGTATAAACGCCCCAAACTCGAGTGTCAGTTCTCTGACGGAGGAAGTTAATAATGTTAGTCTTTGAGGGAACTATAGCAAGAAACATAAATAGGAGCAGAACACTGTGTTCCTTGTCCGGTGTCTTGCACTAATCCTGACACGTGAGCAATCTACCAACACAAATAATGTTATCAGATCAAAATCTCCAGCCAATAATAAATCACTCCTGACATTAGCAAGGCTCTCGCTGTACAGCAATGTGACCTCCAGTCGGGAAGAGACTTCATGTTTTGTCAGAGATGCTTGCATTTAGTAAAGATGTTGCATTTAGTAAAGAGCAAGTTGCAACAGTCCTTGGGAGCTGTGCAGCACCAGTTGGAAAAACCACCAGAGATGTGAGAAGGTGCAAATTTATACGCAATACGTATTGATGAGGCTGTCTTCCAGCTACCCAGAACAGCTGCAGAGGCCAGTAAGTGTTTACAAAACACAGCAGAAGTGGGCGGACAGCAGATGCTCTGTGGCATACGAGTTATAGCACAGAACCAGACATTGATTGCAAATGGTTCAGTGCTGTGTTACGTTGGCAAAGGTAAACCTCTCCATAGAAACATGCATAATACTTGAAAAACTGCTCATAGGCAGGTAATGAAACCTGCTTTCGAAGTTACTGGCACTTCCATTTAAAGAAAAAAAAAAAAAGACGCCTGTAAAAACTATTTGAGAATAATGCTTGGTGTAGAAACCCCAGTATAATATATGAGACTGTAATTTGTCCCCTTTGAAATTAACTGGATGCAGAAGAGCAAAGTTCAATATTCTTTCATTTATAGACATCTCGGTGGTGGTGGTAGGTGTTCTGTTGCAACTGAGTGCCTACATACTATCAGCACCCATCAGTAAATTTCAGACAGATCCCAAACCAGGAACTCTAGGGATCTTCCATTCCCTCCATTGCATTTTCCAAGCCTTTGTAATCCCAAATCATAGACTACAGCAGGAGTCACAATGGATGGACAAAGCATTAGCAAGAATACCAAGATAGACTGTTTCTGTGAGAAAAATAAGAAGTATTTGGTTCAAAATTACTGGCTAGGGTTAAACACTTCTGAAGTCAATAGTAAGAATCTATTGACCTTACTGCAAAATTAATTATTCCAAGAGAGCCGGCACAAACTTTCGGAGCTACTTAGCTAGAACTAGCAGGCTATCTCAAAACCAGAGACAAAATACCACATTAAATGCATACCATTTAGTAAGCCAAAAAAGAAGGGCGTACAGCAGACCAGGAGAGGGAGCATGCAAGATAAAGTAACTTCCATTTTATGCCATGAAATTGCATCTGACAACGCAGTGTATCTATTTGTAATTAGTGTAAATGAACCTGAATCATACAGGGAAGTAAGCAAGAAGGGTTCTGCACTGTTAGATGTACGGCTGATGTCAGGGGACAGTCCCTGTAGTTTCTGCACTGTACAGAGAGGGGGAAGGAAGGGGAGGTTGCATGAAAGCAGCACCAAGCAGCCAGGATTTCCTCCCCGAGAATTTCTGCTGTGTGTCCCAGAGCATTGTGCGTTACAGAAATAGATGTTGCATCAGTGTGTAAAAAGTACATGTACACCTGTGACAAAAGAATATTGCATCAGTGCATAAATGGTACATGTACGTCTGTGACAAAAGAACATCGTCAAAAGAAATTGCTTGTAAAATTTTGCTTCCTGAGTGTATGCATCAAGACATGGTCTCTAAATCTAGAATTCAAGTACTGCTTTGATTTCCAAAGACACTCCAAATGCATACTGTTGTCCTAGTTTGGAAAAGGCTGCAGCCAGCTTGTCCCCTCATCTCTGTGCAGATCGTTCACAGGTAGGTGACACACAAAATCCGCATGGAACTGGTATTTTTTGGTGCCCTTCTGCATTCTCTAGTTTCTGTACTGCTTTGCCGTCGCACAGTACATCTATAAACATAACCCGCAGTCACCTTTTGTACTTTCTCATTTTCTCCCCAAACAAGAATGGTCTGGTCTGGACTTTGCAGTAATCTCTGATGTACCAGCAGTGGATCTCCAGCTGCAGGAGAGGAGCCACAGCCTCTGCCAGTGGTCCCAGCTTGCTGGTGGGAGGTGGCATGGGGCTCTCTCTGCATTGTATTTGAAGGCAAAAGTACAAAACCTTGCACAGGTCAAAGGGACTCTGTTATTCGCTTAACACAGGCAGAAATGTTCTGTGGCTGCAGGGTGCTGTGAGAGCCAGGGTACACAAATGAAAACCTGTGTTTCCCTACAGCAGGGGATGGCTAGCAATGGACATGTCTTCCTAACTTCCCATGCAGTGGCTTGCAACACTGTGTGGCTCACAGGCATGAATTCTTTCAGGTGCCATCAAACTCTTCTTTCACTTCGCACTTTATCCATGAGCCAGTTCCTCCATGGAGCCCACCCACCCCCGCTGTGGAGCCCAGCAGCAAAGAGCGAACTGGCCTTGGAGACCTTCGCTTCACAGTGCTTTGCTGAGCTTATCTCAGGGGTTTGCATGGGATACTGGCAGCTTCTCTGAAAGAATAATCAAAAGTCCTAAAAGTGTTTAAGGAAAATATGACAAGAATTTAAGTCTTCTGTTAGAAAAGTTGTTTGTATCATTCCTCAGAAAATTTATTTATAAATAATGTTGTCTTACGTTAAATTCATGTGCACCCAGTCCTACTCCATCCTCTTTCTGGTTCTTGAAATGTTTAGACAGAAAATACAAATATATCTTATTATGCTTACTTATTGTCTGCCTCTTCCATTTACAAAAATGCAAGAAGTTTTAGAGCTAAACTACAGTGCTTGTTTAAAAATGTGCAATTTCAGGAACTCTTGCGCAAAATGTCTGAGTTCTGCTTGCACTTTATTTTTTTCTTTCTCTGCGTTTTTCTTCTCAATGTCATCCATGCAGAGGAGAGCTTTTTGTTTGAATAAAAAGTGATGTAAACCCAACACATTTAGGCCAGTTGCATCCATGTGCTCCTAAATCCACGTGGATGCAGACCTGAGGTCTGGACAGTATGCTTCAGGAAAAAACTGCCTTTACCTGGGACTGACTTGGCATCTGTAAAGCTCCCTGCCTGACTCCGCAGGTTGTCACTGGAAGCCAGAGTAATGGGCTGCTAAATGTGATTAGTGCTATTTGCACCCAGCTTGTGGTAACAAAAAGAAAAAAACAAACAACCCCAACAGCAACAAAAAAACCCAAGCCAAAGCAAACAAAAAGCCCTAAAGCCACCCCAACCCCCCTGAAAATCTTTACCACCAATTGCATTTAGGGCTACACAACAGAAGCCTTCATTTGCGAGACCCCACGCGGCTGCGCTGAACGGGGGACGAGTTGCTGCAGGGTGAAGCATGAGACGCTGGTGCCCGGCAAGGGACGTCACATCCCTGGAGATATGACGAGTGTAGCAGCCTGTCTTATTTCTGCCCTAATTGTGAAATCGCTTCTTTGCCCTCATGGAGGCAATTCTTACTCTTGCAGCAGTCTGTGCTAGTCCTCTGGTGCTTGGCACGCGGCTTTGCTGTCCCCGCTGTGGCTGGCAGGGGCTGGGACACGGTTGTACCCTGGGGACGGTAACAAAACCCAGGGGCTCCTTCACCCCCTGTGCTCACGCACGTGGTAGATGTTAAACAAACAACAACGCAGTGCCTGTTTCTGGATTTGCACGTACCTCCACGCTCATATATCACCTCCCCTGTCTGTCTGCAGGTTTTTCGATGATGTGCCTTTATTTTGGCAGTTTTGTTTGATTCTCTCAGTCTGAAGCATGAGTTTAGGCTCATACATCAAAAGAGAATCCCACTCCTGTCTGTGGGGTTGTGTCCGTAAATGGTATGTAGATTTATAAGCTGAGTAAACAGTTGCTATTTTAAGAAGCTGCTGCTGAAAGTCTGGCTCTAACCCTCTGCAACTAGGACTAAATAATCATTTTTAAGTGTTCCACAGTGGCAAGAGTCTGTCACCTTCCAGCAGCAACAGGAGCTCCAAGCAAAGGCAATGACATCGTGCCATTTTATGGCAGCCCTAAACACTCAGAATAATAATTATTAAAAAGTGAAGACCTTTAAAATAATAAGAAAGAAAATTTGGTTTGGGGAAGGATGGGGGGGGGGGGTATTAGTCTTGTAGTCTTTTGTGCTTTTGGAAGTTGTATTTCAGCCTTTGCTCTGCAACCACAAATTTTATAAACATGTTTTAAGAAGAAAATTGGATTTGTCATGTTAAACCACATCTCCAAGAACTGAGGGTTCTCATAAAAGCAAAAAAGATCCACCGCTCGAGCACAAAGTGCTTTTAATCTGCATCTGGTTCTAAGTCTTAAACTCTCACTTTCCACTTCCCCTTGCCCAAACCTTGTCAAATAATCTTACTGCAGTGTATTACTAAATACACAATTAATTAACATACCATGACAGTTTTGTGCTCTGGTAGCAGCAAGAGGTTATTTCCCCACCAATCTACTTTTACCACTCTGCTCAGGAAGCTGTGTCACAGGGACGCGTAAGTGCCACCGCGCTGACATCCGAGGCTGTGCACGATGACATCGCCGAATGAATCAAAAGGGAAGGGCAAACTTCAATATGTATATCCTGGTGTGCAGCAGTGACTGATATGGAAAAATATTAAGACACGGCATGAGTAAGGTATGTGGGAGCACTGGGTGTACATGGGGCTTCACTAAAGGAAAGCCTCGCACCACCCGACAGTTGTTTGAATAAATCTTAAATCTACAGAGTGAGAACAAAAAGGCTGCACCTCGGCTTTCTGGGCTGGCTTAGGTGACCAGCAAACCCAACAAGCAGAGAGCATGGAGTTTCTGCTCTTAAACTGATCCCTTTGGTGCTGTGCGGAAGGATGTGCGTGCAGGGAAGGCGCCTTGCGGTAGCGCAGGTGGGATGGTGGGCAGCAGGTGTGCCTGCGCTCCAGCTGGCTGGAAGCGTGGGAATGGGCACGGGCATGGCAGTGTAAATGCTGCCTTCGTGCTCAAAGCATCATCGGCTGCAGGGTTGTTACCAGCCCTGTCGCGGCTCGCAGCACAAGGGGTTATCAAAGCCCACTCTGTGGGTCAGGCTGTGGGTGCTGTGCAAGCAGCTCCCTTGAGAACTATGCATGTAGGTTTAATACCGCGATGCTATCAAGTATCTGAGAGCTCTGAGTCACTTCCTAACCCTTCTCTCTATCACTGAAGCAGTTGGAAGTGATGAACAGTTTTGCCACCAAGTCCTGCCTTGCCACATGCTCTCGTCCCAACCCAAGAGCCTGATACTTGCGACACAGGCGTGGAAAGGGATGTAGGCAGCTGCTTTCTGCTCCAGAAATGCTGGAGCTGGCATCCCACTGAGGGTGAGAATGTGTGGGTGAGAGGATAGGATTGCAACACCCTAAATATAGATGGGAAGTCCCCAGCTACGCTGCTGTGGGACTGCATTCCAGTCTCTGACAACAGCATATGATTTTCAGACCAAATTTTTGCAGCATAATGCTGGTTTTACCTCTCTCTCAAAGTTTTACCTCTCTCCCAAGTGCCTTGTGCTATGCTGCCTGAGCCCTGCGTGTGCTATCAGCTTTGGCACAACGTAGAAACACATCCCTGACATAAAGCTAGGCAAGTACTTTCATGTTGGAGTGTACGTGCTTGTCTGTGATGTTAAATAAGTTTGTCCCAGCTCTTGCAGTGGGTGTGCAGAAAGGTAACTTTTAATCACACAGATTTTTACCATTTGCAAAAGGCTGCGGTTTTGCCCCCTCCTTAGCTGCACAATTCAGCAACTGGCAGCACCAGCAGCATGTGCTACAGGAGTGTGCTGGGGGGCATGTAAAATATGCATCTCCTAAGTCCTAACTACCACCTCAGCAAAAGCCCTGAGAAGCTTTTCAGCTTTGCTTAAGTCATTCCCCTTCCTAGATCTGTGCATTGGCTGAGCCCCCTAACTTTTAAGGGTGTTCTGCACAACAGCCTGAATTGCTGCTCATGGCCTTACTCAGCACAGTGAAGGGGCAAACGCAAGCTGACCCCTCTCCTTTCATGCTCTGGCTGCAAACCACTGCTTGGAGAGTTCTCACAAGCAGACCCATCAGCTCTAATAATCACTCAGCCCAATTTTGTTTAGGTTTCTTTTTGATCTAGCCAGCCATCTATTAAAACTGTTGATACTTTCGACCTCTGGATGATCCAGACTGTGATTACAGAGTGTGCGAGGACGTGCTCCCGCTTGTTTGTTTGAGATTTGCCTCCTGGCAGATGCTGTTGGGTGCCAGACTCTTCCCGTATGGCGTGAAGCAAAGAGGGCTCGTTTGGAGCCCTGCCCTGTTTGAAAGATTATAAACAGGTCCCTCTGCCACCTTTTTTTATGAAATGCCCTCAAAACCAGCTGTCGGGGAACGAGGTGCAAGGAGGAACTGTCCACCCTCTCCCAGTCCGGCAGGGAGAGGAGTGTGGATCCGATTTCACAATCCGGGTCTTTCTGCTGATCATCTTGTTCCCATGGGCTTTTCTGTGGGAAACAAACCTCTGAAAGAGAAAGCTGTCTAAATCAGTAACGGGATTTCTCTTAAGCACTCACTGCTGAAGGCAGTGGGAGCCCTGGGAAGCCAAAATTGCTTCTGAAAGCTGTTCTAAAACTGCCTGGGGATTTTGTACATCTCTTAATTTTCCATCTCCTCCCAGTAACGTACAATAATAAAGTGAGACCTAGTGTTAGAAAATTGCTCTGGAGTTAGCTCAGGTTTGTTTAGAATTTAAAGCAATTCCCAAATGTCTCTGTTCCTGGAACCTTGCTCCAAACACAAGTCTATTTTAGCTTAATGTGATTCCCTGAATGAGCTAAACTAAGTAAGGAAAAGACAACTGGGTACCAGCATCTGAATATTTCTATCCTGGACCAGGTACTATGGAATATTTTATTCCACATTAACTATTCCAGCAAATTCTCCTATGAAAAAAAATGTTTAATAGAACTGTGGAAAGAATTAAGACCCTTTTTTTCCCCCAGAAAACTGAAGCATCACTGTAACCTCATTGAATTGCTTCATATTTTCCCAGACTAAAGAACTGAGGAGGATATTTTGGACAGAAAAGTCAAGGTTTCTGTTATGCCTTAATGCTGACATTTCTAAATGCCAGTCTTTATACCAACCATCTCTTTTTTGCAAAAAATCTTCTACTCTTGTTTAGATCAGAATAGCCTTCAGAATGACAGGCCTCATTTTAGTTGGAGAAGCAGGAAAGGTTTAGCAATAACTTTCCTTTTTGTACCACAAGTAGGCCAGCCTTGTTGTGTGGCAGAACCAAGTCCAAGCCAGGGCGTGTTTCAAATGTGTCCCCAAAATCTCGGCTATTTCACAAAATGAGGTTTCTCGCCTCCAGCTCCCCGCCTGCCCACGCAGGGCACCAGGGGGCTGGAAGCTCTTCTCATCGCTCACCCCCTCCCAAAACTGTTGGTGTTGACCGCAGCGACCATTTTTCGGGCAGGGCTTCTTGGCAAATACCTTCCAGGAAGCAAAGACTGCGGAACTGAAAGCTGCTGTTGGCAGCTCACAGCGGGTAGGTGAGAGAAAAAATCTTTTTGGAGATGTGGGGCTGCTGCAGGGGCAGGAGAGGTGGTGGGAAGCAGAGGCAGAGGCTGTCTGGCCTGCCCCATCACCTGCTGCTGCACCAGGCCAGCGAGGAAGACGTGGAGGCTCTTCTGCAAGAGTTAAAGTCACAGCTTTGACTGCAGTTTGCACATATACCCAATTAACTCAAAATTAATGACCTAGAACCCAGTACAACAGTTGGGCTCAATGGTGCAGAAACAAACCTCCCTTTTACATTCAGGACAATACTTTTTTCCTAAACCAGTGCTGGTCAGTCCTGAAGATCAAAGAATTGCAAGTTTAGTGTGTGTATTTCTCTTGCTTCTCTTTCTTATGCCCATTGCTGTGGCTTTCCTAACATCCAGTGTTGTATTTCTTCAGGTTTCATGTCTTACCAGCTTTAGATTAAAAGATAAAGAAATAAACCCTTCCTCAGAATTTGCTGCTGTCTTACAAAACCCACACACAGAGGCCTCAGATGGAGCAACGAGGGAGGGTGAAGTCAATGCTTATGTGGCCAGTTTCTTGGTTTCAATTTCAGGCTTTTTTGAAAGGCTGAACTTAAGGGCAACATCCGTTTATTCAAAACAGTTGCTATTTCATATCTATCTATCTATAGAGATAGATATATCTTTTTTAATATTAATGAGTATCTGTATCTTAAACACAGTCTTTAAAGACGGTAACTCCTACCTAAGCGCTAACTGGTAGGTAGAAATGTGTGATCGGCCCTTGCAGCAAATGGGATGATTTCCCTTTGCACCAGATCTAGGCATTCGTCAATGGTTTGGCTGCATTAACCTAAGACCACTCAGAGAGAAAAATGCTTCTAACCACCTACAGAGTGCACAGGTATCTTGCAACATAACTCACTGTGCTTTATTCTGCGTCTAAAGCAAGAGCTGTCCCAGTTCACCTTTTGTAGCTGCAAAAATGAGGCATATTTTTGAAGATGAGACTTTCAAGCAGAGCTGTAGGTCTTGGAGGGCTCAATCCTCACCCTAAAAGCAAGCAAGACAGTGTTGCTGTGGGTGTGACCTGACTGAAGGGATGCTAGCTGAGCTTCCAACACCAGCTCAGCCCCAGACAAAGCCAGCTTCTCATGAAAGGTTAATCAGAAATATAAATGCTGTCTGTGTGAGACATCTTTTTGGAAAACACACCCCAGGAAGAGAGCGGCTGCTGTGGGGATTAATGGAAGGAAAGTTCTCCTGGCAGCGTGCAGCTCAAGGTGTGCCCTTCAGTAACTGGCCATCATTTGGTGACACAAAAAACCTATATTTCGAAGGCATTTCAAGCCAGAAACCTGGCTCCAAGATCATCTCACAGCCTCTGACCCTTGGATCCAGCTTTTAGTACCAAGGACCCATTTGGTTCTTTGTAACAAGATGTCAGAGAAAACGAGACATCGGACAGAGCTGCCTTCATTTACTCCTGCCAAGGAGGAAATGTGGGTGAAAAGGATTCCCTCAGTTTTGCAATACTGCAGCTGTGGCAGTAAACAGAAACAGTAGCTGAGGAATCATAAAAGATTGCAAGAATAGAAATAATTATCATGGTAAATCAGGGTCTGGGAAAGGGAAGTAACCTGCTACGTCAACTTATCCGAGTCTTTTGCCGTTTCTGAAATTGCAGCAGGGGTCAGTCACTGGAGCCCTGCCGGCCGCTGCTGTGTCCCCTGCCTCACTGTGGGAGATGCTAGGATGTATGGGTTATTTAGAAACACATATGCACTCTAAACTTTCGAGGAAACTTTAGTAGATTCTAGGTGAAAGTTGAAGCTGTTCAAGCAAGAACTGTTAAAGTCCATACTTTAACCGGAATTAGTTTGTTTGGCCTTAGTCAGAGTGTAAGTCTGGTAAGTGCAGAAAAGGCCGCGCAGTCAATAATAACAACAGCTTCAGCCACGGCTGCTGAGCTGCGCCTCTTCCCAGCACATCGTTTTCTCTAGCATGGGTAGGGCGTGAGAGGGGGAGAATATCTATAAACTACGCAGTAAGAAAGATCTGGTGAAACAGGCTCCTGGCAGTTGATTTGTAGTAAAGAGTTATTCAATCGGATACTTACCTTATAAAAATCGATACCCTGCAGATAGCGTTCCTTATGCCATAACAGCATGGGTTTTACTTACTCTGGAAACTGCACTCTTTACTGGAAAGCCACTAAACATATGAGGATATACTGCCGGAAGATATGCATTTGCATCACTGCTTTCCTAGCTCTGTTTGGAAATCGGGTAAGCTGCTTGGAAAACGATGATGCTGAGCAGCTTTGTCCTTTTACACTTTTACCCATTTACATTATGCCAATGACTCAGATTGCCAATGTGCTAAAATTATTTTCAGGCTATAATTGAACCTTGGACCTCCCAGCAAGGCTGTTAGGCGTCAGTAGGTATATTCAGGTGATCTGTAACGTGCAACCATTTATTGGATGCTAAACCAGCCAAGAAGCCCTTCTCTTTCCTAATGACTGACACACGATGCCCCTTCCCTGTTTGGGCAACACCGTGTTCACAGCTTTGCTGGTAATATCTACCATTTGAACTGCTCCCCAGTCTGTGAATGTCTCCTGATGTGCTGTTGTGTGACCAGTCTGCCTGGGTTATCGGGGAAGGAGGGGCAGAAAATCGGCAGTTCCGACTCCAGATGGATGGCATTCCTTCCGAAGAGGCTGGTGATGCGCCAGAGGAAGGTGGAGGAGGAGCACAAAGGGGAAAGTATAACAAAACCAGTGATGACGGGCTTGAACCTTGAAGTCAATCAGCCTCTCCTTCCTGTATCTCAGGCCATGGGCCCCCATCAGCGCGTTTCTCTCCTCCCCATCACCCTCATCTAGCGTCTGCGCGACCACAGGGTAAGTTGGATCAGTGATCTGATCTCATGGAAAACAAATCCACCAAGAAAAGAAAAATTTCCTGCCCAACCAACTTGCTCATCCCGCTCTGCAGCAGCTGCACAGCTGCTGAATCAGATGCGAGGGCAGCGAGGGATGTGCAGCGACTGGGCAAGGGGAGGGAGTGGGGGAGCACAACTGTCCCGCTTCCCGGTAAAGCAGCTGCTGCTGGTACGTCATCCCAAAGCGTAACATGAAAACCATATCCTTGGTTTGTCTGAGCAAAATTCCCTGAATCCGTGCTGCTAGCAACTGCCAACAGAAAGCTCCCTGAGGAATGCTGCTGGTGTCCCAGCAAAGGCGTATCCTGTGCCTTGTCAGTCACCCGGTGTGGCAGGGACCAGGAAGGATGTGACCCAACAGCTGTCACCCAGCTGGCGATGTTGCTCAAGGTCCTTTGCTATGCATGTTAACAGCATGTTGAGATTTAAAAAAAGTTACCCAAATGTGGCTGCTTTTGGTAAACTGCTATTAAAATAACCTTATGCATCCATTTGTGGTTGTATCAGTTCTACAAGTGGCTTGTTCCAGGAAAGAGTAATTTGGGCCCCATTGAGTCCCACAGGCACAAGCTACGCTCTGTTGTCAGTAAAGCAGCAAAGCAGCTGCATTATTTCTGCCCTTGGGGAGTGCCAGCAGTGATGTTTCTTCCAGCTCCTCTTGATCTGAAGGGAAGAATATTTCCCATCTGCTGGCAATCTGCTAGCAGCTGCATCCACGCTTCCTCAGTGACATTTCTTCCACACTCCTCTATTGTTTGTGGCACTCAAGCTTCATGCAAACCCTGCAGCTGGCATGTTCTTTGCCTGTAAATAGTACTTTGTTCCCGTCGTGTTTGTTTTGTTTCTGGTGGCATTGATTCCCGGTCCTCCTGCTGTCACCGGCAGCACCTGCCTGAGCCCAGCGTTTCCCTCCCGGGGCAGCTGCGGGGCTGATGCTTCCCCAGCCTGCACTCGCTCACAGGAGCTGCTGCTGCCTTTGCACGTTATTTCCTAACTTGTTGCCTTATTAACGACTGCCATCATCATTAGTCACTTACTACTTCCTAGTGGAAAGTATGTTCAACACAGACTGCTCTCCAAGTCTGCACTGATTGTACCTGCTCACGTGCAAAGAGGGGATGACTTTCCCATCCGGAGGCTGCTGAAACCTTCTCTCGGTGGTGATTCATGGGGCTGAAGCAAATGCTTGGCACGTTTCTTCCCCTTGCTAGTGGCCAGCCATCCCGCCACAACGTCCTGCTTGGCCATGCTGCCAGCCACACGGCTGGCCTGACGGGAATGCTCTATCTTTAGGGAAGGTTCTCCCCATGCCAAGGATGCTCCTCTGCAGTCCCAGTACCCCTGCAGTTATGCTAGACTGCTGGGCTGGAGGCATACTGCGGTACGAGAAGCATACTGGTGATTGCTGGAGTGGTGTTTCAGAGAGACTCACCTACTCCAAGGTTTCTAGGGGCTACTTTTGGGAGCTGGCTATTACAAGCCAGTTATAGGCATACCCCCGTGCTTCGCTGCTTCACTTACACCACATTAGCTGAGATCTTCTGGACGCTGTAGATCGATGTAATTGCTCTGCACAAAGCTGAGGAGCTCTATTTCGTATTTGCTAATGTATCGTTCCACTCAACTAATTAGTGGTTTGGTTTGCCCATCCCTGCCACAGAGTGAGGCAGCGGTGATCAACCTGCTGATGGATGTAAAGCCCCTTGCTCGGAAGAGAAGGGCCACAGCTAGCCCCGGCTGAAGTGTTGGTGGCTAGCCAGGCAGTGCTGGTGGCTAGCCGGGCAGTGCCGGCACCTCACCAAGCTGACTCTCTTTCTGTAAACTCTTAGCATGGCAGAGGATACAAGTTCAGCATTGTACTGGGAATGTTTGACACCAGATCCAACACCTTGCTCAAAACTTAGATGGACACCATAAAACCCCAGACTTTGCTCAGCTAGGCTTTACGTAATAATTACTCCAGGTTAAATATGACAGGAACGCTGCCGGGCAGGTGCATTAGCAGGGATGCAGGGAACAGCCCAGCTGCTCAGTGCTCCTTTCCATACTAGACATTGTCATTAGTTTGTTGCCCTGATAAACGTTGGGTTTCTCTCATAACACAGAAGTTACTGAAAGAGAATAACTAACCGTTTTAGGGTGGCCAGTGGAGCTGATTAAAAAACATTTCTTCTGATTCCAGCCATAAAAAGGGACAGTAGTTAGGACTCACTTTCAGGAGGTTGCCCCACTATTAGCAGCCTTGAGAAAAAAATAGAAAGAGATTTGCTAAAGTTCTTGTGTGTGTGGTGTAGGCACCTTCTCCAGAAGTCACAGTGCACAAGCACGCCAAGACACAAGGGCCTTTTTGGTGTGCAAGGGCTGCTTGTTCTAGAGCACAGTGGCTTTTACACTGTTGTAATTTGTTGATTTTGTAAGGAAATGTACAAAAGGAGATGTGGTTTACATGTGTGTATGTGTTTCAGAACACCACACTTCATAAAAATTGTGTACTCTCATTTTCCTCAGAGCTAAACAGCTTCAAGAGGTTATTGTGCAAGCACAGCGTTGCAAGCTGTGGGGAAGAAACACCTGGATGGGGGGTGTGGGGGGGTGTGGGGGGCTGTGTGCGTATGAAAAGGAGAAGGAGGTCAGCTGGCAGGGAGGGCTGTGCTCTGCCTGCCTTTTCAGATGTTGTATCTAAACACTCAGCAAAAATGTTAATCTCCAGGGAGATGATGTCTCCTAGGTATTACATGTCCAAATTCCTCTGGTCTATTCTGGAGAGGAGCTGTCTAAGGCATGCCGTGAAGGTCTGTGCTTGGGGACCACTGCCAGCCTCGGGGGGGTCTCTGTGGCCTAGTGAAGCTCAGTTTAGCTGGGAGCTCTCCTAGGGACCCAGTTTTCAAAAAAGATGTGAAGGCTGATGCCAAGTACTGTTCTCACACCTGCATCCACCTCTTTCCAAATCTGCCTGCTGCTCCAGTGCTTAATTATCCCAGTCCGTGACATTGTTTTACAGCACCAGCCATCCTCCCAGGCAGCTCCAAGGCACAGAGCATGCTCAACCTAGCGAGAGACCACTGAGACCTCTGAACTTTTGGGAAATTGCTCTGGATAAAAGCTCTTGCCACACGGACTCTTCCAGGTGTTGGGAACATTTTCCTTGCCAAGGATTTGAGCTTCTCAGTGTTACTAAAGCACACATACAGTGGTTTTGGGGGTAACAAGCATTTTGACAGCAGCCTGCAGGTGTGATAGCGTCCATCAGGATTGGGAATCTTGGCTCAATGAACAATTAGCAAATGTTAATTGCAGGTAAATCAAGAGGGTGATGTAGTATATTGTTGCTTTAGTGCTAGCAAAAGGCACATCCATGGTTCCTGCCTTGCTGACTTACGGAAAGAGCTGTGTGGCTGCTGAGCTGACTCCTGGCTTATTGAGTTCCTCAAAATGACAGATTTGGCCCTAATTTGTACGCATATCTCTAGAGACGTAACCTAGTTGTCAGAATTCCAGATGAAAATTAATCTGGTCCCTTTGTGTTAGGCTAACCCAACCTCTTCCCACAGCCAGCTCTGTAGAACACCTTGGTTTTTCCTCTAAAAAGATGAAGCCAAGAGGCTTTATTGGGAAAAATTCTGCACACTTTCAGTAGCTACCTATGTGTTCACACAGGTATTAGCCTGTCGAAACAAGTGTGATCTCCATAGCATCATAAAAATGCAGCCAGTGGGATCACATAACTATGTCACTCCACCCTGCCCTCCATAAAGCTCTTGTGACTATCTGATCCTAGGGTCACGGCTGAGCTTTTCCTCAGCTTTCAACTGTGACCCATTTATGCCGCATATTTATCCAGCATTTTCATCTCAAAGGGCTTCTGCTGCTGAGTAAGCTGACCTCTCCTTTTGAAAACAGAAGGACCCTGCTCTGAAATCCTGCAGCCTGCAGGAAGGACAAGCGGCAAAAATGATGTTTCAGTCTGCCGATGGCACCAAAGGTGGCTGGGAGAGTCCTGATGTCCCTGACAGTCATTCCTCCCCTTGCTCGGACACCCGGTCCCAGCCCGCAGTGGGTATCAGGGAAAGTAAACAGTGGGAACCAACCACAGCCAAGTCAGGAGACAGCTCAACTTTGCAAACAGACGTACTCAGCCTGGGCGGACGCCAGGGAGGGCAGCCACACGCGACAGATCATCTCTCTGACGCAGTATGAAGCCTGCTGAGAGCGGGGGAAGCCTCCGGCATCTGCACATGCCACAGCTGAGATGGCCCTGGGGTGGTCGGAATAGCTCCCCCCCAGCGCCCCTTCGCCTCCTGAGCTCAGCCCCATCAGCTCCAGCTGGTCCCAGCCTGAGATCGGCTGTTAAAAGCAATAGCTGAAACAGGAGGGTGCTAGCACAGCCCCTCGCTGCCCCTCTGCAGCGCCTGCGCCCTGCCACGCTCCTCATTTCAATTTTCCTTGGACATCCCCAACGGCAAAGGAACACTCCGGCTCAATAAACAGCCCGCTCTGCTCCCGAGTGCCTTTTCCATATCGGACAGCTGACTTTATGAGCCCTATAAATACATAAGTACCGTGTCCCCTGAAAGCCCAGAGTCAGGCTCCCATCCAGGGAGCCACGGAGCTGCTCTCTGCTCTAAATCTGTAACGCAGAAACATAGCCTATTCCATGAGAACCCAGGTGGGAACACTGGCTGGGGAACATAAGTACTAATTTCTGTCAATTAGATTATCTTGAATGGAATATTTAATACTTTTAATGGAACCTCATTTAATTGCTGCTCACGGGTACTTTGTAGCTGTTGGAAACTCTGATCTAAAAGATTATTTTAATGAAAGATTGCCAAAGGACTCACATTTTAAACTCCTACGTAGGATAACAGCGGGACTGTTTTCCCTGGGCTGCCGTGCTGGCCAGCCCTGTCCCAGTTACGGCGCTCCGGGTGATGCCAGTGACCACACTTACAGAATGGTCTGAGGCTGATTGCTGAGGGTCTCCACTGCAAATCCGACTGCAGAGCCCCCTCAAAAATTCAGACTGTTTTGGGGTCATGAGCTTGTGGGCCCTATGGCTAGCACGGTAACCCTCAGAAAGGGGCTCCTTCATACTGGTGTTAGGGCCCTGAGGACAGGGGTGGCTTTAAGCACCCTCAGTAGCCCCAGCTGGTGCTGCCCCGTGGCCATGGCCCCGTTTCAGCTCAGCCTTGAGAGCCACATGTTTCCCCCGAGCTTTGCTGTAGGTGCAGCCTCTCTCTCCTGGATGGATCAGGCCCTGTGCTGCAGACAGATCTGTCACCAGCCCTGTCTCTGGGATGGACCCTGGGGTGATGAGGCGGCCTTGCTGCTAGCCCCGTCCCCATCTCCTGCTGCTGCCTGGCAGTTTGCTCCTGGCACATGTGAGCCAGTAGTGACACCAGCTATTGCTGTGCAGGTGGGATGAGGGGGAGCCATCGGTGATGTTTTGCCACCTGAAGGAAGATGAATACGGGATGCTATTCCAGGTTCCAACCGTTTTTTCCCCTCTTGAATCACAGTTAGTCAAATTAAAAAAAAAAAAAATCCATAAAGAGCCTAAAACTACTTCTAAAGGTCACTCTTCTGCTCCATGCAAGCTGCCAAGTTAAAAGTCTCATCCAAGAAAGCCTTCCACACACACATATACCCATGCCTATAAAGCCCTTTAAAACATCATTAGTGTCCCCTTCTCCAAATGGAAATTGGGAATTTTAAGTGGAAACACAGGTTTTATTTATACTCTTGGTACATTTTTCAGCCACAGTACATAAACATGAGGAGCAAGAGTGCTGCGTTGCCATTTATTTACCGAGTGGCACTGCTTTCCCATTCGCCTGGAGTGGTGAGTCAGCGTCACCGGTGAGCTTGCCCTGTTCTCAGAGGTCCTCTCCAGCCTTTGGGCCAGAGAGCACGTGCGAGAGCCAGCTGCTTTGGGTTGGATTTTAGGAGATTATACGTTGCCGCCTTGATAGCACAAAGGACTCTCCTTCAAATCGCCCTATGCTGCAGTGTCAGCACAAGTCCTTTAAAAAAACCCAAGCTGTTACCAGATCTAGACAGTTGAAACTCATGACCTAGTTTCTCAAAATCATGAGATTGGCTTAGAAAATTAGATATCTTTTTTTTTATAAGATTGCATATCCTTTGCATTAAGTTCTGGTTTGGAGAATTACTAGGGATACTCCAGTTGCAATTTGAAAATTTATTTTCTTCATAATCGTAAGGGTGAGAAATGTAATTTTTGTAATATTAAAGCAGGAGAATTGCTTGTCTGTAGCAGCTAAGAAAAGCACCAGTTACTGAGAGACTGTGGTCTGAAAACGGTGATACATGGCAAGTTAAAAGTTGCCTTTATTCCTGCTTTGCTGGTATTTTTCAGCAGTTCTAGCTCCTCAGACTCTACGTGCCACCATCAGTCGTGTTAGCAGTGCTGAAGTGGCAGGGAGTCTCCTGGGCTCAGCCAGGGCTCGCTGTGTGGCTGGAGGCTGCACCGGCAGAGCCGGGGGGCCCTTCTGCCCACTGCCCTCCGGAGAGGTCCTCTTCTCCCTGTCCTTAGCCTTCTGCAGCAAGTCCTTTCTCCAAAAAAGCTGAGCTTGTTTACAGACTTGTTCAGGACTCGTGCTCCTTTGCAGCTATGGTTCCTGGAACGCAGTTCCCCACTGGGGTCCCTCCTCTGGATTTGCCTGCTCAGGTGCCTGTCAGCAGGGATATGGGCTGGAGCAGCTTTATAACCCGATGGAAGCTAAGAAGAGGACTGTGCTCTGGCCAGCTGCTTAGCAGTGCCCTCACTGGAATCCCCCCCAGCTCTGCCGCCCTCCCTTCGCCGTTCCCCGACCGGTGTTTTGCCCAGTGGGATTGGGGTGGAGGGGCCAACTGGCTGGCCAGGCTGCAGAGGAACAAGCAGCTCATGATTTGTTCCCATTGGAAACTGATAGCACAGTTCCAATTTTAACTGCAGCTGTATGGCTGCCCATAGCATGGATCCATCATCTCTTAAAGCAATTGGTGGGTTTGCGTTTCTCCAGGAAATGTTCATAGCCATCTTTTGGGTTGCAGCATCCCCAACGTGCTTGTCGTACCCTTTTTAATGGTGGTTACCCCTGGGAGTTGGGAAAACAGGGCTTTTATCAAAAATGGGAAAAGCAACAATTGGAAGGAATGTTGTGTGCACAGATCAGCTGTATTTGACAAAAAGTAAGATTTATTTTTGTTTTCCCTGTAGATACACCAAACTGTTTTGCTGCAAAGCTTACCCCTAAAGCCAGGGCTCTCAGGTGCTGCAGAGGGGCCGTGCCAGGGAGCCAGCATGGCTTGGTCGGTTGGCTACCCCTGTGCCACGCTCAGTGGAAGCTATGGAACTGCCTGCACAGCCTTCCTGAAGACCAATGTTCACAGTTCAGATCTTAAAAATATACAAGAACAGCCCTCAGGCAGCGATGCCCTGCCTAACGGCCCCACCTAATTTCCCCTCTGAACTACATACTGCTCTATAAGTAGTTCTGGCACCTGCTGAAACTAGAAGTGTTGCTTTTCCCGAAACCAGACATTAGCAGTGGTTAATTACCACATTCCAAATTGGCACAGATTAAAGCTGCTTCACTGAAGCCAATGAAGCTTCATGGAATTATTCCTGCCCTGGCTCAGAGTCATTAATAGGTATGGTTCTGGCTATTTTTATGCTCTTCAAATTATTTTGTTAGATTACGAAAGCAATTATCAGCCCAAATCTTTTTCCTGACTGGAAAAAAAAAACTTTCTCCATTGCAGTAACTTATTGGGCTGAGTTTTTCTTGTGCTTATTTTAAGCAGACTTAACTGAGCAGCAGACTTTGCCGTGTGAGGGCTAGCTCTCACAGCCCCAGGAACAGGGCTGCAAGCAAAGCAGAGGCTGCATCAAATTTGTTTCTTTCCATGTGTAAAGGCAGCGTAATGGATATATGTTTTGTGTATGTATATATGCACACTACTATATATCCTGCAATATGCATATACATGCATGAAGTAGTTGCTTTTGAACAATTTTTGGATGTGTAACTGATGTCGAAAATCCTGTGGTGAGAATTTTCCTGATGCCTGGAGAAGCAGACCACTATAGAAGTGACTACTGGGGATATATGTGAACTAAGCAATTAAAGCTGTAACCTGAGGACTGGAGCCAAAAATATATGGAGCCAGGACATAAGCAGACCTAGAGTTCAGACAAGTCACAAAACTAACAGACTAGGGATCTTTTTCAGAAGTATTGGGTTTGGATGTTGTCAGAAAGAGTGACATAGAATAACGGCAACTAGTAACCTTCCCTCTAAGACATACTCGCCTAGCAGGGAGTCAAATACTTTTACGGTAACGTTACTTCTACTGACTCTGTACAGGTTTTACAGCCTGATGCCAAAGCCCTTCTAAACCCTTTTTCAAAGGGGAGGTTTTGAGCAGGAGCAACTGTGCTACTCATGTACTACTATTTGGAATAATGCCTGTATCCAAATAGCATCCTGTGACTTCCAGCAGCAATACTGTTGCTTTCTAGCTGATCTGTCATGTTAGCCATACATGTACCTTGCACTTGGAGACTTGTTCCATGGGGACATATTTAAGATGGAGCATGTGATTGAATAAGTATTTCCCTGTTAAGTTTCCAAGCTCTGAGGATTTGTTTGTTAAAAAAACAAAAACAATCCAGAAAAAAACCACTTGCCTGGTAGATTAAGAAGCAACAGCTTTAAAATTAGCTCTATTAAGATCACACCCGGGACGCAGTCCCAATGCTTGAGAGTTCAGTGCCAGACAGTATATATCTGTGTGTACAAAACAAGCAACAAAAGAAGCTCTGTATCAAAATTTTATTAAAAAACATTAAGAGACTTCACTGAAGCTTGCTGTCCTCAAGACAGAATTATGACATTATTGCAGCATTCAACACAATCATAATCCAAATATAAATATAATACTATACAGCTCCTGCTCGCCTTGGCCAAGTTCTGCCCTCAGTCTGGCCTTCTGCGGCCCCACTGACACAATCCAGCCCCGTGTATTTCAGTTGCAGAACAGAGCTGTCCCTTGTCACTTCACGCTGCGCAGCACTGTTACTGCCTGGAGGTCACTCAGAAACCCCCCCAACACATCTCTGCAACTAGAGGCAGTTTGCTGAACTAGTATGAACACACCAAGTGACTGACAAGAGCAACACCAGCTGATGTTTAGGAAAAATACATAACCAATTACTCAAGTTCCCAAAGGTGCACAACTGCAGAGCAGCTTCTGTTTACAAGGAGGCAGCTCCGCTCTGACCTGCTGCATCACCACCTCAGCCAGGACAGAAGGGCTTTTACACTGTATGGTTGGGTCTAATGCAGTTACCTTTCCCTGCAGCACTCACAGCACAGTGCTCTGCCAGCAGCTGGCTGGCACGCTCCTGCCACCACCTCTGAATGCCCTCCAACAGCACCACTCTTTGCCATCAGCATTGCACCAAAGTCAGCATTTGTCCTTGCACCATGGCAAACATACTGAGCACTGGGTATCTCAGTCTTTTAGGACAGGATGCTGCCATCAGCTGTGGCTTGCTTCCCCACTAGCCAAGAGGCTTCTTTGCGCTCTCCTCCATTGCTCATGTCCCCTGGACTGCTCTGGTGATGGGCGCCTTCTTGCACAACTGCTGATAGAACTCAGATTCCAAAAACCGTGGATATGAGTTATTCTCCATTAAGCTGTAAACTCTCTTCTGCGCTGCACTGAAGCAGGTATGCGTGGCTTCTTGAATATTCTGTGCAATCATGTTCTTTGTTTGGAAGTCTATGTTTATCTGAAATAATAAAAAAAAGACATTTACTTCTGAGAACTGAAGTCAAGTATAAGAAATCACAAAATTTCTGAAGAAGTGAAAAAAAGGTATGACCATATTACTCAGGGTCAAACGAATGAAGTTTCCTTTACAGAAATTTTTATACAAACCCCCAAATGATTCAGATACCATTTATCTCTCAGTGCTAAACTCAAATATGTTACAGGTGTTCAATGCGGTTGTTGACTTCCCCACTTAAGATAGAAACTCCCCAAAATACTGGTTGTGCCATTTTCCAGCTTGGTGAAAAGGCAGTTAGGGAGAGAGTTACATTCAGACACAGATACCGAGGTAGATACAGCGCAGTTTGGCACCTGTATCTTAAAGGGAGTTCAGAGAAACAAGTAAGAGCTGTAAGAACTTAGAACAGGGCACTCAATGCTTAAACAGGTTTTTCTTTACCTCTTTGGGAGCTTCCTTTTCAATGAAATCGTTGTAAATTTTTTTTGCCTTTGATGTCAGCTTCTGGGGTGACTTGGTTTTCTTGAAGTCCTCACAGGCCAGCCAGAACTCAATATTCTCTTCACAGAACTCGGACTTCAGAAAAGCTCGGAAAGCAGCAAGACCATCTACAGTAAGGAAAAAATACACCTCAATTAACTATTTCAAGAATCTTGAATTTACCACCCACTGGTTACATCTGTTTCTACCAAAACATTTTGCTGTAGTTCTGGGTCAGGCTCTTTCAGAGATATCATAGCAATAAAAGATATTTCCACAAATACGTATGCATGCAAATGAATGCTCTAACAGCTTGGCAGGCTTCACCCAGCTAGTAATTTTTTTTTAGGTAAGCACAAAAATGAAAGCCATCTCTAATCAATATGTTCCTTTTTGTGATGCCCACACATTATATTTAAAAACCTCTTCTTTCTAGATGTGCTCTCCTGTGTTAACCTTTACACTGGAGTAAATATTTGACTGTGCTACAAAACCTTTGGAATATTTTTTGCAATGGAAAGGATGACTCAAGCAAGTTCAAAGAGCAAACAGTAATATTTCTTAGTCTTTCTGCTCTGCTTTTGAGTGCTTTTCCTTGCAGAACTACAGTAAAACCCAGACAGCACTGAACTTCTGTGTTGCAGAATCCTTCCCAAGTTATTTGAATCCATTTCAATTTTGGTCTTGGTTGAGCAGTGAACAAATGCTCTTCTCACATTTGGCAAAGCTAAGTGGATAGGCACGATTTTAACTAGAAGGGTTACAAAAAGATGTACTACAATGAAGTATTCTTCATGTTTTAACATGTGTAATTTTTTTTAAAGAACACCTGTATGAATTTTGGCTTTAAACCATTTAAAGCATTTAACTTTCAAGACCAGAATCAAAGCTATTTAGATTAGAAAGATACAACACCAGCATGCAAGAAGCAATCTCTTGCATACAAACTTCACCAGCCCTTTGCTCTTAAATGCTACTTTTCAAAGACAAACTTACATTTGTTAGCAAGAAGTTCATCAAAGGCTTCTGACCACAGCTGGGCTTCTTCAGGGGAAGGTCTGCATGAAGAGATGGAGAACATTAGACTCCAGTGCTCAAGATTTACTGTTTTTGTAGAACACTCCAGTTATTTAAAGTTTCCCTCTCAACTTACCTGAAGTAAGTGCGATGGTTCCCCACTTTCTTTGATTTCATTTTAGAATTGGAGGAGTTCTGCAGGAAATAGCTCAGTCTTGTTTTCCAATCTTTAATTCTGGAAGAACAGAGACAAAGACACACGTTAAAAGCGCCAACTTGAAGAGCTTTGAGACACCGGCCCCGCCGCTGGCAAAGGCGGCGGCAGCTTCCCCGGCGCTGCTGCGCCAGCTCCGCACCCGCCGCCACCCGCAGCGCCCCGGCGCAGGGATCCCGGTCCCCCCGCTAGCCAGCGGCCAGCGTTAGCCAAGGTGCGGTGCGGCGCGGCCCGGCCCCTGCTCCCCGCCAGCCAGCCCCGGGGGACCCACATTGTCCGCTTCATCCTGCCCTTCTCCGCCTCCTCCGCCTCGCTGCGCCGCCGCCCGCCCCGCTCCATGCGCTGCCCGACAGCCCCGCCGGCCGCCGCCGCCCGCCTTATAGCGCCCGGGCCCCGCCCCGCCCGGCCCCGCCCCGCCCGGCCCCGCCCCGCCGGGCAGGTGCCGCCTTCCCCCGGCGTCATCGCTCGCTTTTCCTTTCTTTTTGTCTTTCCTTCCTTCGGTTTTTCCTTTCTCTTTGTCTTTCCTTTATTTTCTCTCTCTCCTCCTTTTTTCTTTATTTTTTCTTTTTCCTTCATTTTTTATTTTTTCCTTTTCTTTCATTCTTTTTTCTTCTTGGTTTTGTTATTCCCCTCACCCCCTTCTCAACTTGCCCTTGCTAGTGCCTTCTTAGAAAGCTTTTACCCGATGGCAAGAATATCCCTCTCATTTTTCCTTTCTTTTCGTTTTTCCTTTCGTTTTGTTTTTCCTTTCTTTATTTTTCCTTTCTTCCCTCTTCCTTTTTCTTTTTATTTTATTCCTTTTCTTCCACTCTTTTTTTCTTTTGTTGTTGTTCCCTCTTCTTAACTTGCCCTCGCTAGCACCCTCTTGGAAAGGTTTTACCCAGTGGCACGGACACCCTGGGGAGAAGCAGCCGCCCCTGTGGCACAGCCAAGGGGGGTGACTGTCCCTTCTGTTCTGTCCATCAGAAATGTACCCTGCGTTTCTGCAGATTTGTCTTTTTTTAAAGGAAATACAGACTTTTGAGTGTGGCCAGCATGCTAAAAAGCATAAGGAAGGTCTTAGCCACGTTTCTTCAAAAAATGAAGTAACGGTCAGTTCGAGTATACGGTATTTTTGGTGTCCACTTGTCTGCTAACCCAGGCTGTTCATCACTTTAATACGCTGTCTGCACGTGTGTTTCATCTCTGTATAGTGTTGCCACCTACCAGTGAATTGTGTAAATGACTCTCAGTACATGAAGCTGAAACTGCAATGTTTTTTGCTCCACCCTTCAGCTTGTGGAAAAGGCCATGTGGTCCTTATCTGCAGTGTCCAGCTGAAGGGTATCAGGTCCTAAGAATTTGGATTTAGGAATCACATGAGTTTCTTTTTAACATACCATGCTTTTCTCTCTTTCCCGTGTGTATGTCTTCCTTTCCACAGTACCCTACAGCATGTATTTTTCTGCTATAGAAAGCAGCGTTCAGAGAGACCGATTCCCAAAACACTGGCTGACTTCAATGCAATCACGTAGCATCAATTGTCTGATCCTTTTAGGTAATCGCCTTAGTCTTACAACCTCTCTGCTTGCCCAGTGTGCGCAAAGATGTGCAAAGGCATTTTGCTTTCAATGAGATGTATGATGAAAATTAATGCTATTTAATTTGTGAAAGCATTTAAACAAGGGTGATTTTCAGTGCTGCCTGTTGTAAGCCCTTTGCAGCATACGTTGATGGTCTGATAGGAAAATAAAGTCCTATCCTCTAAATTTTACCAAATTGCTTCAAATGATTTTTGCAACAGGTAGCTCTTAGTCTTGTATATGCAATACGTATGCTTTTTAATGGCAAATTATTACGAGGGTTTTACCATGGGAGGGGGTAAATGTGGAAACGCTAACAGAGGTAAGGCTCTAAATGCTGTAAAACATCAGTTCCAGAAACTTTGCAGGGGGGAACTTGCCAAAGCAAAGCCCAGGGCAGGCAGTGCCTGCATGATGGATGGGGCTGTGCTGAATCGCTTCCAGGCACTTCCATCGTCACTCGCTTTGAGTGCCAGGGTCAGCCGAGCTGTGCAGCTGGGAATGATTTGGGCAGGAGCCTGCCAGGAGCTGCTGAACAGCCTGTAGCACGCACAAGGACGGGAACACTCTCTGCACGTGCGAAACTCGCAGCACGCAGCCTCCTGGCTGGGGGGGGGGGGGGGGGGGCAGGCTGCCTTGCCTTCAAACAACAGGTTGAAACTCAGTCCCAGGCGTTATCCAAAGCAGAGCCTCTGTAAAGGACCAAATGGTCTGCAAGAGGAACAGTACGTCCTCACCTTCCACCCGACTTGTAGGATATCTCCCTGTTTCTTATGCTGGTTTCAAGTTTCTTCCACCTGACTCTCAAAGTTGATTGCGGGGAAATGTGCCCTAAAATAGTGGGAATCAGAAAATTTCAAGTCTGGTAAACTACAGTATGGTTTGTTCCAGCATTTATATTTTGGGGGCTTACCTGTAGCACACCAGAGATACTGCAGATGTTTGAAGCCTGACGGAATGTTTTCTTGATGGTTCTGAAGGAGATTTGTAAGGGTAGAGCTAAGATATTCCCAGAATCTGCCAAGTTGTAAAGTTGGCTGTAGTTAGCATATGGAAAATTGCAGCATGAATCATCTATTTGTCTGATACTTTTTATTTAAAACTTTTTAATTGCTTCCTTCAGATACCCATAAAAATGGAAGTGCCAGTTAAGGAAGGTAGCTATAAGATTTGTAATATCTTTAAACAGTGGAAAAAATAGTGTTCCAGGTTAAAAAGTAAGCTGAATATGGAATAGTGAGGTTAGATGGCCTTATAAAACACACTTACTGTAACATTTGGTTTAAAAACTAGTCAGATTAAAACTGAATTTTATTGGCTGCATTAAGGTATATTTTTAGGTTAAAATTTTGTTATACTTTAAGAACTTGGATATCACTGTTTTTCCAGTAAAAGAGAAACTTTATGAAATACTTTCTCAATTCATCATGCTGTGCAGTGTGTTTTTGGGCTAGGATGCTAACCTTTGCCAGGAGGTCAATTGCACATCTGCATGATAAAAGGTATTTTCCATTTATGCTTACAAAACAACAAAAAAAGCGCATCTGACCTCAAACAATGTCACCAGGCCCCAGATGGCAGGGGGGATGCTTCTGGGAGGAGGGGGCTGACTCCCCTTGAGCCACCTGCCCCTGGAGCCATGTGTGCAGCCCTCTGCCAGGCACTGCCTGCCAGAGCATTTGGGCTCACTGAGTAGTTTTAGATACACCGAACCTAAGTATTACTTTGTTTTACCAATTTCTAGTTTTTCAAAGCAAGGATGGCAAAATGGCTCAGGTCGGTAACCTGCCTTTCTGGAGACAGGTCTGGTTTCACACCAATGGTGCCACACACTAACCTGGCAAAGTGAGACTGGGAATCTCAGCCCTGTCCTACACTGTCTTTTGCAACAGTATTTTGAAAAAATTCAGGAAAATTAGGTATCAACACTTTCCGGAAAAGCCCTGGATTGCAATTGCAGCACAGGTTCAGGTGTGTTAGCGTAGCACAGTGCACAATGCTGCTGAAAAGTAAGTGCCTCCCTCTCGTGATGCCTCTCGTCAGGAATAGGGCCGAGGGGCGTGCGACCCTGCCTGTGTGACTCGATCCAGTGTACAGAGCAGCACTCCAGATTTGTCTCTGTGTGTCTGACCTCCGCTGTTTCAAAACAGTGAAGCTCTTGCTAGCTGAGGACAAATACAAACAGCACCAAGTCTTTTCCTTTATGTGCCGCTTGAAGCTTCAGTCTATTTCTGTAACACTAATCTCATTGCTAAGGAGCAAGGCCAATGGAAAGTGATGGAGGGGGGAGTCTCTAGCCTGAACTTTGCTATTGAAGTCTGAGAATTTCACTATCACCTGCAGTGAAATCTGATGTCAGACATATAATGACACAAGCTCTCACCCTGGAGATCACACTTCTCTTTGCAGAGGCTTTCTTGAGAATGTTCTGTTCTTTTTGTGCTTATATGATCCCTATGAGCATCAGTGATGTCTGGATGTACAAAGGACAGTAATATATGCAATAAACATCCAGGATGGAAGATGAGGTTTTTTCCATCTCAGTTACGTTATGTTGCAATAGCTATGCTGATCTTTTCCAAATCCCCAGTGAGTAGCTGTTCTCACTGCATAATGCTTAAACCCATGTCTGCATTTTCTGAAATACCAGTCCTTGTTTCTTCTTTTTATAGGGAAGGCTTCGATGATGGGAAAGAACATAAGAAAAATGGTCTAGAGACTTTATAGCTGAGTTTCATAAAGTCAAGAGGGGAGAATATGCTTTTGCATGGTAGTTCAAACCATGCCTTAGAGTTATTTGAGGGATGCCTTACTGAACACTTGGTGTCTTTGACTAGCTGAAAAATCATATCCAAAAGAAGGAATAAGGTGTTGAGCTATCTCTTTCTGTTTTGCATTACAAATTGCAAATGGCACAGGTGCACTTTCCTGTATTTTTACAGTGTTCTCTTTAAATTTAGAGCTGTACAGTCCTGGTGCTGTGTCTATGAGATAGTTCATGTAAGCATCGGAACAGGAGATTGGCGAGAAAGACCACTGTGCTGCTTATAATAGCATCAACTGAGCCGCTCTTCTTACCTCTCTTTTAGGCTGTGTTTTCACTGAGGCACAGGGGACTGACAAGTATTTGTACAAAAGAGCACAGAGATGCCCAGTGGAAGATGGGTGGAAGTGATATGCTGCTGCGCTATGCATTGTTAGATAATAGCAGTCATGCATGGTATGTATGGCAAGGCACTATTTTCTAGATGAATACTGTAACTGCCCCTCTTTCTGGTGTTTTTTGTATAAGTGAAGATGTTTACTCAAACCCTTAGTCTGATTCTGTTTCTGTTCCTTGCATTCTGTCTTTCTGGTCCCTTTTACAATTTCAATGGCATGTAGTGTGGGTGGGTGGTTTTTATTTTTGGGTTGTGGTGGTTTGTTTTTTTGGGTTTTTTTTAATTGCTTGAAGCTTGCTGAGGTCAAGTTGTTGCATTCTCTGAGTTCAGCCTTGCAGGCTGTGCCTGACTGGCTGTTGTGCTTCCCCTTATTCTGCTTTCCAGTTATAAAGCTGAAAACAGGCAAATCATAAGAAGTCATTTCTGGATCTAAATTTAGCACTACCATGCATTAACACTAAGACTGGACCAATTAAATGTTCAGTCTTTCCTAAACAGAAAATAAAATATGTCTCATTACAAATGGATCTTGTTTCACTGAGCAGCAAAATCATCTGAGTAACATATAAACTAGATGGAGCTCTCTAAGAAGTCGCCATTCCCAGCCCTCAGCCACCTTGTTTTACATAAACACCCACATTAGTTTATAAAAGTTCTAAAAATAGAGCTGAAATTTATCAAAGAGGGGATAAACTGGAACTATATGTCTACTTGCAGTGCTGCTGTTACGTGGATGCTTACGTCTCTGTTATAGTTACACCGTAAAAAGAAAGTGTATTTAGGCATTGAGCAGCTGATTGTGGTTCCATGGACATTTGGAAATGCTAGTTTTTCAAGGGGTGATATTCAATAATGGCAGGCGGGGAGTAAGAACAGTGGGTTCCCTGAGGACCCTGGCTTGGCTGTCCTGCTCATGTAAGATCTGCTTTATTCCTCTGCAAAGACAAGCTGAAAGGAGACCCGATAACACAGTCTGCATTTTAAAGGACAGGACATTCTCATATTCCTTACATCTTTTGTCAATACAGAAAGCAAACAGCTTAGCAAGAAGCAGCGTATTTTTAACAATGAAATTTTCTTAGCAGGTACGAGCTGGGTTACACCATCTCAGGTAAAGAGATCTGATTAATCTTGTTTGAGGTTAACTAGGTGATGCAGAACACTGGCTCCATGTTCTGTTCAAATTGCAGTCTATTTTGTTTCCCCTGCCCCCAAGGCCGTATTTGTTAAATCATGTGTGCAGAGGGACATTAAACAAATATGTTTGTTAAATCTGGATGTGGGCACCATCTTTATCATATTATCTGCATGCAACACAGTCAGCACACAGCCTTTTTGATGACTATTTAATCCATGTTAATGAAATTCCCTGTAAATACCTAAATGGTATTAGTCAGATACTGATCTACAAGGTCTCGGTGGCTTACAAAATCAATCCCTTTTACAACTCCTACAGGTGAATACTGTCAGGAGCACAACAGTGAGCGAGCTGAAGATTAGAGAGGTGCATAAGAGATCTGCATGACCTAAAAGTTCAGATTTTTGAAAATAAGCATTTCTTTTGAAATGGAGATACAATGTTGGTCTTTCCTATTTTATAATCGGCAGAAAACTGAAACAAAACCACTTCTTGGAACAACCTGATCTCCATGCTAGGTGGAACTAGCAGAGATTTAATTAGACTTTCTTAGTGGAAAATAAAAACACTAGCAAAATATCAAATTTGTCAGTAGAAATTTTTTCATTTCTTAAAACTATTTTAAGGTGGTATTTCCTTTTTTATCACCTTCAGTGTTGCAGTACAGGCTTTTCTGTGAAAAGCAGAAAGGTAATGAATGTCTTTCAGATCTGGCAAAGGATGCATGGTAATGGAGAGGGCAGAAAGCACTGTCTGAGCAAACCTGCTTATTAAAGTCAGAGGACATTTCATTTGAGTAAGGGTAGCCTTATACCTTTTCTACTTATCGTATTGACAAAAACTATCCCAAAATTGATGAAGTTAAGCTCTCTGGAGTTAGAAATGGCCAGAATGAAGGTTTCCCTTCACTCCCAATGTGCAGTATTGGTAACCACACATTTATCCAGTGGCACCCAGGTCTACTCCTGAAGGCTGGGAGAGAAATGAAGCATGGGGTGATATTTATCTGGCTTCATCAACCTCTGGAAAATCCCTCCTGGCTACTTAAAGAGTACACTGAAGAGTTAAGACCATAGCCAGAATTGGACTGAAGGAGCAGGCGGACTTGCAGGTAGCCTGAGGGGGAGACATAGACAAGCAGTTTGGCAGATTAGTCATTCCCTTAATGCCAAGTGTTGCAAAATAATGTCTCAGTCCTCCAAGTACTTTAGTTGTAGGCAGGTACATTGTTCCTCTAGAATGTTTTTCTCATCAGCTATTAGTTCATCATTCAAACAGGTCTTCAAAGCAAAGCAATTCATAGCTGACTTTAGGTGAATCATTCCATGTGGAAAATAACAGTCTAAACTTCTAAAACATGTGATAACATCATTTCTTGTATTATTTGAGTGTATGTTAAATGGGCAAAACTCCATGGCAGAAACAGTGACAGGTAATTTTGCATCAAATAAATATTTTCTGGAATGTTTACAGCTCTAAGAAGTGGCAGTGCAAGAATGCACATTACCATGGGTTGTACTTAGAAGTCTAAGAGGCCGCATATGACTCATTGATTATGTTTTGGAAAGCTCTGTTGGTTCCACACTGTGTCTCAGGCTTCAGTTAGCAGCTGTGATGAGACCTCTACATGAATGTTTGCAGTATTTTTCTGGTTGCAAGAAGATGCTTCTCAAGGATTGCCTGAAGCATCACTGAGAAATGATGCTTCATTAGCAAAAGAATCAACAACAATTTAACGTTTCTTCACTGACCATAAATACTAAAATATATCAAAAAGAAAATTTAAAATCAACAAAGGAAGTCTTGCCAGTTCTTAAAGGATGGTGTAGATTAGTCAGAGGTGTCAAAGAGGAGAGGTGAATATACCTGTAAACAGCCTTGTCTCTGTAAGTTCAGTAGAGATCTAGCAAGGCTGCCAAGCAGTGGAGCCTCCCAAAGATGTTGGCCAGCTCATTTGGAACCTCAAAAGACACCATAAATTCTGACCTTTACTATCTGCAAGCTAGGATGAAAGACAGTAATGAAGTCCTGGAAAGAAAGCAATCTTCCAGCATGCATCTAGAGGGGAAGGGAGGCAGACCCAGAACGTGTCTCCCCAGTTGCAACCGAGTGGCCAAATGTTGCCTGAGCCCGGCTGTGATGCTTCCATCGCTTTCCTCGGGGGTGACCTGGCAGATTGGCATTTCTCTCCCAGCTGGCAGCTTCTCTTTGGAGATGAAGAGCTACTGCAGATGAGGTGTACATTCTGTGATGTTAGTTGTGATTTTACCAGATCCTTTCAGTAAGCTTTTCTCAACACCAAACTCTTTTAAAAATGAAACCAACTGTGTGGCAGTTTCTAAAAGTACACTTCGAAATGGGATCCTTCAGTACTTTTTCTGATGCACATTTCTCTGAGGTGTGACATGTGAGCTGCAGTTCAAGTTCTAGAATGGGGAATTTATTTTACAGTGAACATAAAACTGGTGTTTAGTTGCTGTGGATTGTTTGAGGTTTTTTTATATCAAGTTGTTTACTAAATCTCTTTGTTTTCAATAAGTTTGGGTTTTGGTAGCTTTCCAACAAAAACTGTTATTTGAAGACTGAGACAACATTCCTGGCAAGTCTGGAACTTAGAAAGAAATCAGGGGACAAGATGGCTTAGATCAACTCTCTGGGATATACCTGAACATATCAGGAATCCTAGGTAAATTACCTAGGAGGAATGGAAAGAAGAACAAAAATTATCTCAAGGAAAATACTCTCTGCCATGTCCTATTCCAATATCCACTGAATAACTAATGCCCCCTTCTGCTTGCTTTGGCTACAGGAGTAGTGAGGACAATTTCTTCTAGGTATTATGGGATTAGTCTTCCTTTGCATAGTGTATTTTCATTATTTCATACAAATATTCTAATCTGTATACAGTAAGCAGTTAAGAGAGATGAATTTCACATCTGCAGACGAGCCTCTGAGGAATACAGTGTGCTTTAGGAGTAACAGGAGCTGTTAGTTCTAACAAGAGGTTTCATATTTTAAATATCATATATGTCTAAATCTAAACTAAAGCAATTTTACAACATTAAGTTGTGAAAGAAAGAATAACCAGTAAAAACTCCTGGGACTTCAGTGTCTAATTTGGACAGAGGTGGGTTTTCCAGTGTTGTTTACTCACAGGTCCGTTTGAAGACACTTAGATCAAACGACCGCTGTTTTCTCATTCTTTCTGTAAGTCATTCAGAAGTAGCCCTGAGTTTGTTCAAGGCAAACTTGTGTTTACTCTGATGGGGAAGAAGATTAGACAATGAAAAAAATGACAAGAGATATTTGAGTTTGCAATGCCACAACTTTTGTAACTGCTCCAAGACTGGAGCACTGATGGAACCGAACAGCAGAGAGGACCTTCAGTGCTGCCAGTGACTGCTTGTTCCCCGGCTTTGTGGCTGTTGCTGCAATAGTAGGGAGCTCCTGTCAAGGCTAAAGTGAGCGTGTTTAATGCACAAAGGAATTTCTGCCTGAACAATTGGCCAATCCTCTTCTGCTGGACATCAGCAAACTAACGATGTGGTTAGGGGATTCGTGTACTTTGCTACTAACTTCAGCTGAAGGGGGAGTGTGAGCAGCAAATGTAAGGGTGAGGTCTTGATATGCATAGGGAAAACAACACGTATTTATTTGATTGTTTGAAGGGGGAAAACAGCAAGTGGAACACAGATGAACTTGCTTAATCTCCCTGGTTCATAACGTGCTGCATGTTTTAGTGCCAGCTCTCAGAAATGAATGTAAATGTATTTGTAATCAGAGCAGTAACCTCTTGATTACTTTTAAATGTATGTTTCAAAATGGGGGGGGGGGGGGGGGGGGGGAAGAGTGTATATGTGCAGAAAACACTGTGTAAATTGAATATTAACTTTGTTATCATTGTGTTTAATATGTAACTCCTTTATATCTTACTGTCATTAACGACTGATGTTGACATAGCATTTGGCACCGATTTCTTAGTACCATACTTCTGTTGTTGCTGGTAAGTGGTAAGAATATAGTTTCAGTCACTACTGTTACTTTCCCTAGCTGACTTTATTAATGGCCTGCAATGTCAAGGCTTGAAAATTTTAAAAAATATGTTCATTATATCTGGTTTTCCTGATTTCCCTTCACGTATGGAAGTCACCTTGATTGTAACTTTCTTACATATTTAATATAGAAAGGATGCACATTTGGAACTGGGCACAGAATCAACACATGAAAAGCCTCTTGAAACAACAGGATATTTTTGCACTGACAGTCTCTATATGGGTAGTTTGCAAGTAAATGGAGAGTAAAGAAGGATGTGATGGTTTCCTCTGCTGTAGGTTTTTTTTTGGGAGGTGCCAGGCAACTACTCTGTATGCATCATCAGGCCAGCTACTTTGAATATTTTTTACTAAATCTTCTGTCTGCCCCATATTATTTAATTTGCATGTATTAAAGCTAGCAAATTTGTGGAATTGAAACAAAAGGTTATTCTGTTACAACTCAAACCAACTGAGATACTTTCATTCTCTTTGCCAGTTTGCATTTACATTTATAATGACATCACCAGCCAGCTCATTTTATCTTCTGATGGACTTTATTTTCATTTATAATTACAGCTGAGAAAACAACAGCTCTTTATTAAACTCCATCCCCAATTTTTTCATCCCTCATGGAAGCAAATCTACTAAGACTTCGTTTTGCTTGCCTGTCTGCTTGCTTTTTAAGTTTCTGGCTTAATAATCAACCATGACTTTATTACAGTGAGTCCTTTCTGAACTGGAGGAACTAGATAGGGGAAGTCTGCTTGAACAGGGGCAGTCAGACACACAGTGGGTCTGCGTGGCGTTTGGGCTGGCTGTCTTGGCGATGGAGCTGTGTTACTGTGCTGGCTCTAGTCCCAAACCCTGCATTTCTCAGCTGGAGCCCAGCCTCGTGCAGGCATGGCAGTGTGGCTTTCCTGCTGGATCTGGCAGACACCCACCCAGCTGGCAGCACAGGTGAAGGGACTGGAAGTCTGGCTGGACCGCCTTTGAGTAAAGTAGCCTTTAGAAGTGGACAGGTTGTTCCTTGTTCTCTATGAGCCTCCATTTCCCCTGGTGTGATCAAAAAACTACATATTCACTTACTGCAAATGTGTATTCAAAGCCATCTATACCCACAAAGCCAAGAGATTTTATCGAGGGGTGAGACACTAGCATTTGCCATTCTGCGTCTGTGCTGATCGCTACTTATCTGCTCCTGGAACAACATTCAACACGAGATCACATTTTGTGTGAAACAGCACAGTGCCAATTTCTCACGTAGCTATGCTGATTTACACCAGCCAATGACTTGGCCCGCAATGGCACTCACTCCAGATCTCTCCCTGGTTGCAGCTGGTTCTCACCCCTGCACAGGTTGAGACATCCCCAGGCTGACCCGAGGGCGGAGCTGGGCAGCCCCAGCCCTGCAAGGGTGGGAGCTCCCTTCGGACCCTCTCTCGTTTCCAGACAGGTGGGCACCAGGGCCATGCACTTACTCTTCTTCTTTTACAGAAAAATGTGTCTGTGGCTTCCTTCTTCCTGTATATGGAAACCTCAGGCTCAGCAGGCCCTTTAAAATGACTCTGGCAGAGGGTTACTTTCAACCCTCTGAATAATAAGGCTGAAGGTTTCTCTTTGTATATATTTTTATTTTTATTATTTTACTTTTCGTGGTTTTGTTCTACTCTGAGAACTGTGTATTCAGTGCTGCTGTGATTGTAATTATTTTCTAAAATCCTCAGTGAAATAGCAATACTAATCCTATGTTTTAAGCTTTTAAAAGAAGCAGGACATTGCCATTTATAGTTGCTCAAGTTTAAGAGCAGATTTATAAATATTTACCCAAAGGATAAAGAAACAAGAAACTGGGAATGTTTTCTCCAGTCTATACTGACCTGATCAGGTGGTATCATGTAGTATGTTTACAACAATTTTTCAGCCCTGTGAGTTCTTCTAGGTAAGGAAGCTGCCTGTGGGCAGCTTCTAGTTTTCCCTAGTGTTTCCCTAGTTTGTGCCAGAACATATGCTAGAGGAAATGGGGAAGTATGAAGCATCCTGAAAATTTGTGGCAGTCTATATTGGCTGCTCTAACCTGCAACATGGCTAACATTTATCCTCACCTGCTTTGCTCTACATAAGCTGTATATAGCTGAAAGCCTGGTCCAAGGACGGGATCAGTAAGATTAAATAGTAATTGAGTCTTAACTACGTTAACAAACCATATACTATTTAACAAAATAAATTAGATAACATAAATGCCAGCAGATACTCTTCTTGGAACAAAATGACTATAAAACATTCTGCTTTGCAGACTCTGAGCTAAAAAGCTCTGTCGGGAACCTAGCCTCTCCTGGAGGATACAGAAGAGGGTTTGGTCAGATTTCTACTTATTTGTTTGCAGAAGTCTAGGAGAAATTGTTACCTGGAAAGCATCCTGTTATTTTTACAGTAACAGAGGATTTTTAGGGTTTGAAATCTCAAAAGTTTCTCTATTAGCCTTTATTTTGCCCTGCTGTTAGTCACTGCCTTCAGAGAGAGTAGTGATTGACTCAAAAGCAAGAATCTTTATTCTGGGTTGCATTTGAGAAACATGATGTTTTAAAACCAGTCAGACCAGTGCAGAAGAAAATGTATGTGGAAGGCTAAACTTGCTGTGAAGGGATGTGATGAGATTTTTAGATTAGTTTAGTTGGTACCACAAGGTTTTTAAATCCTAGGCATCTGGGCACTAAATCGTGCAGCTGCACTGTCTTTTGTATGATTAGGCTATCATCTTTTAGAGGAGCAGTGGTTAGTTTCTGTGTTTTGTCTCATGTCTGTCATTAATTAACAAGAATTTACATGCTCAGGGACTTCTTTTCCTTAAGATACATGTAATCTTTGAATATTTTCAGCCATTGATGTAATACATTGAGCTTCCTGCTTAATTCAATTGCTGGTTTTAAATAGATACATTTTTAAACCAAACTTTTCAAGAAGCAGACTCAATGCACATGAAATTATCCTCATCTACAGCCCAGCTCAATTTGGACTGGAATGCTCTCAGAGTGTGATAGCAGCATTTTTTGCTCTTTGGGATTTAGGATAATTTTAGAGAGAGAGAGACTGAGAGCTCCAACAGTTCTTTTTCTGACTCTAGGCAGAGGCATCCATTTGCATTGTTTACTTTGCCACAGTCACCTTTTGCTCAGTCGTTGCCAGGTTGATTTTTCATCAGCTCCTGGATAAACTGAACTTTGCTGCTAGTTCCTACAATACCATTTTCATGGCTGCAGAAGACATCCTCCATTTTCTAGGCACACATTTTGTGAAATGCTGAAACACTAATTTTGTTCCTGATTTCTTTATCCATTTTTCCTAACCAGGTTTTAGTCAGTAGTTAAATTTGGATGCTCTCAAGAAATGTTGCAAGTACACAAGATGTAAGACAAAACCATTACTAAGCAGTTACTGTTTGATGCTTAATTGTTGTCCTTTTTGGAATGTCATGTTCAGAGCCATTTGAGAAATGCAGTGACCATAAGCCATCCATGTTATTTTGTTTCTGGATGCATGGGACCTTACGGCACATGCTGTTAGTTCTTGCTGGGAGTAAGCTGAGATGTTCATCGTCAATAAATCTGTAAATGGATACTAAAGAACAGTGGTTTGGGGCTTGTCTAGCAGGGGCAAGGAAACAGTGCAAAGAAAGGAAATGACAATGATCCAAGGGGTGAAACTAGAACTAGGGAATCACTTGATAAAAGCAGTAGGAGACCAGTTAGAACAGAATAGAAGCAAGCATGTCTTTAGCCAGCAGGTAGTGAATGTCTGGAACTTGCTTCCACAAGAGGCTGTGGAGATGGGGCAGTCACTGGGTTCCAAAAGGCATTAAACAAATTCACGAACAACAGATCCACAAAGAGATGCTGAAAAGGATGAGAATCCTCTAACATCCCTAATGTCACATTTGTTAATGTTGAGCAACTGTGTGGGGAATGGAGCAACCAAGATTTGGTTTCTTGTGCTTTCCCTACTTAGCTACTTCAGCCACCACTGGAGACCTCTGATCTAGATGAGGCATCGCTCTGACCCACTGTGGCATTTCATACGTCCTTATAAGTGTTATTAATTACTCAGGCCACCACACCATTAGGATTTAAAGCATTTACCCCTGAGAAGCCTACAAGTAAGGACCTTGTACACACACAGGATTTTGCTAGACTCAGGGTCTATACTTTATTTGGTTAAATAGTACCATGAACATTTATACAGCTATATAAATAATCACATCCAGTTAGTGCTGTCAGCTGAGCCAAAGTAGAGATTTTAAGTGCCAAGGGCTTAGAACATCTCTTTCTAATTTTACCCTGGCTCAAAGTATGTTTAGAAGATGAGGTATAGATAAAATCAGATAAGCAAAATTATCTGGTATTCTGTTGCTTGTAAAATGTTTATCAGTTTGAAATAAAAGAGGTGAGAAAAATAAGTTAATCTTTTACAAGAAATCAAACCATATCTAATGGCTGGATTAGGAGACTGTGTTTAATAAGCGACAAGAGATGATTACAAACAGTACCCAGTGGCTGTTGACAACCTGCTTTTGGTGGTTTGCGCATACCTTGTAAAGAGATGCTACCTGCAGAGGTAGCAAATCTCCATGTGTTGCCTTAGCTGTAGCTAATTAGCTGGAAGATGGGTAGAAAAACATGAATGACTAAACTGCATAGTGGAGCTGTTTGAGATGTTCCAGCTGACTGGTTTTCTGGTAGAAAATGCTGATTCTTCCAAATGAAAGCATTTTTCCAGAATATGTAGCCTCAATGAGACTCATTTGTGCTCCATCCAGCCTGTTGTCCCACTTTGGCAGGCTCTTTGGCAGGCAGCCAGGCAGCCGGTGGAGAGGAGAGCGAGCTCTTTGCCTCTTCCTCAGCTGGATTTGCAGTGCCTCCTGCCTGGTCTTGGCACCTGGCTAGTTGAGCTCTCCCACCCTGGGGGCATGCATCTGTTCTTACAGCCCTGTCAGCTGCGTTGGCTATCCAAGTCTACCATTCCAGATGATACTTTTTCATATGCTTGAAATATTTTACAGGTCGGATAGGAAGTCCTTCAGGCAGCTCCATTAATACACAAAGACCCTAAAGGCAAGAGGAGCCCTTTGAGAAAAGACACCAGATGCAATTTTTTTTTTTTTTACGCAGGAAAAAAACCAAAACTTCACTTCAACAGGTTCCTGATTGCTGATTTTTAAATCAGGAGCGATCTTCAGTGTTTTTCTGAATTCTTTTCAGCTGACACTGGGCTATTCCTCTCTCTAGCAGTGAAATAATATTTAATGGCATGTGCTAAGCTTCACCCTTAGTTTGTTTATGAAATGGGACTTGTGGCACAAAGGGTGCTGAGAAAGGTTCATACACACAACATTTTATGAGTGGGTTTCATAGCTTTTGGCATACGTCAGATCTAATGATGCATCTTACCTTTGGGGAGAGAGGCAGGAAAGGGAAGGGGAGGTCTCAGTAGCCATCTGAGGAAAAAGCCCTGACACAGCACCTCAGGGCTGATGTCTCAAGAGCTGCAAGTGGGAAGCAGGCTACAGCATGGTAAATGGAGACATTTAGTGGTACAAATGGCAAGGCACCTTGCAAAAGACTGCTAAGTTTTCTCTTTGCCAAGTTGTTGGAAGTCTGTTCTTCTCTTCCAGTAACTCATTTGTGATCAAGCACTCCCTTAAAAATTCATAGGATTGTGCCTGCCTAAAGGCATGGTAAAAGTTTGGATGATTTTGTAATATTTTGGTAGCTCCTCAATCAAAAATTTCACTTTAGCTAACTATTTTACTGGCTTTGCAACTGTGAGTATAGCTGGAATGACAGACCAGGAACAAAAAACTATGTGTTCCTCCTCATCAGACAACAGTCCTTTACTTCAGTTACAATATTTATACCTTTTTTTGGCTCCAAGATGTACAAGTCTTCCATCAGAGAGATTTATTTTGTGCTTGGTAATTTATATCTTTGTGGCACAGATGTCAAGACTTTGCAACATATGAGGCAAGAAAAACGTTAAGCTCAACAAGTCATATCCCAGGAAGAAATGTCAGCCATGGACTTGCCCTTTCTGGAAGTTGAGACAAGATGTTACCTCAAGGAGAAACAGAGAAGTCACTTACATTTGTTTATCACAGCACTAGGCCTAATTTACCCTGGTCTTGGGAAGTCTGTATTCATCTTTGTCTTTTCTATATGAAAACTACTGTACTAATAAGGAAGGAAGGAAGAAGAAAAATGGGGCAATTGCTAGACAATTAATTCTTGCAAAAGAGAAAAAATATGTTTACAGAACAGTGTTTATGTTATGAGATGGAAGAACCATTAGTGACTTTAAACATGAGCCATTTCAGTCTCTGTAACTCCCAGATGTTCCTGCTGGCAGAGGCGGGCTGTCCCTCAGCCCTACCACTTGTGCATCCTTAAAAGGGATATGGAGCGAGGTGGTTTCACCTTACAGCTAAACACATCTAATGGTGATTTGTTTCTGCAGGGAGTGGGCTCCCTGTTTCATCCTGCTCTGGGTCTAGCCCTCATACGACTTCTGGGTGCAATTCAGATGGTTACTGTAGTGCTTTTTTCACCTGCCCAGTCACTATATCTGACACGAGGGAAATGATGGGAAGAGGGTGCAGGATAACCCTCCTGTCAGTGCTGTTTCGTCAGTTACACTGCCTTGGCTGCATGGCATTATACCTTAAGGAATGCATTGCTTACTCCTTTGCAAATCCTGTGCCTGGACTTCAGGACACCAACAGGATTCTCTAAGGGATAGAAATTTAGGAGGGAAAACAGGTATATTGTGGATCAAATGACTTCTCCTTTTTAGTGATAATTGGTAAAATAAGAATGAAGCCGGTTTTTAGAAGGGTGTGCTGTAACAATGATGAAAACAGGGTTGGGTTGAAAGATTGGACCTGGTCCCATGGCACAATGTTTAATCTGCATCTTGAATCATGCCTTTTCCCTTTGTTTTCCTTGGGACTGTGTAATTATTAAAAAAAAAAAAAAGGAAAATAACCAAACCAAAACCAAACTCCAGCACAGCAGCTAGATGAAGCAAGATATTTTTAAAAAAATATATGTTTTTTTCCTTGCTGTGAAACATTTTCTTTAAACCCTGAATTGATGGACACTGGAGAAGCAAGTTATTCTTTCCTTTACAAGGGGAACACACCAGTCTTTCCCTGCTTCTGATCAGCAGATTTCACCAAGGATACACATGACATAAAATACTCTTTTTTCTTTCTACATTATGTGCACTAGCAAAATATACTTTGCACAGTTCAGAGTACTTGTGAGATGACCAGGTTTTAAAAATGCCTGTACTTTCCAATTTATTTGTCCTATTTATTGACCTTTTTTAAGATAACAAACTATCTCTCAAAAACAAAGCAACACATGAGAAACACTGTGGCAGGAATCCCAGTGCAGTGCAGCCTATACAGTTGTTCAAAGAAAGGCTGTCAGCCTTAAGCTACAGTTAAGGAGAGGTTTTAGTAAAGGAAGGCTGACAGTATTTTTTAAATGGATGACCTCTGGCCAGCAAAACTGCAACAGTGGCAGGTGTTGGTGATGACTTACACTGCATTTTAGTTAATAGATCGAGTTGGGGATAGTGCTAGGGTCTGTAAATATTATTGCTGGGCTTTGCATGGCTCAAAAACTTGGGTGACAGGGTCCAATAAGGTATGAATGTTTTTGTATACTTATTATATGGGTTGTCTTGATGGGCTGAATACTACAGTCAAGATTATGGATATGTTTCAAAGACCAGGTGTTTTAAGAGCACATCTTGTCAATGGCACAGGATTTGTGGTTGCAATGAGGCCTGCTGTGGTCCAGTTTCAGTGACAGCAGCTTAGTTTTAGTACTGGTATGTATTATTATACACAGGGTGCCGCAAGTTTGTTTTGGGGTTGTTAAGAATATAAGCAATCCACTTCTGCAGCAAAGTTTCCAGTTTTAAAGTTCTCACATTTCATTAGTCCCTGGGAAGGGACAGGAGAGGCATGAGCTCCAAGGGGCAAGAATATCTTACATTTTTAGAAGGTGCTTTGGATAACTTATTAACATTATTTTGGTTGCATGCATTCCAAAATTAAGAGAGAGATAAGCAGTTTCACTTCAGGAAGATGTTTAAATAATCCAATCTCATATTGAAAAACTGGAAAACAAACTTCCCAGTATGATACTTAAAGGCTCTGAAGACTGCTTCTATTAAATGATCCTGTCTCTTGCTGTGTGATATCAAAAGAATCAACCTTCTCAGGACCAGAGGAAGATTTAAAAAAGCAGAGGAAAGGATGGCTGCTGGACCTCCTTTTCCAGCAAAGGTTCTTCTTGCAAGTTTGCTGGGAAAGAAGCAAGGAATAACAACAGGAGTGTTGATCTACTTTCCTTTGCTCCAAATATATTCTGAGAATGACCTGAAAAATACTCCTTCTCTAACCTTGCAATGGATGTGCTCTTGCCTCTCAAGGCTTTCTCTAGCATGACAGGATTTCTGCAAGAGGAATAAGTTCAACTCCATATCTGGAAATCTTTTTTACTAGAAATAGATTGTTAAAAGAACAACTCAAGACCAAATTTGCTACCCAATACTTTGCAGAAGTGCCAGCATGGTGGGATATGAGTGTGCGTGAAAGTTGTAAGAGGTCAATTGTCTAGAATTTTTGCTTACTAATTTCAAAGAAGAAAGAGGTGCCTCAGAAGGTAAATAATCTCAACAATTATTTGCAGACATTCCCACAAGGAAAGTTTTCAGTGCCTATGGGAATGTAAACAGTGCTATATAATTTGGTTTCTACTATGTATTTTGGCTTGGCTTTGGTAGTATAAACATTGGAGTTTTGGTTGGTTTGCTGTAAATAGATGTCATGGGGATGCTGAAAATTCAAAAATGCATTATTTCTGTTGTGTATTATTTTCTTCTCATTGTGTAGGACAGCTAACAACCAAGCGTGTTTTATTGTATAGCTTTGCTACTTAGAGTTATTGCATATTACTGCTATAAGAAGCAATAGAAGGAAGCTTATAAGAAGCCTAGAAGGACCTTTTCCTAACAGGAGCCAGGCCTCAGTTCTCAGAAAAGGACATCTGTTGTCTCGTTTCCAAAACAATTGTCTTCCATTTCCCTCATAACTGCATAGTACTTGTGGGAGACATTGTGTGTCCTGAACCTCATTTCTTCTCATAACTAGAAGAAGAGGCTTTATAAAAGTCTCTTTCAGTGGGGTATTGCTTTGAATAACAGCTCTTTAATGCTGGAACGATTCTGAAGACTAAAAGCATTGTTTAGCTTAGTTTATTTTTTGGATAGTTATTTAAGATGGTAAGTTAATACTCTTCTGTGCAAAGTCATGTTCACAAGAAGAATTAGATGGTCCTACTTAACATCTGTATAGTTTATCTGTAAACAGGGGAAGCAAATGAAGAATTATTAGGAGTCATTGGCTTGTTCTCTTCACTCCGCTCTAGGCTCAATGCCAGAGAGGTCTTCCCACCCAAAACCCAGGAAAGGATTCTTGGACATGAAGTGCATGATGGTGGCTGTTTTGAGAGGAAAAAAAAATTCTTTAGTTTTGGTGTCTGAGCTCAGAAATTCAGAAGCATCAGGCGGGCAAGGGAAGAAGGAGACATTCTGGGGCTGCATTCAAAAAAAAACAGCAATAAGCCACATTCAAGGAGCTGGCCACCAAGGAAACTGATTAAAAAAAAACAACAAACAAACAAACTAATAAGAAAGGGACATGATGGTTGCAGGCAGGAGGTGCTCTTCTGTACTGAAGGAGGCTAGCAAGAGTGGATGTGGTGGAAATTTTTCTTCTGTCTTAACGAGAGCAAGTATTCAGAGTTTAGCATTGTCTAGGGTGGGAATTGCTTGTATGCCCAATGACAAATAAAAGCATATGAAGGAACCCGGTGGGCTTTGCCATTTCTGAGAGAACAACCTCCTGGGCATGTCCCCGCTGTGCTGGGCAGGGCTGGCTGGGGTTCTGCCTGCCTGCCAGCAGACGTGGCTGCCTGCTTTCCTCTGACGTCTGAGGATATGGAGGTCAGTTGACAGGCTGCTGAGGCCTGGCCCCCCACTGCCGCTGACCCCCTGGCCATCCTGGCCCTCCTGCTTTGCTTTCCGCACTGCCCCATGGCTCCTGCTGTGCGGCCTGCGGGGCAAGGCCTGCACTGGGGGGGAGGTCACTGGGGAAGGAGAACTTCATACCAGCAAAAATATTCTGACTTTACCCGTTTAAAAACTTCTATGGAGGAACAAGCTGGGGAAGGATAAGGATGTGTGTTTTGGGCAATATGAAGTGCAATTTATTCAGACATAGATCAGAATGAGAGTGGCAGAGGTGGAGGCCCCACTGCCAGGCCTGCCTGAGGGCAGGGCCCACGCCCGAGCTGGAGGGGCTGCTCTCCCGCTCAAGTATTTATATGAACGTTACCTTAACCTGTGGGTTGAATGTAGAGTGCTAACAAATGATCATTGCCATAGGGGTGCTGAGCCACTAATGCAACCTGTTCACTGGTATTTTTGATGACTGCAGTGAACAACTTCTGGAGAAACCATCTTATTACAACCCTCTACTTGTCTAATCGCAATTGTATTATTCGTGTGGCCAGAAAAAAAATGTGCTTACTCTTTTAACTTTCAGAGAATGAGTCAGAGGGCTTGTTTAACCCATACAATGTAACATTTTTTTCCTGTTTGTGGTTTCCTGGCTTTTCCTTATTAATCACATTGTAAACATTTGCCATATTTCCAGGTAAACTTGTCTGATAAGTCTTACATTGCATAAAATAATATTTTACATTATTGACAAAAATATTTATTTAACCTTCAGTTCCCAGGAATGAGGCTGGAAGTCTTTCATAGAAAGACACAGTCAGGGTTTGAGTGACTTCCTCTAGCAGAATGTTGACTTATGATTAGCTTTACTAGCAAACTCATGAGAAAAACATGGAACTACTGCAATCCTGTAAAAGTCCGTGAAAAATGTCCATGAAATCTAGCTGAAGAACAGAGACTTCATTCCTTGGATGGCTGCAGAAGTTCCTACTTTCGCTGTCTGCCTGCTGCAGGGAGAACTCAGCTGCCAGCACCTGAGCCCCTATCAAGATTTGCAGCATATCATAACAAGGCAAACTAAAAGTGCTGCTTTATGTTGTGGAGTCTCAGCAGTTGTTTCATTATCAGCTGAATCATTCCTGCAATAGGAAAGGAAATCTCAAAGAACAGGGTAGATAGCTGGATACAAACTGTCCCTTCTAATAGGGGAAAGATAAAAATTGGAGATAATTCAATTTAAGAACATAACTGCAAAGCACAGGACTGGTAATAGAGAAATGTGGGAAGGAGAAAAAGGAAAAGAGACATTGAGAAGGTCAGGAAACATACTGAGTATCACATGGTTTGCAGGGTACCATGACTTCTTGTTTTCAACTACGTCTGTGTTCAGAGGGGAATAGGAAACAGGAGGCAAGTTTTGATATGCTAAATTTGGCAAGCAGTTCCTTTGAGGATGAATTGGTTAGTTTTATAATGCCAGGATTTGCTACATAGCATTGAAATATAAGTTGTAAAAGGAGGGCTGTAGGAATTACTGTGCTCTTGCAAAGCAATTTCTTTTCACTCAACAGGAAGAGGTTTTTTGCCTTCCTTTTGGAAGGCAACTTAAGGAAACTTAAGGAGTAGGTGCAGTATTTGTGAATAGCACCAAATACTACCAAAGACTGGACTAATATTGACTTATGTAAATGATAAGCAGGGAAAGGTATAAAAAATTCTGCTTACCCATCTGGTATGGCTTGGACGAATCACCCTGTATGTGAGAGATTTCCTCTGCATACAATACATTGAGCTGAGCTGAAACTGCAATAAATCTGAAAAAGCTGCAGTGCAAACTGTACTGAACCACAAAATTAATGAAAAATGGTCTTATCTCACATTCTGTTGTATTTTTAGACTGTTTCCTAGCTTGATGCTGGAAATTAGTCTACAAGGTATTTTTTAAGTGTTAATAAGATTTGGAAAGAAAATATTTGTGTAGGCATCAGATGCACTTTTTGTTCCATACTCTTTCTTATACTGGTATTGAGGATGTGCAACTATTACTGGAAATTAATACACCATTTTTGGACAAAACTATACAAGCCTTTGGTGAGACATGTAGCAGTCATGTGTAATGAGGAAATCATAGTAGCTCTTTAAAATCACTTCGTTACCGGTCAGTACTAATGTAGCATTGTGCACAATGGTTAGTTACCTGCTAAACTCCAATCTTTCAGCAATGGGCTTCTCCTGCTGGAATTATTTTTTATGCTACCTTGTGAGGGTCGTTATCTGTTACTAGCTTGGGATGGTTCAGATTTTTCACTTTGCCTCTCAGACCTAAGCTTCCAGCTTTGTGTATAAGCATGCAAGTAAATGGCTGGAATTTAAGAAAGGGCAGAGTGACCGAATATCTAATTAAAACCTTGCACAGTTGTGATTCAGGCTTACAACCCAAAGTTCATGGGAGCTAATCAAATGCAGGTCATAACACTGTGTGCATAAACAGAGATATGAATCTAACTTTTGGCACCTGTTTTTTTGAGAAGTTTGGCACAGATTTCCTGAAGTGCAGCACATAACCATTGCTACTTGGCAGCTTCTCCAGAGAGTAACTGTGATAGCCATCCTCTGGTGCACCTTCTATTAAGAAAACAAAGACAGGCTCAGATTATCAATTTTTTATCTCCTTAATTTCCTCTGAACTCAGAAGAAATTTGGCCAGGACTCTCCACTGGCCTGTCGTTACTGGAAATTTGCACTGAATTAATTGGCAGATTCTGTAATGCTTTCTACTGTTGCCAATAGTGATTACAAATCAGTGCAATAGCAACACAGAGATGACAACTCTTCAGTTCCTTAAAAAGAATAGCAGTTAGCCATTCTTCTGGGAATATAGACTACAAGCAGAAAGTTCTCTTTTCATTAATGCTCCTCAATGGAACGGCTGGTTTAGGTTTCTCTAGTTCTCTAATGATGGTGTTATGCCAAAGGGCTCTGTACATTCAAGTTTAACACTTTTTTCTTTGCATGCCAAGGATATGTGCTTGTGAATGAAATGCAGTGTTTGAAAATAGACAAAATGGTGTTTTAGAGAATACTATAAAGAAAGACTACCAGGAAAAACATGCCACACTTTTGGAGGGAGATACATCACATATAAAATTAGCCATATAGGTAATCTGAGTAAGGGTAGCCTAATTTAGAACAAGTAACAGTTCCTGTTCCACTGCAGACAGGGTTTAACAGCTCATTTAGCACCTGCTGCTGATTACAGTACTGAATCCCTATTGGTTTGGGATTGTCCTAAACAGTAAGCAGGTGATGTGGTAACTGCAAATTGAGCAATTAACTGCTATTATATAGAGATGCTAAAGTTTCAGAAGGTTTTGAGTGAAGGAAGGGCATGTGTTTGAGAAGGTAGGCAAGTGTTTTGTAAATTTTAATGTGAAGAGTTTGTTTTAAGGTACTTATGTAAAATACATAGTTGAGTGATGTAAGAAATGTAAGTTATCCTGAATTATCCTTCTAATTCACTAACAGGATACTTGTACCAAACCATCTGAGCAGCTGAGAGGCCAGACCATTCCTATAGCAAGCTCCTCTAGTACGGGTGGCTGGATAAACAATCTGCAAATGAGTTCAGTGGGTTCTACTGCCACAATTTTAAATAAATATGTTGAATAATAAAATATGTCAAGTAATAAAATATTTTAGAGTAAATATGCTGAGTAAATAATCAATTGAATAATTGTTCATATTTTATCAGAAGTCCTGTGTAACATGGGCTTGACCCCTTCAGTGAGAGGAAAGACCAAAACTTGGGTTTTCTACGTCTTGGGTATATGTCATCTTCCTTACAGCTGACAGTAGCTGTATTTTAAAACAAAGATTGTGAGCTCTGTTTAGCCCATTAAAGGGACATGGTTCAGAGCAGCAAAGTCTAAATGAACACTGTGATGATGTTCTATGTATTACAGGGCCTACAAGCACTGCTTTTCAGAAGTTTGTACAGATGTTTGCAGGCAGAAATCATCTTGGGCTGCCTGTATACTGAACAGTTGGGAAGGGATGTTATCGTAGCTGCCTTGAGTTCAGTGCTGTGCTAGCCCTGCCCATAATGCCAGGAGGCTTTCTTCAGGGGTTTTGCTGTACAACTTGTGAGCATCTTGTAGCATAGGCAAGAGCTCATGTCTGCTTTGGTAATGAGCCAGTCAAGCTTGTTTCTGCTTGCAAAGTACTCTAAGGTCAACCTGTGCATTCAATACAAGGCCAAGGTACATCCAGCCAGAGTATGCTGGACATTATGTCTCTTACCAATTCTGTTTCCTCTTTGTATTTTTCTATTAGCTTTTGATAAAGACTTGATTGTAAAATCTCTCATAACTACTGAGAAATAAACTTGAGGAGCAGGGATATAGATTTGCCCTGCTACCAGGGAGACAGAATGTACTCGCTGTTCAGTAACTTGCTAAAGCTAGTAAGCTCAGCAGCATTCATAGAGCTGATGCTTGAGTCTGACTAGCAGCATTTCCCAGCACTAAACAGAGATGTGTAAATGTACCCTTTTGTTCTTCCCTGTTTTAAGCTCATCTTTGTGCTTTTTCTGGGGAAAGAGTTTTTAGCCAAGTTCTACATTTGTTGCCTTCTGCTGTGTGCCCTGCACCCAGGGATATTCAGCAGGAAGTAATGCTGCTAAATCTGAGCCCAGACCTGCACTGGCAGATCCCAGAAATGTTTCCTTTGCTCTTTGGTGTTTAGTGAGCTGTGTTGGCTACTTATCTATAAAATATCTTATGTCACTGGAGCTGGACAGATGCTTGATCCTGTGTAGAAACAGTACTAAGCGGGGAGGGGGGAGACAAAGCTGATGCTTTTTTTTTTTTTTTTCATTTAATTTGCTTTTTAAATCCACTGCAGAGCCTGGAAGTGTCTCACGTAAGAGCTGTAGCATTTTGGTTGCATCACAGTCTATATGAAGTTATGTACAACATGTAAAATAGTAGCTATATAAAAGCATACTATAGAATGAATTGGGGTTGGTTACACTACTGACAACACTAATGCATCAAAAAGAAATGGGAACATTATTTTGTTGTGTGATCTTTTATTCTGGCAACTACTTTGCATAATATAGCTATGCAAGTGTTTACCTTTGTGAAGAATACCATTAATATACCTGTTCCTTATATTTGTAGCTCTGCTTTCCAGGCTTGATTATCTTCAAATCTGTGCATCACAACAGTTAAGTTTTCCACCTGAATAAGTCAAAGTTATATATGTGCATTACCTGCAAATTTGTACAAGTGATGTTACGTGGTCTTTACAAACCAGTAGATTTTGTTTCTTTCCTCCTTGTTTAATGTTTTGATTTGGTAGCCATAAAGAGAGAGAGGGGAGAGAGCAGATTATATCACAGGTTTTCTTGCATAAAATTAGGCTGTGAATGACTTCAAAAAGCCCTTTACAAATGAAAGGGTTAAAAAAGTCATTGGTATATACTATTTATATGTATATATATTATATGAGAACTTTTAGTAATGAAAAATCACCAATGAATGCTGCAACTGCCATTTTAGGTTTCTTCTTGAGGAAAATGAATGTCAGAGCACGTTTCCTCACTTCCATCTGAAATACTTTCTTGGAAACAGTTATAGAAAGTGAGTGTAGAATAAATGTTTTTGATATTGCAAATGTATAAAAACCAACATTATGTATTTGGTTTACATCACAGAAACCTACCCAGGCTTAATGAATTGCTCTTTCTTGCTAACCTTCCTTGAAGTAATTTGGAACTTGTTTTATTACTTAAGGTTTTGCAGAATTACAGTTGTTGATATATTGCTACTATGTCACTGAAGATAGTATCTGAAAAGAAAAACAGGGCAAAAAAAGTAAGTGTCAGAGAGAATTAATGTTCCACTTATAAAGCTGCAAGCAAATTTGAACAGTCTGTTCTAAAATATTTTGTACTTCTGGCATAGAAAGACAGAAAAGCTATGTGGGTAAGCTGGAGAAAGTTATGTGTTTGTGTATATAGTGAGTGGGATTTTTTGTGTGTTAAATCTGGCCAGATGTCTATGTGGTATGAAGTCAGTATAGCTTTATTGATCAGGACAAGGCTAATGCGGAGCTAATTGTTGCCTTTAATGTTATGTTGGAGATCAGGCTTGATATTCCTAATCTGTCTTGTACATATGAATTTGTGCAGAGTTTGTATTGCAAACTGCCTTTAATTTCTTTGTTTGCAACATAAAAACAAAATATACTTAATCTACAAGGAGTCCGGAAGGATTTAAAACATTAGTGACCATTAGTACCATTTCCTGGGTCAAGGTGGCTAAAACCTCTACATCTCTAAATTATGTCCTTCTGAATGTGTCTCTTTTTTGAGAGATGGGAATGTTCATCTTACCCAACAGATCTTCCTTTTCTAAAATATATTCCAAAATATTTTTCTCAATTTCATTCCAGAAGCTAGAAAGAAAATGTGGTTTAAAATTCAACCAAAAAATCAAAAAATAACAATTAAAAAACCCCACAACCTTGCCTTATTTCAGTTTTACTATTGGCTTGGTGTACCAATGTACAGGCGCATGTTGTAGCTTGAGCATAGTAGGAAAGGATCTACTTTTCCCACCACTTACTGCTCTGGAGGGTACTCCTAAGCAGGGGAATGTAAGGTGGGCTGACTGTCATCTAGGTGGCCTTTTGGTGCTCAGGTCTGTGAGCTGCGTGGAGGCAGCTGTGCTGGTGGGGCCTGTTGCACTGGGGAAAGTAGGCAAAAGTTTCCACTGCAGAGCTTTTCGAGGCAGCAATGTTGCAGCGTGGAGTGTAATTTGACATCTTTACTCCTGTACCGCTTCACATTTTATTGTAGAAGCTTCCCTTTCATTTGCCTGCTGTCACCTTCTGGTTCCTTTCCTTGATAAAAGGTTATCTGTATGAGCAATGCTTTTGTATCTCACCAGGTAGGTAGCATTCTTTCTCCTGTAGTCCAGGATTCAGAGGAGGGAAAAAAAAAAAAGCCAAAGAGAAAACCCAGAGGGATCACATGCATGATCTTCTGAAGTCACCTCTGAATAAATGTTTGCAATAGAAGTAGCTCTCTAAATGCAGGGTGCTCTTTCCAAGTATCCCAGGAGGAAGTATGCCTCATTGACTGGGGACATTGATGGTTCTATTGAAAGATGGAAGAATGAATAAACAGAACACTTTATTTAAACAAAACAAAAAAAAAACCCAACCACCAAAAAACAATGAAGTAACCTCCTGAGTACCAGAAGCAATGCTGTTTGCTTTGATCCTTTATTTGCACAGTAGGCAGTCATTTTAATCTCTCTGATTCCAATTATAGTAGCAAGTACACGTTGCCCATTTCACTGTTGTTTTTGGGGTGGTTTTCCAAGTATTGTAGTCCTTGTAGGTTTGCCTGGAAATGCTAAGTTTGTTCTTGATGTAAATTCATTGCTGTCAGTTGCTTTTGAGTAGGGTTTTTGGTCCATATCTGACGGAAAAGAAAGAACAGCACAGTGGTGTGCTGTGCATGATGAGGAAATAACTAGGGCAATCTTTACATCTCATCTAGGCAGCTGACAGAGGATTCTTGTGCTTCAACCTGCCTGTCTGTTTCTTTAAACTTGTGCAGTTAAGCACAAGAATGGACTTTTTTCAATCATACCTCTAATCTGATCTGTGTTGTTGGATCACTTTCTAAATGAGTATGAGAAATCTATGCAGTAATGGTGCTCTTTTTGTTTTCCCCACTTATGGCTTCACTGTTCCTTTATTTTCATGGAAAGACTTAAAGACATAAAGGAGTTGAAGATTAAAATGCAACCATTCAGCAGATCCATATGATAAGTAATGGAACATTTTACTTATGGCAAGTATCACTTGGAGATATGTGACAGCTACAGATGTAGCTGATGAACTTCAGCTTTCTTGTCTGTCTTGGTCTCTAATCCTGCTAATAAACTTATAAAAAAGTGTGGCAAGTTTTGTTTGCTGTCTTATTCCAGTTCTCTTGCATAAACATATCCATAAACCAAAGGTAAAATTCTTAAGGATGTCCTAGTTGCATACTTGCATTCTATTCAGAAATGAAAATTTTTGTTCAGCTGAACACTTCAGTTGCCCTGGCTACAAGCACTTAACATTTTCTCCTTTTCAGAACTTCTCATTAGCTTTCCATGGAAAAAAAAAATCACGATTCCACCAGTCTTTTCGGTTTTGATAAAAATCAATGGTATCAGAGTTGCTGATGGGAAGGATTTCTCAGCACTGTGCTGAAACTCTTTTCATAAGTTGAGAGAAAAAAACACCTTTAAAATATGTTGCCTGGACACTCACTCAGGTGGAGTGTGGGGTGCCTGGCTCAAAACCTTGATGTCCTCAGTTTGTTTTCTAAAGCAGCAGATTGCTTCTGCTCAACCTTGTGTAACCAAATTTAACAGGAGCTATTTCTTCCATAGGGCAGCTGAGGGTGCTGATCAAATTGCCATTTCAACCGGGTTTTGGCAGGATGTGGGAACTCACAGTGATATAATCTAAATCAGTCTATTTGTAGGGACTTAGGACGTTGGCTTCTGGCTTTGAATGAGGTACAGCAAGGGCTGGTAGTCAGTTGCCTCCTGTAGTATGGCTCCTGAAAAGACAAATGGGCACCCAAAACTAATGGGTGTCATTCCTGGCCTGCACTCAGTCTCAGTTAACACTGGTTAAGTCTTCACTACAACTTCTGGCTATTTGTAATTGCACCTTGGGAGATCACCTGGAGAGCTCATGCTCTACAGGAGAAATCTTTCTGACATTGACATTGTGATTGCAGAGCTCACCTCTCTCAGCTAGCATGGATGAAATGAGGGATGTTTCCATCAGCCGGTGGGCAAACCCTGGAAATCATGCAGCTAAAACTAAGCACAGTGAGAGCCTCAGCCACTGCCAGTGTCCTGAGCAATGTGTATTTTACATGATTTTGAAAAAGCTGATTTCAGAGACTACAGACAAAATCTGCTTTGTAAATGCTAGCTTATTTGTTGTTAATATTACTGGATCTGTGTCAGACTAGGTCTGGGTCTTGTATTATTTCCTGATAGACCACAGCTTTGGAGCAAGTGTGTTATAACAAATTAACTGAAACATCTGCTTTGTAATAGTCACATCTTCTTTCTTAGATTGCTGAGCCAGCACTATGCAGTTTTAATTTATTGTGAGGATATATTACCATTTAGTGCTTTGTTAATTTGCCAAGTTTTAGGTGGCTGAGTTTTTCAGCAGCATTAGGAAATTGAACTCTGACTTTCTTGGGTTTGTTCCTTTTGACTATTAATCCATGTCACCAGCACACTGACTCACCCAATACACTAAAGTTATTTGGTAATATTCCTGGAACACTACATAAAACAGTTTATTCTGAGAAGTTGCATACTAACAGTGACATATTCTTACTCAGCAGACCTGCTCCACTGACTCTTTAAAACTTATTCCCAGCTGACACTTCTTGCTGCTTTTTTGTTCCTGGTAAATTTTGGGTCAACTGTGTAATTTCCCAAACCTGTGGTATCAAAACACCTCTCAGGAGAGGCTGTCAAGCACCCCAGACAGATCCATGGAAAATTTTCTCTCATCTGCATGAGGATGGGATCTCTGATGACAGTGCAGCAGTTTAACCTTCTTCCCCTAAAATTGCAGTGTTTGTGTGTGCATATAAAGGTGAGGATGGTAGAAATGGAAGAAGATATTCACATTGTTGTGGATGCAGATTATATTAGGAGAAAAACTTGAAATCCCCCATATTTACTGACACAAATTGCAGCAATGAGTGGAGACATTCACAATGAGTGCTGTGCTCCTGGTTTTACAAAGCTGATATTGGCTGGTTTTGTATTCTGTCCATGCTCCCTCTGAACAATGCAGGAGTGAAGGATTATTCAAAAAGCTATGGAGTGAGAATTTCTTGGATGAGAATTGTTTGGGGGCAACAACTGTTGCCAAAACAAAATGCTGTGTTTTATATACCCTTTAAAGAGATGTTTAAATGCCTGTCTTTAAATCATAACCAGAAAATTGTGGTGGTGGAAGGTGGTGGTTTGCAATTGGTTAGTTCTAAGCTTGTGTGCTTTACAGAAGAGATCTTTTGGGAGGGAAAGTATCACTTATGAAAATTGCTCCAAGACTGCTATCAGTAAAGGAATATGCTTCCTGACTCCTCTCTGAGCCTCAGGTTTGCATGCTTCCTTTTTGAGTATGCTTTGTTAATGTTTAGTAGATTATGTACTGTTGTATGTGTTGTCTGTTCTAACTGGAGTAAGAGAAGTGACCTTTTGAAGGATAATTACTTGGATTTTCCCCCCTTTTTTGTTTGCTAGTTTCCTACTGAACCTAAGCTGTAAGTGTAGACACTGCTGGCTCTGTAGAACTGTATCTTCCTTCATCTCATCAAGGCAGCAAATTATAAAGCTTTAATATCTTTTGATATTGAACGAAGGGCTCAGTGTAGTTAATATTCCAAAATACATGGCATCATACACCTGTGTAGAAGTTGTGAATGGTAAACAAACTTAGAAAAGGTGCCGAACATCTCTACACAGTATACAACCAGCTGACAGCAAAACTTGCAGGTTAATTTGCAGGCCATTTAAATGTGCTTGTTTTCTCTTCCTTTATACTGGCAAAGATGGATAGGATTTTAGGTTTTGTTCCAGGCAGTAAATATGCTTTCCCATATGATGATGGAGCAAGCTGGTTTTTGTAGTTGGTAATCAGAGCACTTAGGAAAGCACCCAACCAGGGGTTTGAGTGCTCAGGGGTGTTGGGAATTCACTTTTGCTCTAAGCGTGCTACTGTTTGCAGTAACACTAACCAGATGGGAATGGCTGTGTCAGAAATACGATGTATCTTTATGGTGGAGGAAATAGACACAACTATCCTGCAAGCAATGACTGGAAAAAAAATCCACATAATATTTAGCTGGCAAGTGACCCTAATAAGAATGATGCTCATATAAAGAAGGCCCTAAACATCTGGAGAAGTTGCATGCAAATTTTGAAAAGTTCACTTCCAGATTCGTCCCTTCAGATACAGGGCCCTAAATTGACATGGTTGTAGAAATACCATTATATTTGAAGTAAAACTTCTCCCATGGAAAGTGGTTACATAACTAAGAAGTAAATTAGGGAGTTGTAATTAAATAACAAAGTCAGACCTGTGTATTTCTAAATGGGATCTTCAACAAGAAGCAAGAAAATAGAGTAGAAACAAGTACAGAAACCAGTAACGTTCCAATGAACAAATAACTGTTCATCTAAGTTAACTGCTTCTCTTTATATACCAAAATGGCTAGGATTTTTGTTAATGATGTTGGTGAGCTCATTAATTTTTGGAGTCCAGTTGTTTTCTTTGTGTGACATTAGCCACAAGTTCCCTGAAAACTGCAGTGACAGAGGTAGTGCTGCGAAACTACTTTCTTGCTGGGATCTGATGAGGCCTTTCAGACATCTTTGAGGGCTTTCAAACTGATGCCTGACAGTATTGTTACTTTTAAAAACCTGAACTAGAAATAGAGGGAAGCTTAAGACCTATGGTGACATGACAGAACCCATGGGCTGTACCCTGTTGCTGGCTTTCCCTTCTCTCTGGGCAGTTTTGGCTGAACAGCAGCGCTAACTGGAAGGGGCGATTCCAACTGAATTTTAATATTGAAGTGACTGAGTGACGCAACTGGTCTTTTTGCATGTTGAAATCAATGCAGCTCTAGAGAGGCTGGAAAGGAGATGTGTAAAAGGGTATAACTTGCATGTTATATATATAATCACCATCCTGATCTTTTCCCTAAATGCTGTTCTGTTTGTGAAGCTACCTTTGCTAATAGCAAAAGAAATTCTTCTTTTGCTATCCCCATGCATGTCCAGGTGCAATTTGTTGTTCATCCCCTTTCCTGATCCATATGGGTCAGGACCACTGCAGGACTGATACAGGAAAAAAATACAACATACTTTAAACTTCTCTACTTGCTATGAAAGTTGTTCACCCTGTGCCTTTGCTTTTAAAGTACCGTTTTGTGTTTGTTTCTCTTGTTCTTTTTAGATTGATGTTGCAGGTATAGGCACGTCCCCTCTTGTGACACTGTACTTCTTGTTTCTTCGCTTATCTGAGAATGTGTTCTAGGATTAATTCTGAATTGGATAGTGTGGTTGCATCTGCCACTTCATTTGTCATGCTGCAATAAAGCAGAGTATGCTTTGTGCTTTTAGCTTCACTGGGTTTTATCACTCATTAATTGTCACAGACTTTAATCATTTGTTGATGTAAATTCTTTTCAAATCTTTCACTTCACATTAAAAAGAAAGCTAATGGTAAGCAGCTGAATATCAATGACAAACCTAATGATGCAATTGTTTCCTGATAGAGCTCTTTAGATGAGAATCAGTAACAATTTTAGTTTCCCAAACATGTTTGAGGACCCTATTTTCTTTATCATATAACTCTTCTATGCCTGTCCAGACAGGTCTCTGTTGTACATGTATCACAGCTGTTTGGCCAAGGAAAAAAGGGAATAGTGGTGCTCCAAACAAAAGAAAAATAGCAACAGTGGAAAACTGACCAAAAGCCATCTTAATTCATCGAGAACCAAAGGAATGTTGACTTTCTATACTGGTATTTCCCATGGGGATCCCAGTTGCCTTCTTTACAACACTGCTCATAAATACTTTTTTCATTGCTTCAGTAATATTATTACATCCGGGCTAAATATGATCAGTCTTAGATCTTGCTGTTCCAATGTATGCTGGTGTGTTTGCATGAATGGACTGTGCACAAGTTGGGAGGGAGAAGAAAGCTTCCGATCTCGTCCATATGTGGTACTTAAAATGTTTGTGAGGGCTTTAGAAGGTTTTGTGTTAAACTAAATGGGAAGCCAGAGTCTTTTTATAGTTTTGTTTCTCTTCTTTCTTAACTCTTGTTATTTCTGGTCTTGCAGGAGTGGTGTCCTAATTAAAACATCCTGCCTTCTGGAGCCTGTTGGTCACATGTTGATTGTGTTTTAAAATGAAAAAAATTCAAATAAAATGGAATGGGAAAAGTCTGTTGGAAACTTTTTCTGATTTATGTTTAGAAGTTTGATGCAGTTTGCTTCTCTAAATGCCTCTGGATACCTAAATGATTAAGAATGATTTTGTGGGTTTTGTAAGCTGTACATATTAAAAATACTTTTCTAATATAAAATTGTGCACTCTTACTGAAATAGAAGCTGTAATTTAAAATGGCTTGATGTGGAAATGTGGATGTTCTGGTTTTAGTTTGGAATTTGGGAAGAATCTATCTTAATAAATAGTTGAGTTCTATAAATATTGTTTTCAACTTTTTAACCCTATCTTTGAACGCCTCATAATTACCACTTACAGCATGGTGTGACTGATAGGTTACACTATGTACAACACTGGTTAGGTTGTCCCTTTTTGTGGGGGCAACGTTTACCTGGTTGGTTGTAGCAGGTAAAGAAGGTGCCCCACTGTGTTGGGGTTTTCCATTCCCAGCTGCCTTGTAAGGCAAAGCCTGTGCCAATGGAGACTGATCAAATTGTCCTGCAGTTCAGTCCTGGGTGGCTCCAGTGAGTGTCCTCAAGGGCTTGTCATGGCTTAGCATGGGCTGTCTAATGGTGTGAGTCCCAGCCAAAGAGGAAAGTGGAGGGGAAGAGGTCAGATTGGGGGGTAAGCTGGCTTTCTTTCAGACTTTTCAGCTGTTTGTTTTTATTTGGGGTAATATTTTGCCCCTAAGTCTCATTAAGTTTCTTACCTGCTGGCTTTTCAGCTCTCTGTTACTCCTTCACGAGTTTTCTCAAGTAGCATGCACTAATGCCCTGGGGCTTTCAGTGAGGACTACCAGCCTTAATGTAACATAAATAAACGACAATCTAGTCCTGACTGTCCAGAAATACTTCCAAGTTACGTCACTGCTAAAGCCTAACTGCCTCAGAATTGTAAAACGTGCTTTTTATCACACCAGTTTCTCAGCAATGGTTATAAACTTATGCTAGTGGGGTCAGGTCATTCTTGGCACTGGAAGTGATCTTTCTTCTACTGATGTAAAGTGCAGACAGAGTATATTAACACCTTTCTACAAATGCTGTAGATGTATTCCAGCTAGCTACTTCACTTGTAAAATGTTAAATGCCAGGTAGAAAATATATTTTTATAGCCAAAATGGCTGGCAGACCCAGTGCAGATACAGCAATGATACAGCAATTAGAAAAATTATTTCAAAAGCTGTGGAAAAATAACTGGATTATTTAAACTATTAGCTTCATGTACCACTGCACAACAATCAGTAAGTGCAGGCTAAGTTGCTAGAGGCAAAATGATTGGCATGTTCTATTAAACTTTCACCTGTTAGAACAGGTAATTTGTTCGCTAGATTTCATCTTTACTATTTGATCTCATTTCTGTTCATGCTGGAAAAAAAACTCTGACGTTTTTGTAATACTATAGCTTAAATGTAATAGAGCAGCAGACCTAGACAGAACATAATTATCTCAGCAACTGCTCTGATTTTGCAGCAACTGTTGCTACTTTTGTAACTGATACTAGAGGTTGATTTCACCCACTCTTCAATATTTAGCAATGTAAAACTGTAAGGTTTTAAATGTCAGTGAACTGTTCATCCAGTGTACTACAATAGCAAAGACAATACAGGCTTATCCTCTGAGCAATTTTATCCTATTTTACCAGTAACCATGTTGCTAGGAAGCAATTGCCATGCTGATGTAGCAGCAATAAAAGTTTAAATAGTTGCCCTACTGTAATTTGTCCTGTGGGACTGTTGCAGTGTTTGTATTCTGGAATTGCATTTGATAATGTGGTATTCATCATTTCAGTCCTCTAATGAATCCATGTGAGTCGATGTCTGAGTCAATTAATAGGCCCACTCAACTTGTGAGCTGGGTGGGTGCCACTCCTGCGGAGCAGCAGAGAGCTGCCATAAGCAAACTAAGTTTTACCTTGCCATGGTTTGAGTGGGACTGTGGGAAACCTGTCTGTGAACAGCGTTTCTGGGAAGGTTGTGTTGTGTGCTGATGTATTGGTGGTGCTCTGGGACACGTTACCTGGCCTAGTTATGAAGACAGACTGTGGTGGTGCCAGAGACTGTGCTGGAAGGCTCAATACGTATAGAGTGGAGAGAGGTCTTTGACGTAGCATCAAGGTGACTCCTGAGAGAGTATGAACTTGTCTGAAAGAGCTGTAAGTGACAGATGTTAATCTAGAACCAATGCAGTTTACAGGATCTAAATCCTGAGTTATTTAAAACAGACAACAAACCCTTTGAAATATCCTAAAATATGTATGTGTTATACATGCTTTAAAAAATATCAGTATTTAATGTAAAGAGAAATGGGAGGTATATAGAAAGGGAAGGAATCTGGAGAGATACTGAGATAAATATACAAAGAAAAATGTGTTCTAGAAAACAAAAGTAGAGTGACCACCAACAGAAACTGTTGCAAAAATACAGCTAAAATGAATAGTGAGAGAGTGAAGATAATGAGGAATAAAGAAGCAATTTTTGTATTGGTGTCTGAACTGAAATGAGATTACAAATATTAACTATAAATTACTCTTTCGTTATTAAAAGATTATTTCAGCAGCAGACAAAACTGAGTGAAGGAACAACATGGGAATTGATTCACAGGCTAGAAGTTTCTAGATATTTTTTCCCTTTGATTTTTGTTATTGTGAACTTCTTGAATGATGAGACTAAAAACTAAGTATGTCATCATTGGTAGAGAATAATTAATAAAAATATTTATGGTTCCTACTGTTGAGAAGTGATCTGTCATGGCACTGAATGACTCATTAATAACTGACCAGATCACGTGTTATGAATGATAAATCTTTATAATTGCAAATGTCTGAAAACTGCTTTTAGAACTTTGACTGTAAAGTTCTTTCCCTGTGTATTTATGCAAGTGAAGTTACAGTCCTGTACCCTTTCCTCTAATCAAAGGCAAAGTGGATCATGGTATTGTAGAAAGGAAATAACTCCATGAAATAATTGAGTACGTAACCATTTCTTTAAGAAAAAGAAAATCTTGTCCGTATTTACTCACCTGTTAGAGGTGATTACTGGAATCACTGTTTGCAGACAAGGAGTGTGGAAGAAAAAACTATTTGGCTTGGCTGGTACAATATGCAGCAACAGCTTTAGTGATGGATGGCATGGGAAACTTGACTTATCAGAGACTAGTAAGACAGGCAAGCCAGGACACAAAACAGAGGCAACAATTTAAATCTGTCATTAGATGAATGCCATGTTCCTTTTGGACTCGGCAAATACAGTGACAATTTATCATTTCTGCTTATTCACACAAAATGCAGTCTTTCAGGTGTGGTTTCATGTTATACCTTAAGCCTTGCTACCAGCCTAGCAGAGCGCACTCTTACCGCTATTGCAAAACTTCTGCTCTTCGCGGCTGGACAGGAAGGCAATGCTCATATAAAGTCTTTGCTACGATTTGTAGGTTTTTGACGCACTGACTTGTTTCCCCCTGATAAGTACAGGCTACTAGATTGCTGGGGCCCTGTAAAAAAATTTACAGTGGCATGGGGCTGTGGAAGAGGAACTGCAGCCCTGCCTCCTGCCCTGATGCTGTAAAGCCTTGAGTTGTTCCTCTTATCCTCACATCTGTGCAGCTGATGCACAAATCCAGAGGGAAGGCGCAGGACTGAAAAGCTAGGATTGTGAAGGAGGTCTGTAGCCATCAGTGCGGGTTTGCTGTGGTTAAAACCCCCCACTTGCTTAGACTTGTCAGGGTAGGCTGACCCCACTTTCCATTTTGTGAGGTACGTGTTCTTGCAGTAAGGAGTTGTTCTCAGTCCCTGGATAGCTGCACTGTACTTTGAGTTGAGCAAAATCTGAGGTACAGGACACAAGGATTTCTATATAAGCGTGGCCATCTTGAGATAATTGTCATAGTAATTTTGGAGGGAAAATATTGTTGTAAAGTTATAAACAACTTTTCAGTAAATGATTTAAGATGCTGGGGTGGGTAAAAAAAACTAGCAAATGTGAAATCTTTAGTTAAGAAAGCAGGCCTGATTTGGTTGTGTAAACACAGGCATCTAGTTCTTCTGAGATGCTCTAGGATGCCATGCGGCATCCATTTGCCACTGCAGCAGGGAATGGGCAGTATACATCTGGATTTGTATCACTACCTACCTGTGTCAGATCTACCAGCACCAGGGGAAGCCTTAGTTAGCCCAAGGGTTCTACATACCGTAAAGTGTTCATGCAACTGAGTCAAGACAGAATGCATATGTACTGAATTCTGACCATTTGTAGTATACTGCAAGATGTCTCATTCCATGTTGCTGTTTCTATAAGGATATGTAGGTGCCTGAAAACCAATTGAAAGACACTGATTGGAATCCATAATATGATGCTACCATGTTCTTACTAATTTACATTCCTCTCTAAAGAACCAGTTGCACTGTTTGGCTTCAGTGGCTGATATCTTGTTGCTGCCGTGATGAGAATTCATGGTTCTTAGGATCTGTGCACTTATGATGTATGATATCTAAAAGAGTGCTTGATTTGCTTCCCCAATATCTAATTTTCTTGCCTTGTGATTTTATTTTTCTACATTGTTGCACCTGTTTCTTTTATTTTTGATTTAGAAAAAGAAGTTAAATCCTTTGTGTATTCTAATCAGACTCTGAATTGGGACTGCTATCTTAAATTTGAATTTTGAAAAGTTTTTCATTTTTCTAAAATTTGAGTTTGAAATTTTAAATTTTGAAATCAAGGCATCTCAAAGCTGTACAGTTACTCAGTGCGACTGCAAAATTATTAAATGGGTAATTCTGCCAAGAGAGGTTACCACCTCTGTGAAGCTTCCTTGTAGAACACCCTATGCAAGCCGATATTAGGATGCAGTCTTTGCCCAGGGAAGGCTACAGTCTGTAGCCACATCATCTAGCTAATCGTCATGTGCAGCAAAATGTTCTGTTTGGAAGACTTGTTCTATTGTGCTCTTTCCTCCATGTTTAGTGAACTGAACTTTAGACCAAACATCAGTTTCTGAAGGGACCTGTGATTGCAACAGTACTGTATATTTGGCAATACTTGGAAATGCTACAGTCATTTCCCTTTCCTCTGAGGCTGTAGGTTCCTAAACATCCTCATCTGCCCTGGAATTGGTGACAAACATCTCTGCTTGTAATATTTGTTTAAATCAGTTGTCTACAGTACCGAGTTCTGGACATTACTTAGTTACTGCGCTTAGAGTGTAACTGCCTATATTTTATTTCTTGGGACTTAAAAGCAGAAATATCTGGAGTTAATATGAAGATATGAAATAATTGAGGTAACTTCAGACAAAAGCCTCCTAGCAACTTATTCTCTGAAGGCTTTTGATCATACAATGGAGAGACATTATATATTCTCATTTACCACCCATCTGTACAGAAAAGACCGGACTATGCTGTTCTTACTGGTTTGTTTTGGCTGACTCTACTTATAAGCAGATTTTTACTTTGTTTTTTAGACCTGATATGCAAACTACATTTGTTATTCTGCACTTATCATCATCTAGACACTGAGAGCAGATACAAAACTCATGAAAACAGCAATATAACAATACAGTGTAAGTTTAATCACTTTTGTCAAGAAAGAAGCTCATGCACACCTCACATTTACAAAGTAAAAAAGATCTAATTGTCAGCTCTTTTTAAAACAACAGCAACAACAAAATAACCCACCCAAAACCCCAGACCATCTGTCCACTATGGGTTGTTTTTTTAGAGCCTTGATAGGTCAACAGTTTCCAGGGTTGAATACAGTTAATTGCTATAGTGGTTTGATTAATCTACATTTTTGTCTTGCCAAATTTAATGTGTTTGAAGAATTGCCATTGGTTTTATTTTATTTTGTTTTTTGTTCTTGTTAAGTAAAGAGGGAAGAATGACAAAGAATTCTGCAAATTTAGCTGTTATAAAGTTTTTTATCTTTTTTAACAGTAGCTTTGGATGATTAATGTGAGCAAATGCCTTTTAGTGTTGTCTGCCAGTGGAAAGTATACCTGAGCTTATTCAAGTGCTGTTAATGAAAATGTTAAAAGCAGTGATTTGTTTTTGCTGCTGCCAGTAGTTACTGTTTTATGAATCATGTGATCTGATGAAATACACTGTTACTGTCATGCCTCTCATAACATAAAAGAAAAATCAAGCAAGAGAAAGATCTCTAACAGTTAACAATAAATCTATTTTGGGAAAAGGACCCTCTCTTTTTCCAACTTGGGGGGGGGTGGGAGACATCACTAGAAAAAAACAAAAAACAATCAACTTTTTAGTTATTTCTAGAAGGAAATATAAAGTTAATAAGTCCACCAGCAATAAGGGTTGCTAGACTCATGACCTGTTATCAAAATAAATGCTAAACACTTCATGCCGTAAAAATGTTTGTGAGTCCCTCTGTGATTTCTCTGAGCATTCTCTGTGGATGATTTTTTTTTTCCTCCTTCTGGATAATCTCTTTTCTGCAAGGAGAAATGTTCTGTCACACTGCCTGACCAGCCTCTTCCTGTAAGCCCTTCAGAAGGCTGCATGCTAGGCCTGTTTGGATATGCAGAGCTATTATCCTTGGTCATTACAAGTCTTTTCCATTTAGAGAGCAATACCTAGGTCTTCTGAATTTCTGATCCTCACAGACATGGGAAGGCTTTTCATAGTGTAGTCCCTTGTTTATTTGCTTTTTCCTCTCCTCAGGCTGACTTTTGTCACAGGTCTACTTCCCTGTAGGAATTGCTTTTTAATAGTTCCTATAGTTTTTCTTCGCTCTGAGGCTGAGGCATCTGCAGGATCTGTGAAGCCAAAGTGCACTGTATGTACCTCAGAAGTACATACAGAAATCTATGCTACCCCTGCCTGGATTTCCTATGGCATCCCTGCTTGCTGACAGTGGCTTTACAAGCTGAATGTTCCTATGATAATCCTTTTATATGGGGTCAATGCAAAAGGACATGATTATCTCCTATACTAACAATCTCTTTTCTTACAATACTTGTTATCTTTAAGGTTTCTGTACTAGTGTAGATTATGCTTATACTTGCTTTGCATTCTGCTTTAGGCATGTACATAAATTCCAGCTTGAAAATGTCATAAAAATGATGGATGAAATGAATTTGTGGAGCCTTAGATAATTGATAAGTTACAACATGACCACTTACACTATAGTTTTGTTGACATTAGAGCACACACACACAGTTACGGTTTACCAATATAACTTAACACAAAGCCAGATGTAATATCATGCATTTGGTAGCTGTTGATAAGCATGCTCATCTGCCATCAATAAATCACTGTCCCTCTTCCCAGCTATATTGTGCACCACAATAGTACCACTGCTCAGGGAGGCCCTAAACAATGATTATTTTTTTAGGAGGGATTGAGACTTTACCTTAAAATGTTTACATACAATATGTTATTACACTGGCAAGAGAAACATCTTAACAAGTATAGTGTTGCCTCGCTACAGGACAGATGCCACCAAAGTAAAACCCAATTGTTTGTTCACTGTCTGCACTGACCTGTGTTTTCATGCTCGCCTTGTAAGGAAAAGGCTGGGACATTCACATTGGAGAAGTAAAGGAGGTTCTCGGGGAGAACAAAAACTTACTGTGGTTAAGCAGGTGGCACAAAGGACTGCTGTGAGCCTCCCACAGAAAGACTGAGTTTTCCCAGCAGAAGCAAGGCAATGATTTACCACATTGTCACAAAAATTACCTTTTTAAACCAGGCAGGCAAGTTACAGCTTAAAGTGTTAAAAAGCACGAACTGGCAACATGATTGAAATAGCCTCAGTCAAATAAATGTATCCAACTGAATGAATACTTCATTTCTCCTGTGAAATCATCCCAGAGGATCAGTGTGATGCTACCGGGGTTTATGGGGCTGCTGTCAGAATTTGTTCTTTGTATTCCTTGAAATAATGCAGCTTGAGAGGATGCAAAAAGGTCCCTGGTTTACTGTGTCTATGCTTAAGTCCGTTAAAATAATTAAGAGATTCCAGTTTTAATGAGACATGAGAAGTTAGATTGTTTTTTGAATGTAAGCCAGTTTTTGATACTTGATCAATACATAAGCAAGGTGTCTTTTACAGTGCATGCATGAGAGGCCAACCTGCTTGTGTTACAGTATGATGTTCAGATGCCAAAGGGAAAGCGATATGTTTGTGTCCATACCCAGAAAAAAAGATAAATGAGCTTTATAAGTGAAGATAAATTCAGGAAACACTGGTAGTATTACAGTATGCTGTAGACAAAGTACCTTTACAGCATATGTTGTACATCATAATTTAGCATAAATTGACTCTATGCCACGTGAATGCTATGCTTCATGGCTTAAGCAAGCAGCTGTACCTCACAACTTATCATATTTTACTTTGGAAGAGTATAACAAAGCAAAAACACAAAGTCAATGCAGCAATGCAGATGTTTTTTCTTCTGTGTTATGTATAGCTAAATAAATATTTATTTCCTAGCAGGAAGACAATTTTTTTTTTTTTTTTTTTTACTTGAGATCATTCAAAACAATACTGAAAATGTTATTTGAGTTGAAAAATATCAATAAAAGAGTAGAACCTTAGGCTATCATTTTTGGCTGAAACTTTGGTTTACTTAGTTTTTGCTAGCTTTTAAGGTTTTGTTGAGAGGGGAGGAAAACGAAACCAGAACTCTTCCATGGGAAAAGAAAGGGAAGGGGGAGGATAGTGTCTCGCCAATTTGAACATCAACAAAACAGTTGAGCACATTACTGCTCGATTTCTCCTGTCTACTTTAAATCTTAAACACTTGCATGCCACAAGAAGCCTTCCTAAATTTTCAGCCTTTCTCTTCATCATTTAATTATCGCCATTATTTTGAAGGCTGCGTTTGAGTTTTTGATAGAACTTTGATTCAAGAAATCGTGGATAAGAATCTCTTTCCATGTGCATGTAAATTATTCTCTGTGCTTCATCAAAACAGGACTGTGTTGGCTCTTGAATATTTCTTATAATTGCTTTCCTCGCAGGACTGTCAATATTAATCTGAAACAGAAAACAACATTACTAAAGTATCACTGAATGCATGCAAAGAAGGGTAAGGAAGATACAGGGACCTGTACTGAATGCCTTTCATTTATATCTTTTTATATACCCTTTAATCTAAAATCAGCACTGTCATGGTATAACCCCAGCTGGCAACTAAGCTCCACAGCTGCTGGCTCACTCCCCCCTGGTGGGATGGGGGGGAGAGTTGAAAGGGTAAAAGTGAGAAAACTCGTGGCTTGAGATAAATAACAATTAATAGGTAAAGCGAAAGCTGCTTATGCAAGCAAAGCAAAACAAAGAATTCATTCACTACTTCCCATTGGCAGGCAGGTGTTCAGCCATCTCCAGGAAAGCAGCGCTCCATCACACCTGACAGTTACTTGGGAGGACAAATGCCATCACTCTGAATATCCCCCTGCTTCCCTCTTCTTCCTCAACTTTATATGCTGAGCATGACACCATATGGTATGGAATATCCCTTTAGTCAGCTCTCCTGACTGTGTCCCCTCCCAGCTCCTGGTGCACCCCTAGCCTGGTTGCTGGTGGGGTGGGGTGAGGAGTAGAAAAGGCCTTGACTGTAAGCATTGCTCAGCAGGAACTACAACTTCTCTGTATAATCAGTGTTGGTTTCAGCACAGATCCAAAGCAAAGCCCCATATTAGCTACTATGAAGAAAATTATCCCAGCCAAAGCCAGCACAAGCACCTAACCAAAAACATTGATTCTAGCAGAGTGGATTTCTCCTTATAATGCCAGAAAACATGGTTTTATTAGTTGACCAACTTGTTCCTCTTGGTGTTTGATTTAGTAAGAGGTATGTTAGTGGCTGAATGGCGGGGGGTTTGCTCCCTTAAGTACAAGAAGCCTGGAAGACTGGGATCTGCCTGAATTTCCTAGCCTGCCCCATGCCCTCAATGAAGTGGCTGGTTTAATCCTGACTGTTGTGATCAGTGGAGGTCAAAAGCAGGGGTAAAGTCACTGTTGCTGGGCTCATATATAGAATATGGGACCAAGACTTCAAACCTTAGTGGGGTTAAGCAGTATATTTTTGACTTGCTCACTACTTCTAGAAAGCATATGAACATATGTATGATTTACGCAGAGGAAGTCCTGCAGATGTGGTTTGCATGGAGTGGCTGCAGTGGAAGAAGTAGCTGAAAGGTGTTGACATCCAGCCCCTTTCTTTCACTAAGAATTGTTCTTAGAGCTAGGATTAGATCCCTGAAAAGGAAACCTGACTTTGGATTTCTAATGAGTCCAAGTGGCTGGAGGTGCACAGTACCAGTGAAAAACAATTGCTAAAATTTTTATGGTCTCTGAGAGAAATTAAAACTGAACCCATAGGTCAACCTTGTTTAGAAAAAGCTTTGGTTCCTAGAGCTTTTCTGATGTGATCCAGGGTTTGTAGCAGACAACTTGAAGCTCTGTGGATGTGTAAGAGTAGAAAGGTCTAGTTAAAGGAAAAGATAGCAGATAAAATGGGGGCTTTTGATAACACATTAGTTGATGATTAATTACATTGCTTTTTTTTTTCAGCTTAACTTTGTTTACTGTTGAAAGGAGAACTCTAAAGATGTGAAGCTAGTGCTGATGTCTGTCATGGGTTGGGATCTTGCTCTTCCAGAGGAGTTGTTTGGCTTGCACCTTTTTAAATGCTGCTGAAATCTGAATATAAACTGTGTTTTAAATCCTCATGAGCATCTACATTTTTAGAGTGGTACCTAGTTCTTGTGTTAATAGCAAATACCAAGAAAACATGAAACCAGTGTGTCCTGAAGACCTAGAAATCAGACAACCATCAGCAAGATTCAAATGTGTATTATTTTAGAAAAAAAATTATACAGCTTATTTTTAACTGTCCTGATTTAAGCACTAACTTTTGATTAATGCATTTGTGTTTGGCAATACTGACATTTCTCTTTTGGAAATGCAAATGTCTTGCTGACTTTCCTATAGCTGCACATGCTAAAAATAAAATAAATCAGAAAAAGACAGAAAAATGCATTGTCTTGCCAATTGGCATGTAAAACCAGGAGAGGGAAGTTTCAGATTTCCTCAAGTTTTGGATTGATGGGAGTGGTTTAGTCATTTAAAGCAGCAACTGCTCTCAGCATTTGGGAACCCAGTTGAGTTGGTTTTGGCTTGTCTTTCAGTGTCAACAGGGAAGCTATGTTTTGAGACTCTATAATAATTTTATTGTTTTGCCTAAACCAGAGAATACTCTAGCCTGATTTTTCATTTATGTCAGTCTGCCAGAGACAGTGGCAGTAAAAGCCAGTATTAGCTAATTTTTGCAAGGAGAGAGTAACAAGCAGGAATAGTTAAAGGTCATAGAGCATGACTAGCTGAGCAGGAATAACTTTTTTAATAGCCATTTGTTGGGGAAAAAAAAATCGCTCTCAAACATTTTGCATACAAGTCTGCTCTGGAAGCAGAAAAGAATCTGTCTTGGAACATTTCTTTTAGCCCATTATACAAAGGGGACAGTACCGGGTAGAGTTCATTTACATTTACCCTTGCAAAGACCAGAGTAATATATACACGTAGCAATGTCATCATCTGTTGAAGAAGTATCAATGGCCCCTGGATGAAACACTAAAAAGAATAGAACAGATCCAAGAACTTGGTTCTTAACCTAGTTGTGCCTTTTGCTTGTGTCCTTGGATGTAGTTGAAAGATTTGCTTGTAGACAAGATGTGATGGCAAGTATTAAAATTCTAGGTGTCAAAGAGTTTTGGGAGGATGACTAGCAACAGTTTTCACTCCCTTTAATACAAGAGGTGCTACGCATTTATTGTTGCTTTTTGTAAGCCACATTATGCATCAGGCATTCCTATTAGAGGAAAAAAAAAGTTTGTTATCACATATCACCTCATTGGGAGCCTGAGGTTGAATATAACTTGTAAAAAGTTTCCTAGCCATGGAAATCCTTTTCCTCTGTGACGTGATCTTCTTATAAGCTTCACAAGCAAGCCAGAATTCTATGTTTTCATCACTGTGCTCTGTTTTCAAGTAGGTCTTGTAGATCATAGGCCCATCTGTAAATATTTCATAAGCCAAATTTATATACCATGTATATATACATTATCTTTAGAGTCCTTCAAAGGCAATAGGGATGATTACAAAACAGTATAGTTCTTGATTGTACAACTATAAATATTCCTATATCGAAATGGGGAATTCAACACGCTAACCCAGAGCCCTACGCTTCAACACTGCCTTTTCCTGCATGGGCAGAACTTCCTTTACCTTCCATGGCATTTTGCTGTGCAGGGACAGAGCACAAAAACCTTTGTTGTTCCTGAGCTCCAGCAACACTGTGAAATGTATCCAAAGACCATCAAATATTTTAAAATTCTGGCTCTAGTTTTGTATAGAAAATATCTGAGTATTATCAAACAATCATGACCTGAGTGGAAAAAAACCAACACCTTCTTTTCTTGATGTAAGAGTTTTGGGGAAAAGCAATTAGCAAAGAAGAGGAAATAACTTTGTCTCTTGTTGCTGTAATCAAGTGGTTAAAAGAATTCTCTCTGAAGCAAAGTGGTTTTGCACCTGAGGATCTCTTTGTAACACCTGGTAATGGAGTTTGATGGCAGCAATCAGCAGGATCTTGGCAAAGATGAAGTTCCTGAGGCTGCCTTTTGTCATGTCATTAGACTTGCTCTGTACAGAACTAGGTGACAGTTGCTAAAATGCCTCTAGCCAGGAGAGAGTTTATGAGGCTCACCCTGTGCTAGCACTCGGGCAGGAATGATGCTTGCAGTTGTAAGATGTACTTTCAAGAGTAAAACCTAAGATAGGCAAATACTTTGCCTACCTTTCACAAAGAACAGCAAATCATTGCCTTTAGAGCATCCAGCTTTTCACACGAGTACATCTTTGGATTTTCTGATGTCATTAGGCACTTAAATTCAGAATCGACAAATAGTGCCATCTAAATACAGGGAATGAGGGAGGTGTTTCAAGAAGAGGCAGCATCCAAGTACTGCTGGAAGCTACAAGCATTTTATGGTTTCATGTTTTTAAAGACATTGAGCACTGCCTGTCATTTGGCACTGACAGTGATTGCATGCATGCATGCTGCTTGTACTATGATTTTGTCTTTTTTAAATGTTTTGTTGTGCGCTTTCTCCCTGTGCTTTCCCTGAAAACTCTAACATACTACATTGCTTGCTATTAAAGATTTTAATGGCAAAATCTTTTTCTTTATAGTTGTTACATATTCTGTCTTTTAATCTTCTTGCTCTTTGTATTTTGTCTAGTTTGAAAATAGTGCCAGTCCTTGGGAATAATTCTGAGAGGTTTGTGCTGTGATGTAATTCTGTACACTACTTTCTAGTCAATATTTTTAAAAAAAGTAACTCGGCAGTGTCGCTGGAGACTGCTGGCCATGTGAGAAGCGTTAAGAGAGCTCTGAGCCCTGAATGAGGCAGAGGGATGCTGAAGTGGGAAAGTTCGGTTTTGCTACTGAAGCTACAGTTCTTCCCGTACTTGCGATGAGGGTCTAAGTCACCTTCCAGGGCATTACACTGTACAGATGTAGCATTAGGTCTGGTGTCTTTGCCATGCACAGGATTCAGAGTCAACTTTTCTTTCACTTTCTTCTAATACATATTGCTATGCAGTGCTGTAAGTGGGAGCATGGAACATAAACCTGCCCTTATCATATGTCTTTAAAAGAATTACACATGCTTGCAGAAACGGCAAGTTTGGGAAAGCATTTATAGCATGCTACGTTTATTTTCAGTGTAATGCATGCTAAGCATTCACACAAAGGTTTTTCTTTCATTAGTTGCATGTAAGACAGCATACATTATACTGCATGACTTACTGATTTTGCTTCATGGGAAGTTTTTTTCAGTAAACCATCTGGAATACAAATATGCAATTACTTACATTTACTTGTTACAAGCTTTTCAAAAGACTGGGACCATTGTAGCACTTCTTCCAAAGACACTCTTTAGAAAAAAGAAGATTACTGTAAGATTAGCTGTGGTTCAAAGTATAAAAAAAAAACAAAATGAAATTACATTATTGAAAATCTGTCCCCTACTTTACATAAGATTGGCACAAAACTTATATTTAAAAGGTTTTCCTATGTGTCGTAAATCTTGTGCTTAATGTGCTGAAGCAAGTATTCTTGACATCACAAATACAGTTCCATCTCAAGGTGCTCTCATGTAATTCCTCTAGAAATGGCATTCGCTTATCTAAATTGTGCTTAGGGGAAGCACAAGGGAAGTACTAGCTTTCTAGGTAGCGACTTCTTTGGGACAGGTACTGTACAGTTAACGAAATGTTGATGTTTGTAGCAATGTTCTTATAAAGGCTCAAGATGTTAGTGTAATATTTAAAGGCCTTTAATGTCTAAGTTGACTTTAACATCAAAGTGTTTTACAATGCAGTATGACACATCAGTAACAGTCTAGGCAGTTCTTGGAGGTGACTAAAATCAGATTTCTTTTTTTCATGGTTGCAATTCTTAAGCAATAATTTCATAAGCTTGTAGGAGGTTCCTGCCTGATTCTGGGAAAGACTATGGAAGTAGTGAGGTGAGAGACTAAACAATTTAAGGAAAAACAAATGTTTGAGGGCCAATAGCTCCATTTAAGTGCATGTAGTTCCATTTACACCAATTAATTTTTAAGCGTTGCAGTACATCAGTGCTGGTAACCTGGAAAAAATGCTTATGCTTATGTTAGTAGAAGAAAACACAAGGGATGTATTCCAGTGGGTGCTTTCCATTACACGTCAGCCAAACCTGGGGGAAGATCCCTTCTCATTGAGTATTTTGTTTTCATATGAGCTACAATTTTGACAAAAGCTAGTATCACTGAACTTTTTTTAAAAAAAAATAAATTAAAAGCAAAACTGGCTTTGGTATGAGTGCTGCATGATGCTTCATAGACTTCTGCTGTACAACAGTCATTAGTAGCTTTGTAGCTTTTTAAATTGGTGATCACCTATTTATTAACTTGATACAATTCTCTTTCTCTGGAAGAGTACATGCTGTAACTCACTGACTATTTTGTCAGGCTTTCCTGATCAGTCTGACCTGATCAGAGAAATGTATAGTAAAAGAAACTACCTCTATCAAATTGTGGTGTCAATAACTCTCTAGTAGCTCTTGCCAGTAAAAGATATTTCTTTTTTCTTTCTCATGAGCTACTGGCCTCCTCTCAGTATAAACTCACGAAGCGTATGGTTATAAGGAATGAGACTTTAGTCCTTTGAACGCTTTTTTTTTTTCCCTAGAAGCTGCTTCTGAGTCATATTCACTGCTACTGACGCAGATAATTTTTCACCTCTGTTAGCAATAGCACTTCTATATAGAACAAGTGACAATCTTGTCTCACTGAGCATCATTAGTAGGGCCATCTTATTTCCATTTCTGATTTATTTGTCTTTAGCATTAATCTGTGAAGCAGAAAGAACGCTGCCTCATGGGGCAGCTGACACAGAGGAAAACCTTTTTACTTTCCTTTTAAAATCAGAAAATATGAAAGGCAGTAAGAGAAATATGAACATGGGTTATTAGGATCTGTATTAATGCCACTTTCATAGCTGCTGTGCTGACAATAAACTTCTCACTGCACTGATTTACAACGTGATTAAATTTGCTGAAGAACATAGATTACACTGAAAAAAACCTGAATATTCTCTATAAATAACTAAGGCTTTATAGCTGAGACTCCAAAGTTTAAGTTGAAAAATGGTTTTGTAGTGCCTTGTGTGAGCTATCATTCATTTATTGTACCTTTTCCAGTGTGAGGGGCTCCTCTGGCCACTGCTGCGTGGGAGAGAAGTCCTCATCCAGCAGGCACTTGTGGAAATGCTGTCTGGATTTCTGCTACTTAACCTCACCCAAATGGCAGTTTCAGGAGTCATCAGACACTCCTCAGTATTGCTGTGGAGGACACATTTTTCTCTAATCAATAACGTGTGTGATCTGCTACCAGTTGACAGGCATGTTGGATGGAAGCATTTCACCATCCTGATGTGACGTGCTGGCCAAAGTTCTCGCTATGGCTGGTCTCCACTGAGGCTGGTGGCAGCCGAGGGCTTGCAGGATGCAATTGGCCATGTCTCTTATCCACCACCTGTGTACTCAACCTTTGACAACAGTCTGAATTCTTTTAAAAGACTGACCCAAAATATTGGGCTCAAAAAGTCTTCACAGGTCCACATCTGGATTTAATCCAGGGATTTAGTTTCGGCCTATGCTTGTTTAATATAAAAGAAGTTCCCACTGGGATATACCCTCCTTCCACCAGAGAGATGCCAGTTTACACTTCATGTACGGCAAATGAATTGGCTATATGAAGATGGGCAGCTGGGGCAGTTGTGAAGATGTTGCACTCTTTCACTTGGTCTTAAGCTTGCAAAGAACACTTCCACTATGAAATTTAAAATTTTTGTCTCTCCTACTCAGACAGCTGTATGTACTGCAGAACACAAAAGTTTTATTGTTACTTACTTAGAACTGATCCCATTTTCTTCTGCTCTGAATATCTTGCAAAGCCAACAAGTATTTAGACTCATTCTTCTAAAAATGGAAAATATGTGAGTTTTAAACCTGCTGTGCTCAGCTCCAGCTATCTTAAATACCATTTATAATCCAGTCTCCATATAGCAGTGCAACCAGTTCTACCAGTATTATTCTATGCATCTAATCTTTACCTATGAGTCACAGCTGAAACATTAGACTAAAATATATCTTTGTAACATTCAAGAACTTTTTTGAAAAATTAAAAATACAAAAAATCAGGCAGTCCTGTGGCTATCTCTTAGGGAAACAGTGTTAATAATTCTCCTTCTTTGCTTCTTCAATTGTGAAAAGAGATTACAAGTTTGAACCTGACCCAAAGCAGAAGGAAACCAGGAATCATTCTGCTGAAAGTTCAGGGTGACCTGGATCAGGGATCAGAGCTCAATGTGAGCTGGACAGTGTTGATTAAATTAAGTGCCTGAGATTAACATTGATATTTATCTAGCAAATATTTCAAAGTCAATAAAAATTTGTATTAAACTTGATTTTGTATAGAGATTATATCCATAAGAAAGGCTGTAATTTTTTATTAGGAACAAGGCAGTCAAGAATATGTTTGTCTAAAAAAAACCAACAACCTCTTGTGACCTGGAGTGTGTTTAATTTTTATTCTTTGGCTTTCAGGAGATGCCAAATTCTTTGTAAAGTTTACATAGGACAGTGGGTAAGTTTGTATAGACCTGCCTGGAATCAAAACAGTAGTCTTTTTAAAATTTAAAATCACAGGTATTTTTTCACATTTGGGTTTGACTGGCACATTCTACTCCTTGCAGCTGTTTTATTCCTCCGAACTGAAACACGCTGTAAAACACAGAACAAGTCTGTATCTCCCAGCATTCTGAACCTGTGAAATGATTGAATTTACCTTTAGTCTTATTTTCCTTGTTTCCTTGACAGCTATATCAAATTTTGCATTATACTAGAGTCTTACCCAGTAGATTTCCTACAGGATATGAAAACTTTGTTAGTCTGCCCAACTGCAGTCTGTGCAACTCCGGCTGCTCATGCTCCCTGCAGGATCACCAGTGGCTGTTGCCTGTTTCCTACTTTTGTGGAATTCTCTGCTTGGTTTCTGTATGACTTCCTCTACACTTGCCTTTTACTGGTATTTACCCATCTTACCCTCTGTCTGAAAGCAATCTTTTGAAACGACACAATGGTCCATATTTAAGATAAAGCTATGCATTTAAATTCTGGTATATGGTTATCGCTTATCATATTTTAGAGTATTTTACCCAATGCCCTGTATTTTTGCTGTTTTCATGTTGCAATTGTGAGTCTTCTATTCACAGAAATACAAACCAAATACAGCCTTCATGGTTTTTTTGAAACTTGAGGAAGCTTATAAGCCTACTATACAGAAATGCCCAAGAAATATTACATGAAGTAATATTAAGTAATCTGTTTCAGCTACTTCCACCTAAATTCAAAGTGTCAATCAGTAATTATTTTTCTTCAGGTGGTTGCTGCATGAAGTCACATTTGTATAAGGAAATGTTATTTTCATTTCATTTGGAGGCTTTAAGCAAATATTGTTCCCCAGGGCTTGAGTACACGCATTTGCCAAGCATATATCCCAGGGCTTTGTGGTTCTTTCTTCTTTTTGTATCAGGAATACTTCCTAATGGACTGAGGAACAGAACATGCTGATTTTATCTTTTTCAGTGCTGCTTTGGAATGTCTTCTTTCCACTGAAGCATAGTCTATGCCTCATTACTCTAATGCTGCCTGTTTCTGCTGGCAATTGACTTAGTCCTAAAATAAGACAGGAATAGTACACAAAGCTACAGCATGCCCTTGAGCAATTTGTGTCAGTTTTGTGTTGGCTGATCTTCACAAGGGCAGTCTATGACTTTACCCATGGTAGTGTCCTACCTTCTATTGTAAATGGTAGATCATCTACCTCTTCCTTTTCTCATTATAATACTTTATTGCCACAAGGCCATAAGTTCTTTAATATGTAGGCTCTGTGCTCCCTGCGGGTCTTGTAATCAAAAAGAAAATCACATGATTACAACATTTTCAGAGAAGTAATTGTCTGTCTGATATAATAAGTGAATCAGTCCTGAAGTTATTCACGTCTGTAAAAGTTATAAGCAGTACTGATCTGGAAACAACTGTTTAACTGTTACTATATTTTATATTGGAAAACTACCAAGAAAACTACTTTGGTAGATCAAAGAACAAGAGCTCTTTATTTTTCAAACTACACAAACATTTTTTTTCAGCACCCTTATGCTGTGCCAGTGGATCTGTAAGCTGCCTAATGTCCAGGTTTTAGTACTCAGGTTTCAGCAGAACCTTCAGAGAGAAACTGCTATATAAAAGTTCTAATTAATTGCCTTCTGTAGTGTCACTCAGCTTGGTTTGTACTAAGAGTGTTACAAAAAATATTCATATATAAATAGGGATGAAGTTGTTTATACATCAGAAACATTTCTAAAATGAATGCCCTCACTATGCTGAGGTAATCTCCCTGCCTTTTCTATACTTTTCTGTTAGTATTTCAAAATACAAAACCTCATACTTACAGAAGCTCTTCTTGGATTGTTTCCCTTGGTTAAAAAAGTTTCATTTAGTACTTGCATTTGTAGGGATAATTTTCCAAATTCCTTGACCTGTTTTTTTTCTTCATTACTTTCTTTTAGTGTAGAAGATCTTACTACCCTTTGGCTGTGTCTATGCTGCTCGTGTTAGTGGCTGGCTCCTCTTATACATACCATAGGCAAACAGTGGCTGTGGTTTCTGTCAGAAAAAGTTCAGTTGGACTCTGATTCACCACTGATAGAGGCTGTTTGCTCTGAAATTATCTTGACATCTCTCCTGATCAGCTGTAATGAAATGAAGCTGTGTTTTACTTCATTGAAATCTTGCATGTATTGTCCAAGTTTTGTGACTAATACTTTCCATCCCTTTATCAAAGTTCTTTATATGAAACCTAAAGTCCATGTTGAAATGAGATGAAAGGCAAAAGTATTCTTGCATTAAACCCAGGTTTCATCCTCTTACAGGCAGCTTTATGAAGTACTTTGGATTGCCATGGGAGAGCCTTTATTTTCTGCTCTGACCCATTAGTGTGAGGCTTTTACATGTTGCTGACGAGTCAAGTTGGTGTTGCACGCCATCTGAGTGACATTAGAGCAGAACTTTCTTTAAACTTGTATGAAATCCTCTGTCATTTTTCTCATAGCTGTTGCCCAGGTTATGGCCTCATTTTAAATTGAGACTCAAGTTGTGTATGTGCCACTTATTCTTCTCTAGCCAAGCGTTTCAAAGCAGCCAAGTGGTGCAGTAGCACCGAAGTAGCTCTGTTCATGCTAATGGTGGACTTGTTTGTAGTGTGCTGGGGCTTTGGGAGTAAGCATTAGCTCAGCTAGTTGTTGTAAATTAGCTGCAGAGGAGAGGTGGGGTGGAAATTATCTTTCTAGAGAACTTTCTGTCCTTTCTGGGGGTAGTTGGGGATTTGCCAGTGTCTACAAGGCACAGGTTGACTGTGTCAGGAGGGAAAAGTTGGTCTTCTCCCTGCTCCATCTGACAGCCCAGCTGTGTGCGGTGTGCAACATGTTTTTTTCAATCTTGTGTCTCTGTTTCAACTCATCTTTCTCTTACAATGCCTTGTAGGCAGCGCATGACCTGTGTAGTATTTGATCTTAAACTTAAGTTTGAGTCTACAGTAATATAGCACACTAATTTATTTTATTGCAGCTCACCCTACTGGTATACAGGCCTAGTGTAGAAGGATGTACACCTGTTTTCCAACAGTAAAGATTCTTGTAGGGAAGGAAACGTGTGGTATGCACACCTACAGCAGAACCTGGTGTCAGCGGGGCACCATAAGAGCCTGACCGTAAAGAACTTACCATGGGACCTGGTCTGTGCTTATGGGAAGGGAGGGACAAATATCATAACACGATCTGTTCTCTATGGATTGCTATTTCATTAAAACTCACTTTGTATTCTTCCTACATCCACACAGGGTTTTAGAGTATTTTGTTTCATTTCTACAACAGGAATGGTCAGGGGAAAATATGTAATGTAACTTGAGCTGATTATTCAAATAATCACAACAGTGAGATGATCCAACTTTCTCACATGTCTCTTCAAAAATAATACTACTTCTTATGCCTGCAAGTACGGGCAGTTATATACTAAAAGCATAGGAGGGAAGTAACTTAGGGCTGAACTTGTCAAGCTAAAATTTGCTATAAGGAATTTGTAAAAATACTTAAATTAAAATATGTATAGATAAAGCACCATATGTATAAATGTGACTCTGGAAAAGGTTCATAATGAAAATCCCAATTATGTTGATAGTTTCCACTAGTGGTTTGAACCCGTATTTAACTATTTGATTTACATATATTTTGTAAAAACATTGTGTGTATGTAAGTTCTTTCGCAAAAGCTTAAATAGATCTTATTTTTGCATTAGATTATATTGGTATTAAAGGATAACTCATCTAAAAATCTTAGTTTTAAAATGCTTGTAGGGATTTTTTCTGTCATTAGCTGATGTTCATTATCAGGACACTGCATATAAGATCATCTCTTTGTTAACTTGAGTTGTGCAGAGGCTGAGGGTCAGTAACTAGTGACTCTGTTCAAATATTTTCTTTCATATATTACAGACATTTTAAAATGCTGCTTAAAATTGAAATAAACTTGGTTTAGCTTTTTTCCCTTGATTTAGTATTAAACTGAAGTAGATACTTCTGTAAACCTCATCTTGACTTGTACAGTGGGAGGATATTTAGGTGCAGGGTTTGTTGCTTACTTCAAGTCTGCAGTTTTGTTCTGTCCCTGACCACGCTCTAAAGCACCATTTGAAATTTAGTGGGAACCTGCAGGCACTTAAGATCACCAAGTGCCTTAACATGGGGTGGTGAACATGCTGCCAAATCTGTCCTCGGATCAGTGCAGAGGAACTGTCAAACCACAGAATCTGGCTGGGAAGCCCTCAAAGTCTGAGGGACCCTGAATGGCTATGGTTGTGTTCCTGCCTGCCGTCACCATGCCTCCCAGCCACTGCGAGCACTCCATCTTCTTACTTTCAACAGGACTGCTACCATTCAGGCTTGTGGCTATTTCATTAAACTTGCTGCAAATATGATTTTACAACTTGTTTCTCCGAGTCAGCTGCTTTCCACTACCGTTCTTTCCTAGCTTAATACCCAGAACACTACCTTTGTACTTCCCTTTCCAGAATATTTAAAGCACGTAAGAGTGAAAGGTTTAGTCATTAACCAGGTATGCTGCTTCACTGGAAAACTACGTGATTGAATGTAAATCACACCCTTCCTCTTATTGCATAGATATTCCACTAGATGTCATCTGGTATCGCCCTAAAGAAGAAGGTATAACTGCGTCAAAGCATGGTCTCTCAAGGGTGGATGTGGGTGCAGGCTCTAGGGAAACTCTCTGCAGTTTCTTTGTAACTCGTGGTCTCATTTAGCCTGAAAGAGACTCCTTGCCCAGGTAGGTGAGACCCTGAGACGAGCAGGTGTCTGAGATGTACATTGAACAGGCGGTTTAATGTGGGTCCTGATATGGCCTTGTTCCTTTGAATTCCTTAGGTTGCCACATGTATGGGTACAGAACAACTTCAGTGTTGTGAGGGCATGCGCTGTGTAGGAATTGATTATTTCTTGGTGGATTTAGAAGTTTTGCTGGACATACTTTTCCAAAAGAAAACTATGAGGAAAATTGAAAAGCCAAAGTATGAAAACTGAGAAAATGGCTATATCACACCAAAGCTGCTGAATTTGGCAGTTGTTCTGGCCTGTTTGTTTTATAGGGATTAACTATCAATCGCCAGCTAGTTTAGGCAATGTATGTCAACCATCTTGATTGCAACAATTTTTTCCTTATTACTTAGGGTAATACTCCCAGGTGAGCTCTTGTTCAGTCTTGTATTTCATTTTCTGTCTTCTTGTGTTCGCTTAGTAGCATCTTTGTTAGTTCTCATGCCGTCTCTTTATTTTTTTCCCCTTGCTCTTATATTCATTCTTTCCTATTTGTGTTTCTATTTTAATGCTGTTCTGCCCAATAAACATCTCGCCCACCTACATCTGTTTTCACACTAGTGAACATGGAATCACTGTCTGTCTCATTCTCTGTGTTGTAGCTATTCTTTCCATCTGCCCACATACTCCCTCACTCTCACATTGCTACCCTTTCTCCTGCAGTACACCCACACGCTGGCATTCATGAATGTAGGAACACTGCTTGCTGGGGCTTGCCTTCTACCCACATTCCTGACACAGTGTCTTACAAGGGCATGTTAAATAGGAGCAGTGAGGACATGCCTAGAGATCTAGGGCCAAGCGCAGGAAGAGCAGTAAAATATGAAGAGGTCCTTGTTAACCTTGAGGAGAGCAAAAAGTGGATACTCCAGTCTAGGTGCTACTCATCCTCATTCCTGTTTGAGTGGGAGTTGCGTACAAAAAACGGATCAGCATTCTTGCTTTTCACTTAGCACAGCCATTGGTGTTTGCAGCCGACAGTCCTGTTTTCACTGGTTGCATCTTTCTCAGTGGCTTTGAGCAGTTCTGTTGGGAACTTTCTTGCTATATAATTGACAGTAGCCTCAAGAAAATTTAGGTTCAGTGTGCAGCAAAGATCTGCTCACAGGGCAACAGGGAACACGGTTCACCAGTTCAGCTCCCTACTGTAGGCCACAACAAGATGACTGTCTGAAGAAAGAAACTGTCTGCAGCTATACAGATGATGAAGTGGTTTCTGTTTCTGGGTAGAAGTAGGCATGGCCTGCTAGGAGTCACTGACTTCAAGAATTTGAATAGTTTCTATATTCATGGCTTCAGGTTTTATCAATAAGGTTGGACAAATCTTACACTGTGGCCGGTCTCTGCAAACTCCATGAACAATCTTCTGCTGAGTGAAAACAATGAAGTCTAGGTAGCACTTCTTGAAAACGTTACTTCAGTTGTACACTATTGACCTTTCTCTTCCATTTTTTTTTTTTTTTTTTTTTTTTTTTTTGGTAAAAGCCATGATGTCATTGTGTGGCCCTGATATTCTGCAACCATCAAAGCAGAGAAGGAAATCATGTGACTGGAAGCCTGGAGTAGTTTTTACGTGAACTTTCAACCCTCCCATTCAATTAGGCTTCAGAGGGGTAGGTACTGTTGTTTGGATACACAGCACCATGTGCCCTTAGCTCTCTGTCAGACTGCATACACACTTGCACAAAAGCTCAGCAGTGAAAAAGGTTACTTACCCTTCCTGCAAGCGTAATCTATCTGAAGATGTCAGTTGTCCATCCTGCAGTTGTTTAGTGTAAAGTTATTGATTACAGTTCGGTCAAGTTGGTCAGAACATTTGATCATGTTATTCCAGGGCCCCTTATCCCCCCGATGTTTGTTCCAGTACATGAAGTTTCTGGTTGGACTTTGGGCTTTGTTAGGTGTCCTAGTTTCATGGGATATGGTTAATTTTCTTCTTGGTGGCTAGTGCAGTGCTGTGTTTGGGGTTGGTGTGGGAACAGTGTGGTTGGGGACTTTTTGGTTTCTCAAGCCTTGCTGGCAGGAAGGCTGGAGGGGCATAGGATATTGGGAGGGGACATGGCCAGGACAGCTCAACCAAACTGGCTAAAGAGGTATTCCGTACCATGGGATAGCATGGTCGCTATCTAAACTTGGAGGGGGTTGGCCAAGGTGGCAGGTCATTGCTTGGGGACTGGCTGGGCATTGGTCAGCAGGTGGTGAGCAGTTGTATTGTGCATTATTAGTTCTCGTCTCCCTTCCCTTTGGATTTCATTCCTCTCTCCTCCTCCCTCCTTTTCATTATAACTGTTATTGTTATCATTACTATTGTTTTCTTGTTCTTATTTTAATTAGCAAATTGTTCTCATTTCAACCCTTGAGTTTTACATTCCTTTCCAATTCTTCTCCCCATACCCCTGGGTGAGGGGGGAGTGAGCGAGTGGCTGCATAGCACTTAATTAGCAGCTGGGGTTAAACCACAACATTAGGACATCCTGAGTGTGTTAGCTATTTCCTCAGACTGGCATGTGTAAGCATGTTGTCTTGCTCAGACTCATGCCTGATCAAATTCTGTTCAACAGCAAGTGTCTTCTCTATCTCTAAAGCTGGCTTCTCAGCCTTCATGGTTGACAAACCATTTGCTACAGCAAATATAGTACAGACTTTTTCCATAAGTGGTATGAAATTCACGGGTTACTAAGTTAGTACCATTATGCAGAGTGTTTATTTTGTTTTATTTTTAAAGGCTGTCCTCTAATAACAGAAGCCCTCTGACCACAGTAACTTGAAAAAAACCAAAATCCCTTGTGACTCAAGCAATGTCAAGTTCATAGGCAGGTGTGCTGTCACTTTAGTACTCTGGCTGAGTAACAAACTTTGAAGAGAAACATTGCTATTCTGTTCTGTTGTTCTCTGCATACAAGTCTAGAGTGATCCTGAGAGGATTACATTACTGCATCTCATTTTTTACTAAAGCTATTTTTAATTTCATTAGTGAAAAGGGCCATCTGAAAGCTGGTCACCAAACTAGCTTAGGTAAGTGCTTTAAGGCTCTGTGGTGTTTAGGCTGTTCAAAGAAATTGAAGGGAAGTGCTCAGTAGAATTTAAATGTTGATTATCTTTGGGATCTTTCAAGAAAGTACTTTCTGGGACTGTTTTGACAAATAAGGGGAAATGAGTTCATCCCCAAAATAAGTACATCAGTTCTTGGTGATGTAAATGTTCTTTTTGTGACTAAAACTTCTGAGGCTGTATTTATTCAAAGAAAGCCAAGGGATAACCTTAACTCCTCTCTGACTTTGCTTCTGAGCATCCAAGACAAATTTAAATCACCCAATGAATATTAAGCAAGAACCTGTTTTGCAATTTCTGCCTGTGTTTAATGACTAAAGATTTCATTTCATAAAGCTTCATTTACAGACATCACACTCACTGATACAATCAACCCGTGTCTCTGAATGGAAGATGAGAACATCTAGTTTTTCCACCTATTGTCATCTAGTTTTGCTTTTCAAACTCATTTCACTACCATAAAGGAGAGGACATCCGGAAAGCCTTTTCCTTCAGAGTGTGGGCAGGGACAGGTGGCATTTAGGGTTCTAAGGTGGAGAATTTGCACTATTCATCGCCATCTCAGCTTTAATTTCCTTCCTGCTTCGCTGTGCGTAACAATAGGCTGTCTGTACTAGCGGGCTTCCATGGATGGCCTTTTCAATATATGGAAGAGAATGATACTATGTTATGCCATATTTTTGGTTCTATTTGGGATAATTTTAAAAATATCTCTTTCAGGGAATACACTTAGAGAAGGTTTTCCAAATTGGAGAGGTTAAAGTTAGTCTCCTAAACTCACATTCAGGGTCTGCTGGACTCTTAAGTCCTATAAAGAAAGCTTCTCTCTGCAGGAGGGAGACATTAATTCCATTTCAAAAGTATGCCTGAAGATGATGCAATGATTGATTTTTATACTGAAACACAGAAATGTTTCTTTCCTTCGGGGGCAAGGTAGAACACTTAAAGTCTGAGTCACTACTGTCAAACCTTAAAGCTGCTCCATGTAGTGCATCCTGTTTGCCTACACTGATCTGTAGCTGATGGCCAATCTGATTCAACCTATTTTTCATAGAGACTGTGAACGGAACAAATTTCCATTCCTTCGGTATATTTTTTCCAAAAAGGAAAACTTAAATCTAGTTAAAAGAAATGATCAAATAAGCTGCTTGACATACATATTCAATATATTAATAAGTGCTGGATCACAGTCAGACCCTGATTGTTCTGGAAAGCTTTAGCGGTTAACTGATAACTAACAAAGTCTAGCATTTGTTGAAAAAGGACAGTTTTCCTTGATGGCCTACTAATTTATTTACAAGACAGTAAATAGAGCTTGCGTTCACAAGTTTCTCCTTTCAGTATGGGAAGTTTCTAGGGAGGTCCACTTTCTGCATTCAATGCATAATACGTCCCATTTTGGAAGAGTCTGCTGCGCTGGGCAGGGCACAGCCCACAGCCGTGAAACCAGGCTGTGATACTGAGGCTGGGGTGTGCATGGGTGGGGGGAAGAGATGAGATGGAAATCATGAATGAACTTGATGCACTGCTTGTGCCCTGCAAATGAACCAAGGGTCACAGAAAATAGAGTCCTTAATCCCTTTGATCTGTATGTTCTGCTCTTTTCCTGAGTCCAAAGAGCCTCTATTCAGGCAGTCTTAAAAATAAAATCACTGCAAAATAAGCATTGTACATTGCATTTTGAAAAAGAGGTTTTGAAGAAATTATAAAAATGCCTATCTCTGGATGATTTTAAAGCACATAAATAATATGTGTCAATACTGTAAAAATTGTTTTGGTTGTACCATTCCATTGATACTTATAGGTTCTTCCTTTCATAAAGTAGATTAGTGTGGACGGCACTATAAATTGCCATAAAATACATCCAGATCTCTTGGACCATGTTTAAACAACCAGCTTTGTATAACCCTGCCATGGCAACAGATATATAATACTAGACTTGTGACAGCATCCCAGAGACAGTTCTGTATTTCTGCTATGCTGTTTATGGCTTGGTGAAACATGGTCATGTTGCCAAGGACACTGGAGTGGGCTGGAATATCTCTGGAATTAACAACCTGGGCGATTGATCTTTGTAGCTGTTTTCAGGTTCCTACTGCAAGTAAGGTGAAAGATTTAGAAATGTACCAAGGTTGGATTGTAAGAAGCAGAATAGTTTCTTCTTGAAAAAAGGAAAAAAAAAAAAAAAAACCAAACCCAAAACAAAAACCAAACGAAACTTTCCATTCTCACACTACTCCAAATCATGCAGCAGGGAGAGATGCTTGTGGAAAAGAGTGAAAAGTCCCTTCTTCTCTCTGCAAATATTCTGGTCTATACTATGTATAACACAAGTGGTTGGTGTGCTGTCTGAGAGCTGTGTTAGTCTGTTCTGTGGGCAGGTTTAGCTTTTTTTCAGAGGGTTCTAACCAGCATGTTATAGTGTCACTTTTTCGCCCCTTCCTGTTAGGGAAGACCTGGTGGCTCTTTGCAGGAGGTCAGGGTGCAGGGCAGGCTGCCAGGCAGCTGTAATGATTGCACTCAGTCTTTGTGAAAAGATTTGTTCTGCCTGATGCAAAGTCACAGGGCAGTGGGCATGGGCAGTGACATGGGCTGTCTCTTGAAGTGAGCAGTGGCTGCTGCAGCACCCAAAACCGTGTCACGACTCTAGAGTCTGCCTTCTTTTTGTGACACCTGTCTCTGAGACCTATGTTGAATTGGAAACCTGTATCTGCTCATTATAAAACACAGCACTCTTGCTAACAGCAGGTCAAATGGCTTCTGACAGTCTACTCTGACAGCAACAAGCCATTAAAAAAAAAAAAAAAAAAAAGCCTAAATAGACATACTATGAAATATGATTTTAGTCAGAAATTTCGTACAGTGATTTGGCTAAATCATCCAAAATTGTGAAACAGCAGAGGGAGGAAATGAAGAGTGGGCCCATACTAATTACAGTCAAAAGAAAAATGTTACTTGAAGGCAGGGTAGCTGATATTTCATAGTTACCTTTTGTCTTCTGCAAGGTTAAAGCTATGTAAACAGTGACATTTGGTCTATGTTAGCTGTGTCAGAACAAACAGGAGGATGCCCCTTGTGTGGGAGGCATAGCTGTTATTCCTACTTCACAGGAATTGGATTTATTCCTACTGATCCTCGAAACTTAATTCATGTAAGAGTGCCAACTGGAGATGGGCTTACAATGTTTCAGGAGCATTCATGTTTTGCAATCAGAGACTCCCTCAGATATGCATCATACTGCGAGACCAGATTATAGTCTTCTGCATTTACTGGCCTTGAAAGTAACAAGGTGTGATTTGCAGTGGCTTCCAGCTGCGACAGTAAGTGATGGTGGAAGCGAGTAGCAACTGCCTCTTAGCTATGCTCCTTCCAGCAGAGCTTTGCTTGTAACACTGAAGGAGGTCCTAAGGTCCCCGAAGGGTGGCAGCATGAACACAGTTTGCTCTCCCCATGAGATGACGTACGTCTGTGGGTTTATAGCTTCTCCATTTGGTATGGAATAATGGAGTGTGCCTGACTAAGCTCATGTGATTCTGGAAAATGGAAAATCTGCAAGGGTGAGATAAAATCTTGTATTGCCACCTGTGTGATAGCTGTGTCTCATGATGGTAACTCATTAAGATGAGGGCATGCTTTGTTTTATTTCTGCTATGAGCTCTAAAGTCACAAGGTCTTAAATACTTTAGACATGGTAGTGCCTGTGCATAATTGCAACTTTTCTTCATTTGCTTTATTTCTCATCACAGCCCACTGTGGTATAGACTACTCATGATACTGTATATTTTAGAGTAAATACAACACAACATTTGCAGTGAAGTTTAATGGCCTTTGATGCTAGTATTGGTATTGTAAATTAGAGTCTGGAACTTGCCAAGATTAGGTTGAGTACTAATATCACAAGGAAAGCAACTACTAGTGAGTCTCACCAGTTGCTGTCTCTCTATGCAAGCAAGCACAGGTGATCTGCTGTGTTCAACATGTCATCAGTATAGAAATGGATTGAACTGTATGTCAGTGATTAAATGTTTTCTATATCTGAGATGTATCTTGGGTGCTGGTAGCTGGGGGATTATGCAAAATAGGAAGGAAATTTAGACTTGCTTCTCTTTTTTTCCTTTTCTTTTTGGGAGTCATGAGGATGAGTCTATGTGAGTCAGGATCACCCACCTCGGATAACTAAGATTACGGTTGTGTAAAATGGATGAAAAAGAGAAAAGATAGCATGGGGAAAATGAGTATTTGGCTAAGATGATGGGAAGCAGTGGCATAGTGGGACAGAAGGGAACAATGTGTTTCAATATTTCAGTGATTTCAATGGAAAGATCACTTAAAATGTAAAATAACCACAAAATTTTATTTTTAAGTAATTTAATTGAAGAGTTGCTTATTGTTTTGCAATAAATTAAACAGAAAAGATGCTACATACCTGCCTGTTGAATACAAACTTAGTAAAACACAGCTTATATAATTCTTATATAATTTAAAAAATATAAATTTTAAGACATAACAATTTATAATATATTTACATAGCACAATAGCATCATGGAACTGCACTCACACTTATTAACACTTCACAGACTAGAAAAAAAGCCATTAGTCAGTCTTATCTGGGCATTTTCTTGTTAGGCACAAAACTGCCAGTCATCCTTGTTCTTCTGAACTTGGTAACCTTTCCCCAACGCTTAGCTTGCTAGTCTTGCACTTCCTAACATTCAACAGTTCTTTGGGATCTAAGACTTGGTTCAATGTTCACAGCATAGTTCAAACAATAAATAATATCCATATGCTGTCTTGGCTCCATAACATATGGGAAGAGAGGATTTTCTCCCTGTGCTGCTCTCACCCTTGTAACAGTCTTGCCAGCTTTTATCCTGCGGTCTCTTGGCTGTGGAGCTGTTTGCATCTCGCTTGTACCCCTCCTCCCAAGGCCAGGGTATTCCTTGCCAAGATCCAACCACCTTGAAGGATTTCTCCGCGGGATATTTGACACAGAGTCTACTTGGCTCTTCACTGCCTCAAGCACTTCATTTTGAGGTGTTGGTTTGCAGCTGGTTCAAAAGGTTCAGGTAGGCTTTGGATTTCAAAAACCTGGGATATGAATCCCTTTCCATGAGGATGTACACAGTTTTCTGGGCTTCATCAAAACTTGTGTGAGTTGGGTCTTGAGCCCTTTTGGCTGTTGCTTCCCTCATCTGATAGTCAATATTTATCTGGAAAGTGAAAAACAAATGCCATTGACATCTTTAAAATGTACTCTCTTTCTACATCTATCACTTTGTTCTGTCAATGAACAAGTTCACAGCCTTAAAACTCAGTGTGAGTCCAATATCAAAATTGCAAAATGAGATAATTTTAACATTTACATCCCAGTTATGCACAAAAATTGTTGCTCACTATAGAAATGTGGTTTCTTATGGAGTCAGAGGTAATACAACTCAATAATGGAGTAAGTAGAGGAACAAACTCCAATTAAAACCTAGGATAGATCTTGTGTGTAATGAGTCTCCAGTCTGAAATATGATCAACACACACTACTTCTAATTCTCCAGAATGTATTTTAAAAAAACAAGAAATATTCCACAGCTGTCCTACTAGCAAAGCTCTAAGTATCTGATTCCAAACACTAGCAGTAATTCCATCTGGGCTGGCTTGGTGAACAGCAACGTTTGCTGAGCTGCTGGTGCCTCTGCTGAGCTTCTGCTAGTGGTGCTCCCATGTACTGGCCTGTGTCGTGTGACTCCACTCTCGTGGCTGAAGACAATAATGATGCAAGTACACTTGTAAAAACCTATGTCTGTGGCTTCATCCCATGTAACTGAATGAACATGTAAGCATCTCATCTATTTTCTGATTTTCCAGAATCCTTGCACTCTAACACTACACAGATACTAATTTTGTACGTACCTGTTTAATAGCATCTGACTGAACAAACTCCTCATAAATCCTCTCTGCTTTGCCTTGTAAGTGATCAGACTTGGTTTTCTTGTAATCCTCACAAGCCAACCAGAACTCAATGTTTTCCTCGCTGAACTCTGACTTTAGGAACTCCCGGAAGACACCTTGGCCACCTAAAGCCAACGCAAACACATCATCATTTATAGCATATTTGTGACCAGGGAGGATAAAATAATCAACAAGAGTTGTATTAAAATCTTGCCAAAATACACTGTTATACCCTCCTTCAGCATACCATAGATACTCTGATATTAAGGGTGATGGGAGTTTTCCTAATTATGTTCACTGCTTTTAGATCTAGACCCTGGGTACCAAAATACATGAATGGATTCTAGTCCTCCCTCAGTGCATTGTATTAGGGTACAAGTGGAGGGAAAATTCTAAATCAAACCAGTATGTTATACAAGGACAGAAGACTGGTCAAAAAACACTGAACGGAGCTATTTGAGGTTTATTTACTATACTGGGAGTAGGAAATGGAAGAAAAAACCCAGACTTTAACAAACTTTAACAGTGGCCTTGTTACACTGGAGCTGTAAATAACTGAAATGCAACTGGTCGGTCTCTGGCAGTGTGTGCAGAATGCTATGGCTTTGCCTATTTGGCAAAATCAGATAAGAGTTTGTCCACAGAGTAAGAAAAAAGTCATCTTGGAGTAACAGACTTACTTTGGCTGGCCAAGAGCTTTTCCAAAGACTGGGACCACTGTATTACTTCCTCTGCAGAAAGCCTAAGATGATAAGAAAAAAAAAAAAGGCTTTAGGCAAGAAAACACGTGGGGTTTTTTGCATGTTTAAAGGAGACAGATTGCATAATTTGCTATTCTGTTCTAGGAATATGTGCCAGGTATTTATTAAATTTATGATTTTCACATAATCTGAGACCCTGGAGGCAAGTCAACATTGAGAAAAATCATTAGAGAGATGGGAAACCAAGGAGCTATGATGTTATCCTGAATTCTGTTGCCAGAAAGATAAGCTTTTACTGTAACTCTGACCGTTAATTTTGTATCTGTACTTCTGTTTCCATATTCCTGAAATAAGAATAGTAATACACCTGCTCTTCACTTGAGTGTGAAGCACCATTTCTTGCAAATCTTTAGGGAATGGATATAATGTCCCTCTGAAGAAAATAGATTTAACGGAGGTGTCTTGTCCCTCATTGTTTGATGCAAACTTATCATGTAAAATAATCCTTAAGTCCAAAATAGTTTCTACTTCCTATTTTTTACATCTTTTGCATTTTGGAAATTCTAGGCATTGTTATAGTATTTACTGCTCTAGAAGTAGCTTAGAAATTAACTAAATAGTTTACCATATCCTTATCTAGTATAGTTATATTTTGTTATAGTTTAGCGTATCTTGGTACTTACATGAAGTTTCTGGAGTTAGAAGTCTTGATCCCAGATTCGATACGTGGTACCATGCACTTCAGATAATTTTTGAGATCTGCACCACTGAAACCAATGAACAAACATTTTTGTAATCCATTAAAATTGTAGTTGCATTTCAATTCTACTTAAATCTCTTAAACAGAGGCAGACAGCTCCATCCTATGACTGAAGTCTGGGGAGTTACATATCCAAGTAATTTTTTTTAAAAGACTGAGGCTCCCAGTGTATCTGAAATCTACTCCTGATTGATAAGGGAATCAATTCATTGGTGTGCATCAGCGCAAGCCATTTTTAATGATGCTGTAGTCCTGGGCTTTGAGAAGGCTGTACAGTCATTTAGCCTGAAACACGGTGCTAATTCTTAATCTCCAAGATTCTAGTGCTATGTTCACTTCTAATACATTTGAGTTTATACTAAGATGTATATACTTACAAAGCCTTTTGCTTCTTTTTATGGATTTTGCCTTCTGCCAGCTTGCAGTCGTCTTTTCCATTTAATTCAGTCATGTTGCTGTGGGGGAAAAAAAATCCTGGCATCTTACTTTAACGTGAAGCGACTTTTGAAACGATAATCCTCCAAGCACCAAATGACAGTTCACTGACTCTGCTACCGCCTTTTATTGACGCAGGCAGCCCTGCTAGTTGGTGTGAACAGATCTGTTTATCATGTATCCTCACCACAAATGGTGGAAGTTCCCTTTTTGCAGGGCACAGTGACGTGAGTCCTTTGAGAAAGAAAACAGACAGCAGGGTCTCGTGGTTGAGGTTAAACCAGATGAGACTGAATTACTGTGGGTTTGTTTTCTGTGTCTGTGTATGTCTGTGTTACCAAAAAAAAAAAAAAATCCCCTCTAGAACTTTGAATTCTTGTCCCTTTCTGATTGGTACTTTCAAACCAGAAGTACTGCTTGGTTTTATCAAATGGGCTGAAAATACTGCAGTTTTGTCTTGACAAAGTTCACCTGCTACATGCCTGCATTCTGAAATTTTGTACTTTACTATTGATTAGATGGGCTCAATGGAATATTACAAAAAAGTGCCTTAAGATATGCCAGTGTTATTAAGGTTCCATATGCAACAAGCTATTTGCAAGTCACCAGTTGCTCTTTAAACTAGAATACTGTGTTAGACAGAGACATCTGTTTTGTTTAGACATGTGCTGTGAAAATATTTAGAAGTGATTTTCATAGGAAAGGGCTTTGAAGCAGCGAGAACTCATCTAATTTGGTTTAATTTTTCAAAGTCAGATTATTTGGAAGCACACTGCCATAGTTCAGTGATGTCTCCATAATTTTAAGTGATTTGGGATGTGCAAAGATTGATTAAAGAGCTGTTGTTTGTAAAGACAACATGAACATTACGTGTTTGAGGGAGCCATGTGTTCTTCATACATACTTGAGTTCCACTGCAAAGAAGAAACCATGGGTGCAAAGCAAGATGAATAATTAATTGTTACTCTCTATTTATCTGTGTTGATGATTTAGAGGTTTAAGTGTTTAATCTGGTCCCTGGACATCCTGACTTCGGCTCATTTGTTGGTTTGGATTTTTTTCTGGGACATTTTGATGATTTTGTTTTATTAAATAATGCATACAACTTTGATTACTTATAAACAGCTCATGAATTATTTGTACAGGGCTGCATATGATCATGGTAACTGAGAACTTGCTTGCGTATCTACAGTTCCGTAGTGGGTGGTGATATAGAGGACCCAGGGAGACCGAAAGCTGCCTGCAGACAGATGTGCACGCAAGGACAGACTGTCTGCATCAGGGTGGTTTTAACCACAGGAGGCTACTGAGCCTCTGCACATGAGCAGTGACACAAATGTGTCTGCATAGGCTGTCCTGCAAGGAAATATTTATCTCCAGGCTATCAGGTAAACACTGACCATTGTAAGGCAGAGGTATTTACTAACTGCTCTTAACATCCCTGAACAAGGCTAAAAAGGAAGTAAGAGATGTTATCAGTACGGTATTTGTTTTCATATCTAGCATGATTTTTTTTGACAGTGCCTCCTGTTTCTTCAGTTAGTAGCTGTCCTCAGTGAATTACTGGGAGGGTTACAGAGATGCTGTGTCCAAACTCTTTTCAGAATGGTCCAATAAAATGTTAAAAGGCAAAGGCCAAACTTATATCAAGGGAAAATCCCTATTCCCTACCACATCCCTCTGTACTCGGTGGTCTCAGGCAAAAAGGGGGCAATGTCTTGAACTTATACTTACAAGCAGGTATAAGTAAGCCAATAGTTAGGTTCTGTGAGTCAAAGAGGGAGTAGCCAGAGTCACTTCCCTGAAGAACAGGAAGGTTTGCTTGTTTGTGCCTATTATCAATATAAGGCTGTTGGCAGGTCATTTACCAGACAGGGAACGTCTGTTCTCCGTTTAAAATGAAGTTACTACCTACCTTTGGGATTTGTTAAGCATACCAATGGACATTACAGGTGTTGCTTCGGACCTTCTTTTAGAAAGGGACTATCATGTGCTACTGCATGGACTTTGTACTTCACCTTCTTGCAGTAAATATCTCATGAGTAAATAAAGAACAGTATCCTGGTCACTTACATCAAGGCGATGCTGCTGCCACACAATATTTGAATTGTTTTCCAGGTACTTTATTTGGCAGAGGAGATCAGTTATGTTACTATAGGATAACAGTGTAGTCTGTAGGGTGCAACAGATTCATTTCACTGAGAGCTTTGGCCTCGCTATCTTAAAGGATTCTGAAATGAAGCCTCTGCGAGGCTACAAGCTTGTTTCTGGCATATTGCATGAATTATTTTGTCTTATATCTGACAAACTTCTGTGAGTCTGAAGTCTTTTCCAGCTTCATCTCTGTACAACCTATTCTTCTTCTGACATTCTTGTTGGGACATCACTAGGAGATGATATTACTTTTCTTGATAATGTTGCACTGAATGCACTCAAGAATATCTTGATGGTAACACATCAACAGAAATAAATGCAGGAGATCTTTTTTTTTTTTTGGGGGGGGGGCTGTATTTGCTATGGATTGGAGGAAGTTTGGAATAGATGTGAGGTAAAGTACAGTCAAGAAAAATGCCTACTTGTGGAAAGATTGTATGTAGGCCCTCAGAAGATATTATAACGTTGGGGTAGGTAGTAGCCTTTGCTTTTAGGATCCTGGTGCTACTGGACTTGAAGGCAGCCAAAAGGGCGGGATGAATATATGGAGTACTGTACTGTAAAGGAGGAAAAAGTTGTGGTTACCAAGCCAACCACCTGTCACTAGATGATATTCTTACATTCTGCTGTTCTCATATGCTGAATTTATAATGCTCTTAAAACACCAGTGTTATGTCCTGATCCTCTAAGCTGCCATCGGAGAGTTCTCTCCAGTCTTTCAAATCAGTAAGTCCCAGTCTCTGGATTACTACTGCTGCTCTTTGTCCCTGCGCAAAGGAAATCAGTGCTGCCTCCCTGGCTCACTCTAAACCAGGTCTATTTGTCAACTTGTGTAAAGATTTGTGTAAGATTGGCAAAAATAGAGAGAAAAGTGGGAGTATGAGTATCTGATTTGGAGAAGAGATGAACAATGTATATCTACAAAGAAGTGTGGCACCTAAACTTCTAGCTTAGGGTCATAGGACATATAAAGACAGTGTAAAGCTACAATATCCTCACACTCTCCTGTAAGCCTTGCTTAAATGCTGTAAGACCAAAGCTTACCGCATTCAGTAGCAGATATCTCAACATGGAAGTTTGATTTGATTATTATTCACATTTCCCCCCCCCCCCCCCCCCCAACAATTACTTTCTTCCTCTGAATGACTCTGATCTTCAAGACATTCTTTTTTCTTGTGATGGAATATTTCACTGACTCTGATTCACTCTTTCTATGCAAGCTTACTCATCTTTAAGATTTTATTTCCTGAGTCCAAAGCGAGTTACATCATTTTGAGAATGGGAAAAATGTCTACAAAACTTAGGTATGGGTACAGTTAAAGTGAGAGGAAAATGAGAAAATATAATAATAGGGCTGACAAGATTTTCTTTTATTGCTTGAGTTACATTCTGCTTTTGTAGACCACAGGAAACCAGGGAAACACCTGTGTGGAATTTCCTAAATTAAAATATTCTGCTAACTATGAATATGGTTATTGTAGAGGATCTTGCTTTGAGGAGGAGTTGGACTAGCTCCCACAGATGGACTTAGATGTTGGTCCCCTCCAGCTTGCATGATTCCATTGTTCTGAATGCCCTTCCATGACATATGTAGTGTCAAAAGGGCTACTTATTCTTAACTTTAGAAATATAATACTTAAAAATCTTGTGTGTTTATCCATATTCAGCTTCACTACCCTTGTTTCCTGTAGACAGAAGCGTAGTCCAGGCTCTGGTGAGATTTAACATGATACCATGAGGAACAGTTATGTCCTGACCCACTGAAAACCTTTTCACATAACTTCTGTCCTCCTGATTTGCTGGAGGTTTTCAGTTTCATCATGGGATGGTTGGTAACAGACCTGTCTCCTTCATCTTTCACCACCTGAACCTACCTGTGTAACACCTTGCTCTATTTCCTGCAGATCATGGTGGCTAATTGCTGCTTGAAATACCTTTCTGTTTAATTATTAGTCTCCTTTTCTTCTATTATTATTACAGGAAATTAAAAAAAAAAAAAGTGTAATTTGAGCCTATCAGTTTCAGTGTTTATTAGAATAACCCCATCATTTGATACAGAACCCTTTTTGTCCTTAGGTTGGCATTGTCTCATTGGACTCTGTCCAATAAAAGGACAGAGGAACATTTTTTTTGCAGCAGTAGCACAGCTGGCTATCACCACCTGCTTTTTACCATTTTCCAGAATTCCTGTAGCTTTGTGATGAGTGATTCATCTAACTTCTGAATGTACACAGAAGAAACTTGCAAATACTTCCTAGTATTCAACCTGTTCCTATGCATTGTTTTCCATTCTTTCTGGCGACTACTTGGTAGAGTGTGAGACGGAAAAAATGTGAGAGAATTTCCAAGATTACCACACTGGACAAGTTTAGTTAAAGCAAAGAGGATAAAAAGTCCCATGAAGTCTTTAAGTCCCGCTTGCTGGTCTAAACAGTTTCAAGCTGCTTCTTCTGACTTCTGCTTTTAGGTTTCTTTCTGGTTGCTGTTGACTGGCCTTACACTCCTCCATTCTCTATTTTTGTTTGAAATGCTACTTTTTGGCTTAGGCAAGGTGTTAGCTTCCACGTATGAACAATTTTTAGCTTTACTGTACTCTTGCTGTTCATCATACACTTCTCCAGCATTAACTGGCCAAATCTGTGCTGTGCTGGAGGGCTGGTCTGGAGTGCCCAGACAAGCAGTGCTGCCCTGTTGCAGGATATCCACTTGCCCATCATGTAGCTGAGCTTTGACTTTACGATGAAAACAAGTGATTTCTTTGAAATGCTCATGTCTTTTACGTGACCTAAAGAGATAAACTACTGATAATCCATCCTCAAGCAAAAGAGGCACTTAAAGGAAATAGAAACTAGTTTTGATGTGAGAGAAAATGGTGTTCATTTTACAAAAAAAAAAGGGGGGGGAGGGCGCTTTTGAGCAGTAGGGATAATATTTTGCAACACAAAAATTCTCTAATATCATACAGTCAGTTCATAACGGGGTGATGGTATCCATAATTAATTTTCTTTTTGATCTAATTTCTGCTATGAGCAAATGCTTTCTGGAATGAAATCCTGAAGCCACTGAGACTAAAATCTTGCTACTGTTTTTAGGGGTCATGGTGTTGGGCTGATTTAACTGAGCATTGGAGGCTTTTTGAGAGGTGTTTCTTTGGTTTGAACTTTCAGATGTTCCCAATGTTAGCTTTTATTCCCAATTAATATAGTGGTGGTTTTATTTTTGCAACCAATAAGGCATAATCAAGCCTGAATGGCATCAGATTTCTCAAAATACAAGAGGGTTTTTATATTTGAAAATATCTGAAGCCTAATGCCAACCAAGGAATGCCACAAGTTAAGCTTTGGGCAACTATCTTCCACTTGAAAAAATTTTGTTGCATTTGTTCTGTGGGCAGCATAACATTAGGGATGTATTTAGCTCAGTGTTTCAGCTCATGCATGAACAGAGCCAGAGATCTGACTCTGGACAGCAAGTGACCAGAGCTTTCCTAAATTCTGTTTCAGCTCTTTCACTTCCTCAGTGTAAAATGTCTTCACAGAAGCGTTCCTGCGAACTGCTAGTTGTGTCCAAAATTGCCCTGTCTGCTTCTAAAGTATCTGCAGAATACTTGAAATATTTCTGGGGATTTTTTGATTTTTTTTAGGGGTTCTCCTAGCTTCTGTAGAGGACCTTGTGGAATTTTTTCGGTTTTTACCATGACAGCAAAGAGGAGACATGGCAGGATCTCTTGAAATCCCTGTGGAGGCCATATAAGTGAAGTGTTCCCTGATTTTATGAATTATATGGAGATTAAAATACAGTCCATTTCCTGCATCCATTGTGGTATGCCTTCTACCTCTTTGAAGAGGTTACTACAGGTTTTTCCTTTGTTTCAACCTCCAGACATTTCCATGGGCACTGAGCTCCCAGCTTGTGGGACTTTAGCCACGTTACTAACTTCTCTGGCTATTTCACACAGCTGTTGTAAGTCACCACTACTTATTGGAAGTCTCCTGTAAAAAAAATTGCCAAATATAAGTTGTTCTTACAGTTACTATTTTCTCTATGGCATCCTCTCAAATTTCTATGATTTGTCTTTACAGAAGAATATTAACAATATTTTATGATGAATGTTGTTAGCATTAACTATTGTGCTATATATAGTTATATAGACACGTATACTACAGAGTCACTGCAAGCAATTATATGTATATTTCCTCATCATAGCAAAGCACATTTCAATCTGAGACACACATACCTAGTAACTCTCCTTTTTCTTACAACTATTTTGTAATTAGAGCATAATAAGCTCATGCAGTTTATCAGAAACCAGATCCTTTTCATTCTGGGGCTTTCCATCTGAAATAAATTAACTGTTTTGTTTCTGTGAAATCAGGGGACTTTTAGTTCTCAGCCATGCTGACTGACACCTGGATTTTAAAAAAAAAGAGAGAGAAAAAAAATGCAGTACAGTAACTTTTGGGTGCTGGTGGTGATGCTTCCTGTCTCTGATGTTTGGCAGCGCAGGAAATGTGCTCATCACGCACTATGTGGGAAATGTGCACATTTCTGATTACCTACTCACATTTTTATGCAGTGGCACACTGATACACTGGACTAGTGCAGTGCTGCTTGTGTTATTAAGAAAAAAAAAATATGTGAGAATGGGGCCTGAGGTAGCAGGGTGTGAAGCAGAGTTTGCTGAGTGTTTTCACTGTCAACATGGAAATGTGATATGCGAGCACAATACAAATTTAGCTTTTGAAATTGCAGACTTCAGTTTTAATTTAATCTTAATGGAAAAAATAGATGCTTTTTCCTTCTTATTGTTTCAATGTATGGTAAAAATTCTGTATCTTTCACTTTCAAAATAACAAATGGTTTGATTAAACACAGCCAGCAAGCCAAAACTCTTGGTTTCTATTTTGAAAATATTTTCAGACGCTTTTAAATAGGAAAAATATTACAGAGGCATTAAGTGGAGTTATGTTGGTAAAGACTCTTTTGTAGAATTACAAACAGTTTAAGTGTCTATTTTATACTTGGTGTTATAAATTACCTAGCTGAAATCAGTGCAGGCTCACATACAGCTTTCACTTTGACCAAAAAAATCCTCACAGAGATGGGTTCATCCAAAGATTGCCTTGTTCCTGGAAGCCACTCTGGCACAAGAAGGGTCTCTTCTGAAGCTCAGGAAAACAAGAAATATCAGGAGACTACCATGGCTAGGCAGGGAACTCACGACAGAGTTCAGATTCAAAAAGTACCATACAGAGGGTGGAAGAACAGACAGGCTGCAAAGGAAGAATTTAGAAACATTGTCCAGGTGTGTAGAGATGCTGTTGGAAAGCATCCTTATAGGGGATGCAAAGGAGGAATTTAGAAACATTGTCCAGGTGTGTAGAGATGCTGTTGGAAAGCATCCTTATAGGGGATGCAAAGGAGGAATTTAGAAACATTGTCCAGGTGTGTAGGGATATAGGGGGGCTATCAAGAAGATGAAATCAGGCTCTCCCAACAGTGCATGGTAGGAGGATGAGAGGCAATGGGTGCAACTTGTCACAGGAGCAGTTGAGGAATATACAGAAAGGCTTTCTCCCCCTTAAGGGCAGCTGAGCAGTGGGGCAGCTTGCCTAGGGGGCTGGGCCATCTCCATCCTTGAAGGTATTTCCAGTCCAGACTGGATAAAGCTCGGAGTAACCTGGTCTAAGCTCATAGCTGATCCTGGTTAGAACTAGATCCTATCTAGAACTAATGAATGAAAGCCACACCACAGAAGTCTAATGCAGTTAGAGCCTTGCTCAGGGAATAATGGTAATTGTAGAAATTAATACAGGTTTCCAGTTTGGCTTTTTTGAATGAGAACTGCGTACCGAAAGTGCATCATTCAAATTACCGTTTCCTCCACCTCCCTCTGAAAATACTTACCTAGTACACAGATGAGGTAGCAGAAGGTTACTTCAAGAAACGGGGAAACTGTAGATAGCTGTGTAGTCTCAATATAATATATAAAGATTTAAAAGCTAGATATTTTCTGTGATGTTCTCTTGGAACTAGCTCTGTTTGTGATGAACCAGGGAAGAAGAACAGTTTAGTTCCATTTCCTGTCATTTACTTTGAATCTCACCTGCTGTTGACTTTGAATTATCAGGTATGGAATGTCTGCAAAAGAAACACTTGAGTCTCTTCATACTTTTCATACTGGCTCTTTTACATAGGAACATCACACTTTACAAGCTGTACCACAGGGACAAACCCCATCAGTCCTATTAGTCTACCTCCCTGCCTTTCTATATGACTTGCACCTGACATATCCCTATAGCACAGCTGAATCTTTGATTTTGCTGATCCTCAAGGATATTTCCTGCCAACCATGCTGTCTCCCTCAATCCATTCAACCTCTAAGACAAAGCCAGTCCTGTTGCTGATGGCAGTGAAACAAAATCTGCTGCAGTGCCTTAGGACTTTGCACACTCATCCCTGCAGAGCTTGGGCTGGCTGGGAAAGAGCTGATGTGCTGCCACTATTGAAATAGCTGCTGCTGCATGCATAGGAGCTGCAAAGGAAGCACTGAGGGAGGATGATGAAAGAAGAAGGAGGGGATCTGTGGGTCTGGAGACCCTCCAGATGCTTGAGGAAGATGAAGCCAAGCCTGGAAAATGCAAATGCTAGGAAGCTATGCTTTAGTCTGGGGAAGGGTTTTGGCTGGGTAGCAGGGTGGTTAGTGTCAGTTTAGTTTAATGACAAAGAAGCCTGTAATGAATAGCATCCAGAGAGTTGCAGTCAACAGCTCAATGACCAGGAAGAGATCAGTCATGACTGGTGTCCCTCTGGGGTCTGTGTTGGGACTAGGACTATTTAGTACCTTCATCAATGACAGATGGTGGGATCAATTACATCCTCACCAAGTTTGCAGATGATGCCAAGCTGAGTGTGTGGTTGCCACGCCTGAGGGACAGGATGCCATTCAGAGGGGCCTGGGCAAGCTTGAGCAGTGGGCCCACATGAACCTCATGCAGTTCAACAAGGTGAAGTGCAAGGTCCTGCAGCTAGGTCAGGGCAACCCCTGGTATCAGTACTGGCTGGGGGATGAAGGTATTGAGAGCAGCCCTGCTGAGAAGGACTCGAGGGTACTGGTGGATAAAAAGCTGGACATGAGGTGGGAAAATGCACTTGCAGCCCAGAGAGCCAACCGTACCCTGGGCTCCATCAAAAGGAATTTGGCCAGCAGGTCAAGGGAGGTGATTCTGCCCTTCTATTCTGTTCTGGAGAGACCCCACCTGGTGAACTGCATCCAACTCTGGGATCCCCAGTACAGGAAAGACTGTTGGAGTGGATCCAGAAGATGGCCACAAAAATGGTCAGAGGGCTGGAGCATCTCTCCTGCGAGGACAGGCTGGGAGAGTTGATGTTGTTCAGTCTGGAGAAGAGAAGGCTCTGGAGAGACCTTATTATGGTCTTTCAGTACTTAAATGGGACTTATAAGAAAGATGAGGACAGAATTTTTAGCAGGGTCTGCAGTGATAAGACAAGGAGTAATGGTTTTAAACTAAAAAAGTAGAGGTTCAGACTAGATATAAATAGAAGATTTTTTTGCAATGAGGGTGGTGAAACACTGGGCCAGGTTACCCAGAGAGGCTGTAGATGTCCCATCCCTGGAAACATTCAAAGTCAGGTTGGATGGGGGCTCTGAGCAGTCTGACCTAGTTGAAGATGTCCCTGCTCGTTGCAGGGGAGTTGAACTAGGTGACCTTTAAAGGTCCCTTCCAACCCAAACCATTCTAGGATTCTATGAAATTTCTTTACTAGAGTGGCTGCTACTTGTGAACCGCTCTGTGCGTTTGGGGAAATCCAGCTACCAGCAGTTAGCACACCATTCCTGGGAAGAATGTGGGCAAAGCCATTATTAAAATGAAAGTCTACTATGTTTCTTTGAAATCTGAGCTCCTCTTTGATTGTATACTTTTTAGTTAAAACAAGTTCTCTGTAACAAACAGGTGGGTTTATATTTGACAAGACAAATCCTCCCGAGTGTATTCACCCACATTATAGTGACTGTGCTTGGTTCAGGTGTGCATCGTTCAGGATGCCAGTGTGGATGCTTAGCAAAGTCTTTGGTGCATGAGTTTGATTAAAAACAGCCTAATCCTTCACATACCTTCTTCTTGCAGAGTGAGGAACGAAGCTTATGTAGGTGCCCATGGTTTTACTAAAATGCATATCTGCCTCTTTGGGTCCCTACACGTGTCTGCTCTCTAAAGTGTGTGGGAAATGACTGTAACTCATATCTAAATTACAGGACGTAGAAAGATGGCCCTTCATCATTCAAAGCCACTGTACAGTTCTTCTTTAATTATCTACCTGGAAGTCTACAGACCTTGGCTGATACAAGTGCTGAATATAATCTCTGTTCAAAAGAGGAGCTGTCACACCCTTAGAATGGATTTTCCTGATATGTGTCATTATTAAAACACAAAGTTACTACCATGTCCCGCCAGTTCCCCACCGGCGCTGAAAACTAATTATTTCTTTTTTCTGTGACTTCCATAGAGGACTAAAGCTGCCGTTTCTGCAGTGTGGTTATACACTGGCAGGTCTGGAATTCCCCATCTGCTGTGTGCTGTAAGTGTCAGTACTGCAGTACTGTAAACCAGGTGAGTTTTAATACATATGACCATTTCCTTTTAACTTTGAAATTAATTTGAACACATGAAAATTCAGTGTGCAAACCAAGATAACCACATCTGGAGGGAAGGTTTCATATAAGCAGCAGGAAACAGAACCTGCTGAGTTTCAAGACGATAGCAGTTTTGCTGTTAACTGCTGAGTTTTTTAATGCTGGTCTGAGTTACTCTGAAAGCAGACTTTTCATCTTTTCAGTCTTTAGAGTGTAAGATACTTGTAGAAACACATGTAGATATGTATGTGTATATATAACTTTGTTATCTCTAATATCCCTTTCCATGAAAGAGCAGAATGATTCTTTTCTTTCCATACATGATATATAACATCAGAATGTTTGCAGCAGATCTGATGAAAACATAGCTGCTAGGAAACATTTGTAGTTCTTTACCTATGTTTTAGTATTAGTATTACTTAAAAACAGTTTTGCACCTTCCAAGTCTTCTCAAACACAGTTTATTCTTGTTTTTCATTTAAACTTTGGCTGTCATGTTTAACACTCAAGTGATGTATTGAAACATGTTGTGCTCAGTGCAGACAGAAGCACCAAACCTAATATTGGTATTACAAATAGAAAATAAAATAGTAATATAACAGATTGTTATTCTGCATAGAAACACAGGTGTAATTTTCTTAGAATTGTGTAGAATCCGATTACACTCTTCAGTTTTACCATACATTCAGTTAATCTAGGAATATCCATAGCAAGTGAAGGAAATGGAAGGTGACTTAGATCTTGAAGTATGACTTTCTCATTTTTTCATGTTTGTTAATGCTCTTGAAATGCTAACCCTTGTTATATTTGTTTTTCTGAAAACTGCAGAATAGCCCACTCCACCTATTTACTCCAACTATTTACAACCATCACACACCACCTCTGCTGCTCCTTCCTCCTCACGCCTCCCTTGCCCCAGCGTGGGGTCCCTCCCGTGGGAGACAGTTCTCCACAAACCTGAGTCCTTCCCATGGGCTGCGGTTCCTCACGTGCCGCTCCAGTGTGGGTCCCTCCCATGGGGTCCCAAGCGCTGCCAGCCAACCTGCCCCAGCACGGGCTGCCCACAGGTCACGGCTCCTTCGGGCACCCCCTGCCCCAGCAGGGCTGCAGGTGCCGTCTGCTCCTCTGGGCTCCACGGGCTGGTGGCACAGCCTGCCTCACCACGGGCTTCCCATGGGCTGCAGGGGAATCTCTGCTCTCACCTGGAGCTGCTCCTGCCTCCTGCCCTGCCCTGCCCTGGGGGGATGCAGGGCTGTGTCTCTCACATAGTCTCACTCCTCTCTTGCTGGTGCAGATTTTTTAATTTTTTTTTTATTTCCTTCTTAACGTGCTGTCCAAGAGGCACACCATCGCTGATTACTTGGCCCTGGCCAGCAGTGGGTCTGTCTCAGAGCTGGCTGGCATCAGCTCCATTGGGCATGGGCAAAGCTTCTGGCATCTTCCCACAGATGCCACCTCTGTAGCCCCCATGCTACCAAAACCTTGCCATGCAAACCCATTACAGACCAAAATAAGTAAAGACAGCAATTCAGGAAATAAGAATGCTAACTGCTGAGCTGAATAATATAAATAACAGCATTCACCTGCACTAGAAGGACACAGATATAGTGGATTATTGATCAAATTTATCCTGTCATTGGAAAATGGCAGGTATTTTCCTACTTTATGTAGTACTTCCTCTAGTGAATTGCTACATCATGCACTTATTTTTCAGCTGATTATTGGTTATGAATAATTTTTTTTTAATTGATTCTCATGGGAAAACATTTCCCATTGTAATGATTTTGCTTGGTTACATTTTGCTTAGGATCTTGAATGGGGCAGATTCTTCCTCACAAAAACAAACACTGCTGCTTTGAAAATTACAAAGTAAGGATGTCTTATTACTGCTGGGGGGGAGCGGGGGGGCAGAATGTGTAAAATGACATTGTTGGACATGGCTGCTCTAACTTTGGCCATCAAGGATAGTATAAGGAGAATATACTAAACGGAAAGCTACAGTGAGCCTTGATTAAAGGTTAATATATCCTTACTGTACACTCATGTTTCATGCAAATCAACCTCCAAAGTCAGGTCATAATAGAAGAGAGAGACCTACCAACATTTACTTGCGTCATTTGAAGTTCAGAATACTCTTTGCATACTGTTCTCTTTTTTAACTTGTTTCAGTTTCCTATTGTAGTGAGATTTGTTTTTTACAAGCCAACCTCTTGGATTCCTCTTACGTCCATTGAATAACCAGCACCACTTTCACTTGTCATCTGGTTTAGTCTCACTGTGTGTTGCTATGGAACACTCCAAATATTAGGGAGCTGCAGTACAACAGAGCCCAAGGCTGCATGTGGTTTCCAGTCACAGAGCAGAACAACTGGAAAAATATGATCTCTGAACCCAAGAGACTATCACCGACCTCAAAACATTACACCACACAGAATTTATGTTTTACAAAGCTTATGGTTGTATTATCAAGTGAGGATGCTGTTTACCTGATCTATCAGTTGACAGGCTCTGTTCGAGACCAGACACGTTTTCAGACTATTCTGCTATTTCTGCAAATGTCATTTCTGTGAATTTTGCTTTCTCGCTTTCACTGGCTCATACTCACACCTGTTTCCTTTTTGCCTAACTTTTATTATACTTTGTGTTCATAAAGAAGTGAGAGCACTTGCAATCTAAAAGAATCTGTTTAAGGATTTCTTCTCTGAAGACAGCCACAAGACAACTGAGTACTGTATCTGCTTTGTGCATTTTCAAGAAATGAAGTGAGGGCTAATGCTAAGACAAACAAGCAAATAACCTAATTATCTAAAAAAAATATGTATGTATCACCCCGGACCTGTAATTTATCTGGATTTTTTTTCCCCTTATAGTCATTAACTCTTGCTTTTCATCTTTCTTTCTTTGTGTGAAGCATCTCTGTCAGTGCCAGAGCAACTGTTCAGCTCAGCCTTTTTATTGTGTTATTACTGCATGTGAACTTCAAGGTGGCAGGATGCAGGCCTGTGCCTGGGGTCATGGTAGCAGGTGACTGGAACAAAGGAAGTAAGAAAGAAAGAATAAAGGAATAAAAAGAGTGAGAGGGCACTTTTCCCATACAACCTGCAGCTGTGCTGTGGAATGAGTCCGAGCCCTGTACTTTCTCAGGTCAGTAGGCTTTAGTGAGATGAGGAAGAAGCTGTTGCATTCATTTTCTCCCTAAACTTGAGAGCAGAGTTTAGCTTGACATTTCCTCGTGTTCACAGAAGCTTTCCATGAAAATAACAAAGCCAGGCCAGCACTGTCCCAAAGCAGAACTTGCCAAGGGTATTGAAAGCAAGGTTGTAGAAACAAATTACTCCATTTTAAACTTCTCTGTCTTTTGAGGGTGGTTTGTTACCACACATGTGCTCAAGGAATGATACAGAAAACCCAGCCTTGCACAAACCTATTTGTCCTAGATAATACCGAAGCTGTAAGGCATTCCTCTCTCCTTTTTCACGTGATCTGAAGCATGGTGCTTGATTCTTAAAACACCTGAACGCCTTGTGGCCACCAGTGCCTCTGTAGCTGCTATCCCTGGGGGCTGGCAAAAGGAAACCGCTTCAGAACGAGTGGTTTTCCGCTGTCTATGCAATGTTTATCAGCCTTTGTCAGAAGGTAACAGATTCCTTTTCACTGTTACAATAGCCAGCAGGATGCGGTAGGCAGGAGCTTACCTGAGCTTTAGGACAAACCCAAGCCGTGATTCTTTGCAGTAAACTTGGAAATCTGTCAGTTACGCAAAGCACCTGCATAGCACTATCTTGCTGATTCACATTTTCCTTCTCTACTTCCTTCTATATAAATGAGCCCGACTGCCCTTGTATCTCTGTTTATTAAGCCAGATTATTAAATTTAATTAGCCAGCTTATTGCAGAATATTTTTAGCAGGGGAGGCAGGTGATAGGAAGTTTTATGGAGCATTCACAGAACTGCAGGATGCTCTATAATTACAAGTAAGCGACTGTTACGAGCTCACCTCAACAGTGAAAAGCACCGAACTTTCTTTCAAAAGCAGATAAAAGGAAGTCACTTGGCCATGAGCTCTAAGAAGTCTGTGCTGCTGCTAGAGTAACATTAGGAAGTTTGTTCATAATTCTTAGTAAACAGACTTGGAATTTTTCAGTATACATTTTCATTAGAAAATTCTAATTTAAAAACATTACTTCATAGAATTGCACCTATATTAATGAGAAAATTCTCTCAATGTAATTTTTTAAGTTGTGAGAAATTTTCTGGTTCATTATCAAAGTTGCAGCTCAGTCAATGGCCTCTCACTCCAGACTCACCACAGACCTCTGCAAGGTTTCTCCTCACGCTCCTGCTCTGCTTGATGCTTTTAATTTTCTAGCTGTTTCCTATCAGTTGTTCTGGGAAAAGCCTCTCGTGTCTTTTTTTTTTTTTTTTTTTATTCCATTAACAATGCAGATATGTACATTACAAGCACACATCCCCCTTCTCATGTGTGGGTTTCCCTATTTGCGTACACCCGTTGTTGGAGTTGTGGGTGCCCCAGCTTTACATGTATGCCTGCTCCTCCCTACACCTCCATGTGCTGGTGAAAAAACCACCAAGGTCACACACAGACACCCAAGTGCAGGTCTCTGCTGCTGCGCCCTGCGCTGTCGCTGCCACAGCTGAGGGCAGGCTGCTTCCGACGCCCACGGGGAGGATGCTCTGCCTGGCCTTGGCAGAGGTGACGCTGTCAGTGGAGGGATGTTGGTGTCAACTAGGTTTTGACTGCTGCTGTTTGCACTCAAAGATCTCTTTCCTCCCAGTAACAAATTTCAATGCTGTTTTTTTCAGGATGATGACGACTTTGTTTCAAAAATCTGGTTGTAATTCCCTAGTTCCTGTTGAACCTGGCTGATGGTAGTGGCTTTTCTCTTTAATGTAGTCAATTTTGGGCAAATACCATGCAAACATTCTTGTTTTAACATGCTATCCAGAATATTTTCCAAGGGTGGGCCACGCAGACACCCCAGCAAAGAACACTGAATAACATCACGTTTGTCCTTGAGTAGAATGAGAAAGTACTTGGAAGCTATTTTGCAGAGAAGGCAGAATGGCACCCTCAGAGACCTGCTACGTTAATAAACTTTCCTGATTACAGAGGATAAGTTCACTAAGTACTTGTGCACAGTAAAGAATTTCAGAAGCCAGTGCAGAGATAACATGCTTTTTTGTTAAACTCCTTGCCACACTGGTACGGCCATGTAGTTTTAGCTCAAAGCACGAGCACAAGAAAGCTGCAAACATCTGTGAGAGAAGAGGTAAATTTACTGTTTGACTGCCTCTGTTGTCACAAAACCTGGGACACAGGCTGTGGTCCAGCACTATCAGGCATAGTGGTAACCACTGCTGTTAGCACGCTTGCATAAGTAAAGGTGGATGTATGAACTTCTTGTGATCTTCCTCCATCATGGTCATGGGTAGTCCTGGGTCCTCAGGGTCTGGGAATAACAGGAGTTATTTTCAGCACTGGATAGCTGGAGGAGGGGCGGAAAGTACTCGCTAGCCATAAACAGTTCATGTAATTTATTTAACATAGAGTTCTGGTTAGCTGTTGACAATTTGATGTATATTTTACGTAACAGAGAAAGGAAAACCTTTTTGTTTGTTTGTTCTTAAGGAGAACTTAGTGAAATATTCAGGGAAACATAGCAAAGAGGTTTGGACATTATGTCTGGGCATATTGTTCTTAAATGTCAATACATACCAATCTACATTTGCAATGCAAAAAAGGTAGCTTGTGAATTCCTGGAACAACTGCTGACATGGTAATGTGGGATGCTCCTAGTGTGATACTACAGGTTTAAAATAATAAAACAAACCAAACAAATAAAGAAACAAACAAAAAACCCAAACAAATATCAAAATGCTAGATAATCTTTGGGTCTTGGACCTGCAAATGTTGAACCCAGCCGCTTTTTGGTTGAGTTTCTCCCTAAATTGCAAAATCTTTGACATTTTGTGAAGAAACAAGTATCCAGAAGTGGAGGTTCTTGCCCAAACAGGGTTGTAGATTGTGCACATAGTGCTAGTCTCAAACTGGCTGCGCTTTGTGGGTCCCCTTGTCACACATGAAGCTGCAATATCAGATCAGATCCCATCCTGTTTTCAAAAAGATTTTGTTAAATGCTTTGCGTAGCCCTAAAATTTATTGACTCTTTGGAATGTTTTTTTACATTAAACATTAACAAAACTAAAAGGACCTGAGCCTACTTACAGAAATCTGCAGATAGATGCTTGCCAACCTTTGCAAAACATCATCGTATGATATTTGACTTTGTCTAGTTACAGTTGTTAGCAGAAGTGTTGAAGGACGTTACTTGCCCCTTGTAAGATGAGGGTTTGATCCTAACTGGCACTTTTTAGCATGGAATAGCCTCTGAAGTCTGGTAACGTGCTCTCTAACATGTGAATTTTATTCCTCCTTTATACTTCTGCTTTTTTTTTTTTTTTTTTGCTTTGTCATAGAGTTGTCTGCTGTTCCTGTTGCTTCTCCTTTGACCTACAGAAGTTGAGTTCGCTCTCCTATCAGTTCACTAGAGGCAGCCAGGCACCTGACTAATTGTCAAAGCAGATTCAAAGGCACTTGTAATTGGTGAAAATATGTAGACATTAAAGAGGAAAGCACATCAGCTTGCCACCTTGAAACAATGACAGGAATTTGAACTTGTGTATTTCAAATTCACATACATTTTGTCTGGTTTTATTTGGCTTATAAGTACTATGCTACGGATAAAGTTTCATTGTATCAGATAGACACAATTTAAGTTCTGAAGTACACACTGAATGTATGATACTAGAGTATTAGATAGGTAGATATGCAGCTCACTGTTTCAATGGATCTTAATCTGTATGTTGGTCACATCAGCAGTATTTACTGCTACAGTGGTGAGAACGGTAAGCAGCTGAACAGGAGAAGGAAGCAGATGAAATGTTAGGGACAAAAATAGCTGAGAAGTCATGTCAGAGTGATTGGAAGATAGAGCATGGGGGGGGGGGGGGTTTGGTGTTAAAGGATGTAAAAAATGAAGGCAGTTTCCCACCACCGAAAAGTGGTGATCTATTTAAACAAGTTTCGTTGCCAGCCATGTCAGGGGTCTTGTGGTTATGGGATGACACTTAAGCAAACCGGGTCTAATTTGTGGCTCTGCTATGGATTTCCTGTGTGAGTTAGAGCAAAACTTCATCTTTCTGGGTTCATATGTCACCCAGGCATGGGTGTCTGCTCCTCTTGAGATATAGTCGGGTATCTGCAAGTCTGGGCAGCACTGGCAAGTATGACACAGGACCTGTGGGAGCCCTGTGGTCTTCTGAGGTGATGAATGAAGATCAGGTGACACATGAGGGGATGTCAGATGGCATTATATCACTGTGTGTGGTCAACTGAGTTGAATCATCTATCTTTTTTGACACCTGTAAAATGAAGGAAGGAGGAGTTGCTTCTTGCTCCATTTAATTTCTGTCCTCACTGAGATTGTAAAATTAGCTTTCCAGAGGCTCTATATGATATAAAGAGACTGTGTGACCATAACGTTCCAGCACTTTTCCTGAGCATTCACAAAAATAATTCAGTTGCTTAAGTAATAGCAGACAGACAAAACAAGCCTGCCAACCCTGTTACTGAGGTTTGAAAGACAGAATAGTGAGGTTACGTCTGAGAAAAATTGAATGTAGAGTAGTAGGGTGTGAACATGGGCTGTCACTTTATTCACTTAAAGGGGAGATTTTTTTGTTTAAGTTCTTTAATAAGTAACAATTTAAGCTTTATTAGTAGCATGAAAGGAAATCCATTTTACTTTTTCTTCTAATTTAGTCACCATTTCCATCCCTGGTCAGTACAATGAGAAGTTTTGTCCTGTTTCCATCTGCTTTAGACACTGGAAGGCACCAGTGCTGTGCTTTTTCATTGAATCATCATTGAATGCCTCTTCTGCGAACCACGGAGAAACCTTCCCACCTTCAGTCTGGGCTATGGTGAGCAAATGGAGCCCTAGATCTTGTAAAGGATCTGCAAGGAAGGCAGAACCTATCATCATTCAAACACATGCACAAAAATGCAGAAAGTGCACCTGCTTTAGCCACTGTAAGTAAGTGGCAAGAGCTGAAGTTAAAAAAAAGCATTTCTACAGGATTTAGCAAATGTGCTGTAGGTAGTAGAACAACATAGATCCAAGAATAAGGAGAAAACGTAGAATGAACCTTGGAACAGTTTCATGTCAGTAAAGACTAATTTTGAGTTTTATTATCAGAATGTCAGGATTTCTGTATTTCATGTAGTCCTGAGCTGGAGTGCTGGTCTTTACAGGGGAGTTTTGTTCAGTTTAGGTGTCCAGCATGGGACAGGAAGGGTGAACTGAAAAGGTTATTACTCCAACCTAATGGGAATCTGAAGTGAATTGGTAAGTTTTATGAAGCTGTCAAAGGTACTTGGCCTGGGTTTGATTGGATTTTTTTAGGTGGTTTGTTCATAGCCAAAGCGCACGGATTTTTGGCAGCTTCAGGCAGACTGACCCTGCACCACAATTAACAATGGATAAGCTCATCTTTCTTTTGGGGAATACCTTTTAAAATGTGGGTTTTCTTTTTGCTTTATTGCTCCTTAGACAATTAAAACCAGAAAAGTATATTTTTCCTTGTTTCCTTTTCTACAGCTTTATATATGTATATAACAGGACTGCATTTACTGTCCTCCTGATTTACACTTCACTGAAGAGGTGAGTGTAAGACTGTGCTTCCCCCATACTCTTACAATGTCCCATCATTAAAATAGAGTATCAGATAGGTCCTGAATGTCTTCTTGCCTACGCAGCTTTTTTTTTTTCTTCTTGTTTTAATCTCACCATGAGATTACAAATATCGAGAGAAATGAGTAACACAAGTCCCGACTGATTAGTCAATCTTTTAAAACGGAAGCAGAAGACTTCCACCCAGAACCACACTACAGAGGAGACCAAACACAAAAAAAGGAAATTGAGGACAAGTAGTCTGAAAAACTGCGTTCGAGACATATGTCCCACGTAACCGCATGCTCTTGCCAGACAGACCCAAATCTGGTCTTACGCACTGTCTCCTCAATATGAATAAATTAATATATTTAAATAGATCCTCATTACATCTTTTGGGACTGCTTTTTCCAATCACACTGTATGTAATTTTCTAAAAAGAAAAGCATATTCTTCTGTTTACTTATAGTGTGATGGGTTGTAGTTCGTGCCAGGTATTATCAATCAGACTGCGTATTTTCAGTATGTGTAATCCAGTTTTAATGAAAATACTATTCCCTGACTTTAACAAATATTACCACAGTTAATCCTGAGAAAAAATACTCTGGTGTATGTTAAAGACCTGGTCAAATGAATTGTCAAATGAATTTTTAACTCAGTTATTCTAGCATTTGGATCTAAGGATGACATAAATTTTAAGCCTGACATTGAAAGAAACATTTTCAATATATTTAAATGACATTTTTTTAAAATGCATCCATTGCGTTTATTATTGTATTAGAAGCCCAAGATAAATCATATAATCTTGATTTATGAACACGAAAGGTAGCATATAAAAGAAGACATAACTGATCAGTTCTTAGTTTAAACTTTTATAATTCCCATTTAAAATTATTTGTACGTGACATTTAATTTTGCAGTGAGATGTAATGAGATAAGGTACATTTTGAGATACCATACAAATCAACAATTTCAAGGAAAAGAGAAATAGGAGAAACTGCATACACTGCAGTACCAGTTCTTGGACTTGAAAGTTAATGCCTCCCTCCTAAGATTCTCCTGTCTCCCTCCCCACAGAAATATTGTAAAGGTTAAAAACTAGATTTTCAGAAAGGTTAAAAACTAGATTTTCACCAAGTCACCAAAGCCTTGGATTTTCTGTCCTTTCTCCCTAGTATAATATCTGCCATGTACCAAACTTCTGTGTTACCTAGGGAAGGGTAATGAAGCATTTCCTTCGTGCACAGCTGCACATGCAGGCTTGCAGAAGCACCCGTGAGCACTTACCTCTGGTAACACAAATGTCTAAGAAAAGAGAAAAGTTGGTTGGGATACTCAACTGATATGGGTTTTAATCTTACTAATATGTCTATAGACACTATTAAGTTTACTAACTTTTGCCTTGGACAAGATTACACGAAAGCTTAAAGAGAATGTCAACCAGTCATTGTAGCTGTTTGTTTGGGTTTTGTTTTTTTTAATTAGGCATGATAGGGACAAGGCTGTCCTGGTTAATAGAGCTATGACTCCATTTGTAAACGAACTTGAAATTATGTATAAGCATTCATATGCATTCCCTTCCATATTAAATGCACCCTAACCTGGCTTTATACAGTTGTATTTTAAACCCATAGTTTAATTTCTCACCTCAGATAATAAGGGAAAGAGAGATTTTTATCTCTAACAAATGAAATACCTTGGTAATATGACTTTGTTTTGTTCCTATAGTTGTTCACCTCTCAGGCCTCCAACTGACTTCACTGGGATCTGCAAAACTGTAACTCTAGAAATGCTCCTTAATCAAGTTCATTAATCATTAGTGCGATTGCCAAGTTCTTACAAATCCTGCTGACAATGAAACAACATAACTGCCAGAAGCTTAAGACTGTTTCTAGCTGTGAATAGCAACTAGTGTGTATCGTAGAACAAATGTTAACAGCCAGGGTGTTCTGCCTTTTCTCTTTTTGAGCATTATTTGATTAATGTTCATCTGCTCAGCTTGCATTCAAAAAGATTTACTGATGGGAAAAGACGTAACAGGCGCAATCCTACAGTTTCATGTACCCCATGAATAGCAATAAAATAATTGATTCTGCTGATTCTGAAATCCATGTGAGTAGTTACAAGGTTCATAAGTTTTATAGTAGGCCCTACAGTAATTCTAGATGTTAGATCACAGAGGTAATGATAAGATTGTAAAAGGCTTAAAAAATACTTGCAAAAGAAATTAATACAATAGATTCAGAGGTTTTAAACCTCCTAAAGACCTTGATGATCTAGTTTGATCTGCTGCAAAATAAGGGCTTTAGAATCGTGTGCGAGTAAAACATTCTTTAGAATGCTATCCGGTTTCGATCTAAAGTCTCGGTGTAAGTCTAACATGTCTTAGCGTGGTGTTGGCCTTAAACAGCATGTCTCGTTATAGTTGGGACTTGTCTTGCTTTTGTATTTTTATTTCGATTACAGGCTGTGATGAAGTCATTTGTTGATTTGTTCCTTGACAAATTAATCAGGTTAAATTTCTTTGTTCTTTTACTAGTAAGGAGTCTGCTTGACCCCAGCCGTCATTCTTTTTATATGCCCCTTACATTTTGAAATGGTAGTTTTAAAATACAGAAATCAAAATTAGGTATGAGGGCGTATTTATGGTCTACTTTGTATGCGACGACATTAATACTTCTCTATGAATAATCAAAATACAAAACTGAACTTCCTAATCACATTTGTAATGCAGAAAAATATGCACATGTGTAGATAATGTATTTTTTAAATATAATACAGATTTTTGTGTTACGGTGTCTTGGTATCCTCTCACTATCGGTAATGTGTAAGCAGTGCCTGAATTAGAAAAAAATGCAGTTTTGTACATGAAGGGCAGGAATACCTTTCCATTTTTTAATTCTGCAGACCTCTTTTCAAAGGAAACTGCAGTTCAAATACCTGCAGCACATGCGTACGCTGGTCACTGTTTGGAGATGGTCCCATTCTTTTTTCAGTATTTGGAGATTCTACAGGGCAGCGCGTGTTTTTCAAAAACATTTTTAACAAACTGAAAATGCCTTATTGATATTTTTTCAAAAAGGACACTTTTTCTTATATGCCGAAGTTGAAAAGAAGACTTCTCAGTTTTCCCTAGTCCTTTAAATAAGAAATCCCTTGTCCTGATTTTTAAGGCACATAGTGCAGGCTTTTGTTAGTTTGTGATGGGGGAATCACATAAATGTTGTCATTCCTTGATGATAAAAGTGTCATAAAATCTTGTGGAATGTGAAGTCGTGGAAGGACAGCTATGATCAGAAATGATCGCATGCATTTTGAACCATTCCCCATCTGAAGAACCAGAGAATGTGAGGAGCTGCCTAAATATAGGCACTGTAGGTACCCTAAAATATTGAAGGTATAGGGCTGTCAGCTATGGCACTGAGCCTGCAGCGCTCTGCCCTTCTGAAATAGCAGGGGCAGGTAGGATCCCATTCAGCATGTAAAATAGCACCAAATGTTTATATTTAAAAATTTAGACCTCTCACCAGATTTTTTGGTCATCAAAATAGGGGGTGATGGTCACTGTATTTTTAATCTAAGATTGAGCCTTGAGATCAGTACTCTGGGTCTTTATTGTTATTATTCTACAGTTCTGGCTGAATCTGAGCACTCGATACTGTTCCTGTTTGGAAGCCTTTGCCCAGTGGTATCTGAAGACTGAACAGGCTCTTTTATCAGAGCAGAAAAGCAGATCATATTCTCTGTATATATAAAGCCTTGCTGTCCCCTGCTGGTAACTAATGTAAACTCTAATTTTTTGAAACATCTTTTTACAGTCTCCTCTGAGCCCGCATTCCTGTGAGCTGCTGTTCTTTTTGTCCCTTGGAACCTCGGTAAAGTGTTTGTGTTTGTCTGATTTTTGCGCCTGTGCTTGAGTGATCTGGGTCATTAAGGCAGAGTCCTCAAATCCAGTGGTTCCACCAGTGCCTGCTTCTGTGTGTAACTGGGTAAACAGGACTGAACCCAGGTTCTACTCCTGGATGATCTATTCTTGATAAAGAGTGAAATTACCAAATTTGTGTCACCGGGAAATGAAGTCTAGTTATGTTGTCTTCCGCCTGCCTGAGCACCTTGCACAGTAACCCTGTTAGCTTTCAGCCGACTGACGCAGCCGGACGGAGCTGTGGTCCTCCTGGCTGTGTGAAGCGGGTGACTGGGCAGAGGCTGGTTCTATTCACCGCTGACAAACAGCGCCCGGTGCCCCTGAACTGCCCAGTGCCCCTGAACCACGCGCCGCTTCTGCTCTTCCGTGTCTCGCCAGAGGTCTGTGGGCAGTGGGAGGGAGAAAGCATGAAACGTAAGGGTTGTGGGTGTAAGAAACGGAGTCTTACATAAGGGTGAGGTGGTAGGTGGCAGCAGGGCAAGACTTTGTGGTGTTGAGAGTAGCAGAAAAGTTTCCGTAGGGAAAGCGGGCTTCACTGGTTCCAGTGTTCTCACCACAACTTGTTAAAAAGATGCCATTGCAAATGCCATAGCTAGACTTTTACTTCTCAGTCTAAGAAGGGGATGTCTTTGAGCAGGAAAGGGGATTGTGTACCAGGCAGGGTCAGGGTGGGCAATTCAGGAGTGTCAAGGAGGGGAACCCAGCGGGCTGACTTGGGCAGGTATGTTGGCAGATGCTTTCTGTGCAAGTACTGCCACCTTTCTGTTTTATGAGGCAGCCCTTAAACCCTGCGGCTATGGAAATATCACATCTATACATCTATATATAGATGAAGAGGCTCAGCTGTGGGCCAGGGTGCTACCTCCATTCTCCCACAAGTCAGACAAACCAAAAAAAGCATCTAAGGCCATCGAGTCCACCCCCACACTGAGTAGTATTTACCCTTTTGTGGGTAGAAGGGGCAGGCAACGGATCACATCATCGGAACTTCAAAGACCAAAATACCCCAAATTAAGAAAAAAGGGGGGCGGAAGTGGGGACAAATGGTCTGGGGTAAAAAAAAAAAAAAAAAAAAAAAAAAAAAAAAAAAAAAAAAAAAAATTAGTAGGAACTTCACTGTAGAAGAACTGAAACTACTGCTTTTATAGAAGAACCCACACCAGTCAGACAGACACCCCTTAGTCACAAGATAAGCAGCATCTGGAGTGAGGGGGACTGGAGATATGTGTACTGTGCTCTGCATGCACTTCATGTGTCCCAACTTAGCCTGTAAATCACTGGTTATTTGAGACAGAGAGAGGGGAAATGTGGTGGTGATGAACAAAATAAATTATTTTTTCTTTCCTCTCCAACCTTGTCCTGAGAAAATTTCCTGAACACCTTTTTGAAACATACACTTTTCTTTAGAAAATCTGGGGGTTTGCTCAGAAGTTTCTATCAGAAAGCTTTTGTTGACAAATCCTGCCCAGATTTAGTCACCTGACATGCAGAAACAGGGGTTTGCAGGCCATTCGTTTTTATATTGATTGCAAGTTCTGAACTTGAAAGGATCCTGCATACAAAGCTGAGGAATGAGGTACGAGTAAGTTGAGAGCAAAAATGTTCAGTTACAGGTGCACCTGCTGAAAGCCTGCTCCAGTTTGTGTGCGACCTTTCCATGCTCCATTTTGCCAATGGTTTGTGTGTGGCACTTTACAGCTTCCTTATCCAGTCCACTGGGGCAGCATTCAGCCTTTATTGTAGCAGAAAGAAAAAAAGAAAAAAAAGCACAAGGAAGTATGTATACAGGGGCTCTGTCGGAGTTTGAAGACTCTCACCGAGCCTTCACGGTTTTCTATTCCAGTTCTGTGTATACAAGCAAGCGCGTACAACTTTGTGATCCTACCCTTACCACTAACCCTGTAACTGCAGGAGCACAAATGGAGGAAATGGAGTTTTCACCCATCTCCTTGCGTAAATCTAAACTGATTTCTAAGATGGTTTCAGAAGAAAGCTGTATTTCTGTTGCTGTTGTCCTTAAGCAGTCATGCCCATGTTTTCTCCTAATGTTCCTTCTCTTCCTCAGACTTCTTCACAGAGAGGCACTTGGCTTGCTGCTCACCAGCTGTGAGGTGAGCCTGTCTTTGAATAATTTCTGAGCTGGTCTCCTTCCTCAAGGAGGTGACATGTGACATGGTCTCTCGCGAGCGTACAGCATAAAATGATAAATGGGAGCTTAGTGTGTTAAGGTTAAAGAAACTGTTTAAGAAACATTCCTTTAATTAGCTCTATATATCTTCCTTTTCTGCTTCCTATCATGAGTTATGACTTATTTAATTTAACATCAAGGCATGGGCTTATAGCTACCATAAATGATGTATATTTGCAGAGATTATTTAACAGGTTACAATCAACATTGCCTTATAGAGTATGCATGAGAATGGAAAACGAATGTCCCACGTACATAAGTGCCTACTTAGTGGAAAAACATTCTACTATAGTAACAGGCTGTGACACTCACTGGTAGCACAGTAGTGTGAGCTTTCAAATGGTAACCTTTAAAAATGTGTTAAGATTATTTATACAGGTCTATTATCTATTAAAAATCTATTAAAATTATATATATCTGTTAATAATTAAAATTGTTAAGAAAATAGTAAAAAGTAAAGTATGTATCTGATTTATCTATTAGAAACTGGTATCCATCAGACTGTTTCAGGAGAAGGTGGTTTTACCCCTGTGATCACCAGGCAGGCACTCTTTTGTGATCTTTTTTTAATCTGAGTGTGAGGTAGAGAAGTGGCACGGGTACTTGGGTGGAGAGATGAGAAAATGTGACAAGGAGATTTCTAAACAGAGAGTGTTCTTGCGAGGGTTTGCATTTTCTGTTGCTTTATATGTTAGCCTTATGCTTTCTCTTCAGTTTGACGCAAATGTCTGATCTTTCGGCGTTTTTGTATTTCATTGCCAACCTTAGTCAGTATGTGCAATACACAATCCCAACGCTTTTCCCTTTGGGCTTCAGCTGGAAACTAGAAGGCAGGGTGCTGGAGGAGAACTAGACCTCGCAGAGCCAAAAGGCCTTGGTTCAAATTGGCTCATTTATGCCTGACTTCTGTGCCAGTTTATAATCTTTTTTTTTTTTTTTACACTATGGTGATGCTTGTAGTTAGGGAATAACAGGAGCATGTATGAGTTCGAGCTGGAACATGGCAAGCTGCTTCGGATTTAAAGCATTCATTTGAAGAAACCCAGAGCTTCTTCTTACACACAATAAACAACCTGTTAACTACCATTTTCAAACAAGAGACACTCTCCTTCCTGCTCTGTGTTTTCAAATCAGTCAAAATGGTGAGAGATAAATCTGTACCTAAACTTCAACACCCTGAGAAGGACCTAAACCAAAGCACAAAGTCTAAACAGATGGTACATCTTGTTTAAGAGCAGAAACCTCATTTCCTGCGGTGATGTGGAAAGGAGGATGAAGATGGCTGTGGGAGAAGCAGACCAAAAGGTCTTTGAAACTGTCCTGTTTGTTATACTTTGGTGTCTCCAAAGAGATTAAAGCCCAGGAGAATACAGCGGGGCTAATTAGCCACTGGCCCAGCCAGGTCACCTAAAATAAATGCTTTTTCAGTCTGCTGTCTCCAGTCCACTTAGTGGTATCCGGATTCCTGGGGTTTTTTTTGCAAAAGCTGATCTTTACCATGGCAGCTCAGTTACACGCCTGTATGCCTTCCAGAGTTTTCCATGCCTTCCTCTAATCTTAACAATATGAGAGCAGAAGCTGCTGTCTTCCCAGCATCATCTCCCCACACCTCTCACCAGCTCCCTTCTCTGGGCAGCTCTGTGAGACAACAGGGACAACCTGGGCTCCTCCGTGTCTCCTTGTTCCCTCTTGTGCTGCTGATGCCGGCCGGCTCCCAGCAACCTCCTGAGCTTGTGCCAGCAGCGATGTGGTTACAGGAGCTGTCAGCCAGCCCTACCTGGCAGATCTACCTGGTGGCTTCTCCCACCGCTCTTCCTCAAAAAGAGGTTTGGGTTTGCTTCTGGAGTCCAGAGTTGGAAATGCTGTTGCTGACTTGTCAGCCTCAATGGAGGTGGGAAATTCTCTCGTTTGTGCCTTTTTGCTTCCCAACTTTGACAATAGTTGAGCACATGCATAACTACAGACTGAGAAGATTCAACAGGTGAGTTCTTGAGATATATATATTTATAAAGTGATTTTCTAGTAGTGTTAGAACACCGATACCCAGCTTCCACTGAAATACATTTGACATTTACTTCAAATATCCTATAACTAAGACCCATAAATCCATAAAGTATTCGAATTTCTAGGAGGATGCAGGCAGTTCTGAATGTAGCTCAAACCCCAACCACAGCAAATGCTAGTTCTTCTAATTTCATTTTAAAAATCGTCATCCACAGTCGTAATGCCAACAGTGCTATCTAAAACACTGCCACAAGGTGGTACCACAGTATTTTGTAAGATGTTGAAATCACTGTATGAAAACAACGCGTTTCTAAATATAGGTGTAATGTAAAATAGCTTTAGATGCAAAACATGCCTTCATTTTGTGGTAATGCCCCTCAGTGCTGCAGAGATACTCGGCAGAACTTTGAATCGCTCCTTTAAATGCAGAAGCAGTTGGGTCCATCCGTCTGCCAGAGCTGACTGATGTAACAGGACACTGACATTTATAATGTGCTTTCCTGCCCTAATTATTGAAGATAGATTGCTTAGGTGCTGGAGGTTAAGCAGATGAAATATTTTCCTAAATTACTGCCTAAAAAAGCAAATTCATCTTGATAGATAAGTTTTGAGTTTTCACCTCTCCTCCCACGTTGGCTGCTGCAACGTTTTTCAGTTCTTCAGTAAGGGCAGTTGTGCCTGAAATGTATCAAGACATTTCCCTGAAAATACCAGCATACTTAGGGGTCAGGAAATCTGGGCAGTTTTGCTGTATGGGAATTGAGCACCAACTTTGGGTTCTGTGTCTGCTGTAGTGGTGGGGTCAACTTTGGGTTCAGCCTCCAGCTGAAGTGGACTACAGGCAGGAAAGAATAGTTTAGTGGTGAAGCCCGCCTGCTACGCCAGTGAGGATTTCTCCTCTGGTCCACTATCTATTTATTTTTCTAGTGAGTATCTAATCTCATGGGAATTCTGTCCTTTCCCTCAGGATAAGCAAGGAAAAATTCCTAACAAAGCCTCGATCTGTATCGTGCAGTTGTAATCCCGTCGCTCAGGCTCCTTGAATCACACTCCGTCTTGTTTTTGTGCTGCTTTACCACACGTGGTTCACATCTCCTTGACTACACACTGTATTTACGCTTGCCTCTTTAATGTTTCTTCATAAATCAAACATCTGTTGCCTTAATTTCCCAATCGCTGAATTGCTGCCGATTCACTAATATCTCTTGGGTAGACGAGTGCCTCCAATTACAAAATGCCAGTGTGTGAGCATTTTGGAGAGCAACAGTTCTCTGTGCTGTGAATACTGAGAGTATTTTGAAAGGAAATGAATCCTAAACAGTTCCAGATTGTAACATCCAAGATGTGTATTGAATTCTAGGACCACTCTGGGACCAGTACAATCCATGTGCACTGCTTTCAGTGCTTGAACCAAAGCTCGGTGGAATGGGCTGTCCTTAATGCAAGACCATGCCCCTGGAATTTGATTTCTATACTCCTCATTGTAGCCAAAGCCTAAAGGGACATTGTACAAACATTAACTGCTGGTTCAGATCTTTGAAGGGTGGTTTTGATAAGAGTTAATACATACATCTGAATAAACAAGCTCTTACACAAAGGTGCACAATGTCTTTCAACAGTATTGGTAGATATCGCCTGCCCAGTGGGCTGCATTTCAAGCTGTCTTCCCTTCAGTATATTAGATTAAAATTTATCAAGCCGACTTTCACTACATTCTTTCCTGCCATTATTCTGCTGCCTCTGTGCAGCTTCTCTGCAATTACATTGTACTGCCTCTTTTTTCGCTGCCTGCAGACTTCATTTGCATATGATTTTCCCTTGCTTTCATGTAATTGAAGAGCTTAAAGGAGATCTCTAATGGGCTGTAATTCCTTCTGTCATTTCTCTTTTTTCATTCAGACTGCCAAGAAAAGATCATTCCCAGGGATAATTTTAAATAAATGATTAACAAAAAGAAATAATGACCAAAGCACCAAAATAATATTGAAAGTTATTACAAAAATGAGATGTGAGATATAATTTTCTTAAAAAATGAAAACAGATAATTTTGTGGCATAGGCTGCAATGCTTCTGTAAGCACTTTGGTAAGCACCAACTCATAGGAATTGTCTTGATTGACTTGAATTACCAATGCGCAAAAACCCGTTTTCACCGAGGACAGCAAACTATGAATTAATTCATATTTCCATCCATTCAAAAGGAAACAAAACAAACAAATCCCCCTTTGTTTAAGAAAGAAAAAAATATTTATTTTCATAATTATTAAATCTGTAGATACACTTGACCCAAAACTGCATTTTTAGGAGATAAAGTACTTCATGGTGGTAGGCATTCCTTTTTAGTAATTCGCTCCACAGAAACTTGTGGAGATTTTTAGGGGACCAGATGAACATTTTTTAAAACTGGAATCCTCTGTTTGTGCCTCCCTTTACCATTCCTCCAATTCTAATTTCAGTTCAGAATACAGACTTATTACCTAGTCATGCATGGCAAAAAAAAAAAAAGTTTTTATCCTAATAAAAGTGCTAGGACAAGCTCAGAAACTTAGCATTAAAAAACAACTGCAACCAGCAAGCATATTTTTAAAATATCCAATTTTCCTGTTTTAAAATCTACACAAAAATGCAGTGTGTTTCTGGTAACAGAATTGAGCTCCATTTTGATACGTTACTGTCACTGCAGAGACATCTACATAACGTGAGAGAATAACTGGAAAATGGCATAAGTATTAGAATGTATGAAGAATGATTCTTGGATTTATTTTAATTATTCCTGTGTCAGAATACAGAATTTCCAATACCGACTCACAACCAAAAGTGAAAAACGTTTTGAGGCTGTGAAAGGTGTCAGTATTAAAGAGTCTGTCTAGTCTGGAATATATCGCACTTACCATTTGACATGAAAAGACATCATGTCACAAACCCCCTTTGATGCCATTTAACAAGCTATGTTTTTCATTTTAGTCTCTGAAAAGGCTCAGCTCTGGTGGGAAATACAATAAACACCAGGGCTTTTGACTACTGCCATTTTAACCCATCACGACAGGCAAAGTGATTGCATTTAGATCAAAATCCAGTCCATTTGTTCTGGAAATTAAATTCAAATCAATTTGAAACTATTCATATTGTATCGTTGCTGGTGGTGCTTCAAGGCAAGTGGTAGCACTGTACAAAGTTAGAACGAGCTTGAAGCAAGAGAAGTCCCTTCGTGGTGAGGAGCTTGGCTGAAAGACCAGGTAGACTGAGTGCAGAACTTATCAAAATATTAGTGATACAAGAAGTTATGTCGTTGTCTCAGTCCATGGCATTTTATCTGGTGTCTCCTAGCTTATGTAGTGTCGCTTTACAGCGTCAAGAACATTTGCTGAATTTGCCTACGTATCTCCTCTATTGAATGGAATGCTTTAAATAACAAACTAGTTCAACCTTTCAAAGGAGCTTCCCCTGTTACATCATGTGAAGAATTAGCTTTCTTGAGTTTGCAATACTTGTACTTCTTTACATTCTTTATCTTTTATCTATTTAGAAGCAAATGCCACTTGAGCCCTGGGTGCCGGGTATTTGCTGAGAGGTTAGGGGCAGAAATATCAATCACTAGAGCAGAATTACTATTAATAACAGTATTTATGTGTGGTGGTAGTTTAAAGTCTAGGCACTCCGCAGCCTGTAGTTAACATAGCACAGTTATTCTATATTTCAGAGGGAGGAAAAGGTAATATATTTTTTAAAAGTGGATTTTTTGCTACTGGAATTTGGTGAAGGATTGAAAGGTGAATACAGTGCAGCTCACTGAAGGAGCTTCAGCCCAGGGATGATCAACCAGGGTGGGAGCCTGAGCTGGGTCATCTCTCTGTACCCTGCCTTGCTGTGTTCCCCATGCTGTGCAGGCATGCAGGTGTTGCTGCCAACACAGATAAGAATAAGAAGGTTTTATCCAAAATACTAAACCATACATCTTCATGATTTCTTCTCTTCCTGCTCTCTTCTCTCTGTTAAAACACAATATTTAGAAGAAAGCGTAATACATTTGAAATTATTCCAGACACACAACTTATTTAAGGATTTTTTTTCTTTTTCCTTTCTTTTCTGGTTTATGAGCTTCGAAGTTATGACCACCCTATTAGGAAAAAACTGTTTTCCTTGACTTTTTACTGAGGACATGCTTTTGTTTGCCTTTCCAGGACTGTTATGCATAGTAGGGAAACTATTCATCGAACTAAAAATAACCTACATGCAAACCTAAATGGAAACAGATATGGATTGAGAGAGAAATCCAGCTCTGCTCATTTTATATGCAAATAACTAAACCTATGCAATATAGAAAGAAAAAAATTCAAGGAAATGTCTCATTGAGGACAGAGAAAAGATAACATCACGGCTAGAAACTATAGCAACAATATAAAATAAATAAGGCAGGGAATCATTTGCTCTAGTATAGTCTCATTTTTCTCACTAAAGATCAAAGCATCCAGGGCCACATCTGAAATGGGTAAGAATACATTGAGTCTAGTTTCCAAGGCCTAACGTTATAGAAGTTGAAAAGCTGGGAAAAAATGGAAAAAGAAACTTTTCTGGGAGGTAGTTTTTCCCCCTTGTTTTTCAGTACAGTGAAAGGCAGGCAGCATGCTTCATTTTTCAGACCTATAATGTGCTTTGAAGTTCCACCAGCAATACAAAGTGTAATTACGATTCACATACAAAGATTTCAGTAATTTAATCTAACTGACCTTTCTTTGCAAAAGCCAAGCTATATACGGTAGGTTTCCCTTCCTTAGACGCTGCAGTAAAGTCCAGATGTAGCAGGGAGTCTTTCTGGTAAAAAAACAAACCAGCTGGTTTTAGCCTTTAGTCTTCAAAACTTTTAGATATTTTATATTTCTAGTTCAGACACTGAACTGTATTATCTTGCATCTGATCTAACCGAGGTGAGCAGGGGCTCTCACTGGCTCACATGCCTTCGCTCGCACGATTCCACACAAGTTGGAGCATTCCTGAAGGTGCGCGGTATAGAGGGAAGATACAAATCAAAAATGTAATGAGCCAGCTCTGACGCGCATGTTCACGTTTGGATGAGTTGCAGCATTGTTAAAGCTGTGACAGCCTCTTTTCCATGACTGAATTTAATTTCAAAAGCTGTATCCTCTAAAACAGCTGAACTGGGTCAAGAGGAGAACCTCCCATAGACATCTCCTCAAGAGGAAGACCTTCATACACAGAAAATAAAGCTAGTTTAAGAATGGCACTGTTGCTGCCATGGCTGGAGAGAGCCGAGGGAGGAGAGCATGAGCAGGGTGTCGGTGTGCCGTGGGGACAGGTCTCAGGTCTGACATCCATCCAAATGCCTTAGCAAAGCCCTGCAGTGAAAGCTGTGAACGGATAATCCGCTTTGACAGCTCTGTTAGCAGAGACAAATGCTGTACCATACCTACTTGGGTACTTGAACAAAAGTGTTATCTGGTACGGGTTGATGGGCACACGACCCCTCCCAGATCATGCAGGTTCTTAGCATGACGGTTGTCTTATCTAGCAGCAGGCACTGCTTAAGGGGTTCTGTGTTCTGAACTTTTTTCTTTGGGTCGAGATCAAAACAAAGGTCTAGGAGGTTCTTGTGCAAAGCCTGTGATTATGTGTGTCTGTTCAAGTACATTTTTGCATTATGGTGCTAGCAGAGAATTTTCTGACAAAACAGAAAATACAGGGTCCTTGTCTCCACCGTTCACAGAAGTGTGCTGAATTTAGCAAACCTGTGACGAGACATAGGTACAGGGCTCACAAAGTCCTGTCTGCCTATTAATTGGGATCCTGTGTTTCAGAACAATACTAATATCAGTCCTGCGTGGAGGACTAATTATGCATTTGTCATACTTAAGTATAGGCTTATTATTTTTGTATTTATATCTTGTATAGATATATATAATATATTGGAGAATCTTTTGTTTATTATATTATTGTGCCTTTAGTTTTAATTCTAGGACAGTCCCATCATGATGTGTGCATGATGGATCTGATGGGGCCTGTGAGTCTAGATGCTGTTGGTACTGTGTGCAGGAATTGAGATTTTTTTATTATTATTATTATTATTTTTTAAAGAAATGTTGTGATCACTTTGCATTTATTTCTACCATTTTCTATTTGGCAGTATTTTTTGTAAATCTACCTTTTTGTGCTGAAATAGATCGAATTTTTATATATAATTCTCAACATAATAATATAATAATTCTCAGAATTAAGATTTTTGCCTGACTTGGACTTGTAAACAGAGGAGGGGAAAAACCCAAATAGCCATTTTGTAGTTTTCAGTGAAAGCAAGCGGGAGGCTTGGAGTGCAAACTTAGTTTCTAATGTAACTTTTTACAGGTGTTTTCTGTTTAGCTACAACAGCATTTTCTTTCTTTTTTTATTAGGGGCTAGCAAAAAAACATCACACCAAAAACTCCTTAAAAATTTAACCATAACTTCTGTAAGGTAATTATTGAATGTGTAATATTCAGTGTTAACAATGCTGTAGCCTTCTTTTCCCATCATAACCTAGAGCTGTTAATAGGATAAATAATTCCAGTGATGTGTTAGTGCCCAAGGTCCCACAGGAACAGGTAATGTACAAACTTACAAGACTTTTTTCTCTCCACAAAATTTTTATCCAGGTTTTTCAAACTTTAGTGGCTTTGACAATGAAGGTATTACTCTGACGTTAAGTGGCTTTGCCCTGGATTGCCCTGAAGCCTGAACATAGATCCTGCCTTCCTGGAGTGTCTGCACACTCCCCAGATATTAAAGGGCATAAATATATTACATTTTAATGGAAGATGGAGGTAATGTCTCCGTTTCATAACTGCTGCACAACAGATTCTACAATTGGGCCAAGCTCATGCTGGAAGTCCTTGGTAAAGCTTTGGGATTCTGTCAAATTCAGTCTAAATCTTCTAAATCACGTTTTGGTGCCTAGCCTTTTCGTATGTCAAATTATCAGAGTTCAGCTGCTAGGCTGTGACCTCTTTTAGGTGATGTAGAAGTCTGAAGAATCAGTTTTAGACCTAGAAAATAAAGAGCAATATAGACTACTGGCTCCCATCTTTCACAACTGGGTGTTTTCAGATGCTTTCTAAAACAGTTCTTTAATAAAGCTTTAATAATATGTTATATTATAGAATTTTTCAGAAATTTAGTTTTTAAATTCCCAAACACTTCAATATGCTGTAGATTCTGTTTTATTGCATATGATATAGCCAGATAGTTCTCTTACGGTTGTAAAAATTAGTTCTGAATGTGCATCCAATTATATTGGATATACATGAATTTATAGTGAAATTTATTTAAAGTTTGCAAGGTTTCATCTCATATTTAAGCATCTGAGGCAGATTAATAAAAATGTTAAATGGCTTGGCCAACAACAAAACTTTAATTGCTTTGTTAGCTAATTAAAACTAGTGCTATTTTAATTAGTTAGTTATGAAAAGATTAGTACTGTTACTTTACATTTGTGTCTCCGATAATCCCTAGAAGTGCCATTACTGTACATTTCTCTCAAAACATTCTAAATTAATAGAAAAAGTTTTTATACTATTCATGATGCTTTATTATGCAATTATTTAAGTGAATTTCAAATGCTAAAATGTTAAGAATGATTGCTCTTTTGACAGTAACTACGCTGTTGATCATAGAGAATCAGCCAGACATCATGTGGACATGATGCTTCCTGTTGTTGGTTTTATATAGCTATTGAAATAATAACATGCATTATTTTTGCAAGTTTTACTATTTTTGTGTGTATTTTTAGCTTCTGTTTATGCTGTGCTTTCAAACAGTCTTGTTTTAGAGACCCCTGACATCCATCTTTCTACCACTTTCTAGTTCTGTTTCTGAACGGGGTGAAGGCAGAAGTGTGTGAGTTTTAGAGGAGCACAGAGAGAGTTGTGAGATTTCACGAGCACACATCTGAGGTCCCAAACGATTGGTAGAGCAGAATTTTTTGGCTTTCTACTTGCCTTGCTAAGAAAGGTGATGTGATCCCACTTCTTCCTACATGCTGGAATTTTGTCTTCTGAAAACGAGAATTGGATTTGTAAGAAGGGAAAATTACTTGCTACATTTTTGAGTAAACAATATAATTTCTGCAGTTCTGACTGATGTCTTTACTGTGGCTTTAACCAGCAGAAATCCCCTGGTGTAGAAAGGATACCAAGGCTGGGCTGCTTGCAGAAGTTGCAATTTTCCACTGAAGTATCATTGCAAAATTAATAGTAGCTGTGGGACTGCAAAACAAACCCACATCCTCCTTGTAGTTCAGCCTCAGCGATCATGCTAGTTTCTCTGTTTAACCACTACTACTAGGGAAGAAAGAAAAGAAATACAGACATGAAGAAGTAAAACTAGGTGATAGAAAAGATGATGGGTATCAAGGACTAGATAGGTATGTTACACCCTACTTACCTACCTACCTATATAAGCTGTGACAGGATTTTAACTGAAGTGCATAGTCAAAGGCAGGATATTGGGGCTTTCAGACCCCTTAAATAACCTTTATTTCTAAATTAATTAGTTCCTTAATGTAGTTTTATAAAATAGAAAGGGTGTTTTGCATAGAGGTTGTGATGGTGTCTAGAAGGCATGAACAGAGTTCCAAACAGGGAGAGATTCCTGGAGGTTTAAGGCAGCTCAAAAACAAAAGAATCAAAAGGATTGATTTCATGTCAAATGTAAGAGTTTTCTTTTTTTTTTTTTTTTTTTTTTTTTTCCCAAAACTCTTATTGCTGTCTGTTGTGTTTAGAATTCTTTTCCATAGTGAAGATTCTTCCTGTCCAATCTGGTTTAAAAATTTTTGGTTTTCAATACTATGTTACAGCTCCTTCCCTCACCTAAATATATGCAATAAATCCTCTAATAGCAATGAACAAGATCAGTGTGTGTATTTGGAGACACCTGAACCTACCATATCTTGCTTATTTGAAAAACAGCACCATGACCAAACCCTGATTTACATGCTTACTTGCCCAATACCATTTCTCTGATGCCTACTTTTCTGCTTATCTGTATTTCATTGAGAAATGGTGACAGTTATTGACATTACTTCTTCACGAGTGCATGGGGACAGTAACACTGAAATATTTGGAAAAGCAAAGAAAATGAATTATCAATTGAAAATGTACAAAGGAAGATTTACTTAGTGTTTTCCAAAATGCCTAGGCAATTAATAAATGAGACTTTTCAATACAAATTTAAAACAAATTCAAACTAAATAAACACAAACAAAATTGAAGAGAGTCGTGTTGCAGACAGCTGTATTATGAAACATTCATTTGCTCTGAATGCCAGGAACATTTGTTATAAAGCAGCTGCCTATTTGTTAAATATGATCATAGTGTGTTATCTACATTTCTACTTCTGTTTTGAGTTGGTAAGATACATGTTTAAAAGAGGATGTTAAGGTTTTTTACAAACTACAAATAAGATGGTTAATGAATGAGTAAATGTATTCAAGTCCCCTGAAGGAATTTATTTTCCAGGCCATATTACTAAAGGAAAATCAACAGCAAACCAGAAAACCAAAACTTTGTGCTTAAAAACGTGACAATAGTGTAACAAATAAAGCAAACACTGGAAAAATTATCAGTGGCAAGCTATTGAAAAGGTATCTCAAATGTCTTAGCATATTCTGGCCTGTTTCTTGACTATTTCTCCACTCTTATTAGAAAGTATCATGTGCATATCATACTCAAAAACCCGTTGGCAAAGGCAATTCTTAGCTCTGGTTGTACAATCACTTTAAAAAAATAGTATCTGTGCGGAGTTGCAATGGGAGACATTTACAAATTCATAATCCTTCATGTATTTTCTCACAAAAATGGGAGCCATCTCTTCTGATTTCCATTCTGTTGCTTCTTTACTAGTTCCTTGTACACTTCTGACCTTAGAAACCTGGGAAAAGAGTCCTTTGCCATGAGACTATAGACTAACCTCTGAGCATCATCAAAGCAGCTGAGGGTGGGCTCAGAGATGTTCTGAGAGATGTGGTTTTTGGTATGGAAGTCAATATTAATCTGTGGGAAGAAAGGAAACGTAAAACCAAAATGAGTTTGTTTGGAAATCTGAGGTCTGTCCGCGTACAGGTCACAGCCTGTATTTGAATGTCTTCCCAAAAAACCTGGCTGATGCAAATAAGCAGGAAGGTCATCCCTTCATTTTCTAACATACTGAATTCTTGACTTCATTTGGCTATTAAAAAGATAGCATCACTAAAAAAAGAAGATAAAAACTGTCCTTCGATGATCTCATCTTTTTGCCAAGCCAAATCCTATGAAGCAGCGATTACCAAAGACTAAATTAGAGATGAAGGTAGTCGGCATCCTCTTAGGTTTTGGCCTTAGGTATTTTGTAAGGACTTTTTGGTTTTGATAATAATAAATGGATTTCAGCCATATGTAAGACATGGGGACATTCAAAGCACATTCAATACTGAAGTGGAAAATAGCAATGCAAAAGTTTATTAGGGAGTAGTATGTGGACAATAATTAATTAGCAATTTGTTCCTTCACAGTAAACATTTTAAAAATAATAATAAAATTGAATGCTGTGATTGAAATTTTTGCAAGTTGACATTTTAATTTTCATCATGTCAAAAGCACCTGTACAGAAGCACAAATACTACATGAACATTCCATACTGGTACCTAAAATACGGAGGAAATGGTGCTCATTGCATTATAAAAATGCTTAGAGAAAACAAATTATACTGAACATCTATTTCCTTAAATTGTAAGGTAGAAGTTTCAAAAGGTGAAATAAACCTGTGCCCTATGTGAAGAATATCTTTAAAGTATAAACCAGGAGAGGTCTTTCTTCGCTTCACAGAGTTCCACACAGCGTTTTCTACCTGGCAAATAATTGACATGAAAATGGAAGTACAGTCATGTTGAATTGTGTTTTCTGTCATTCCTGGAAGTTTGGATCTGAACTTTCTACTTGATTCCCACCCCCAGTACCCACAGTAGGTGCAAAAAACTTATTTACCTCCTTTGGAGCATCAGCTTGTATAAAGTCAGAATAAATCTTCTGGGCTTTTGAGGCAATCTTAGCGGAAGACTTGGTTTTCTTGAAGTCCTCACAGGCCAGCCAGAACTCCACATTCTCCTCACTGAACTCTGACTTCAAAAATGTCCTAAAAGCTGCCAAGCCATCTGGGGGAAAATGCATGAGATGATGGCTAAAGGAAAACTGGAAGACTAATGCAGATTATGTCTATACAGCCCTCTGTGTGTCTCTCTATATGCAGTATATATAGTGTAACATGTGTCTGATACTGCTTTGCCTGTCGGCCAGCAGTTATTCTTAAGAGGCTGTTGTGGGAGAAATAAATAGATGGAACTATAGCGATCATAAGCTGAGTAAGAGAATTCTTTCAGAGAATTACTGGTTGAGGAATGCCCCCAACACCTGCTCACCATGGTTTGGTCTCCCTAGCACCGAAACACTAGTCAAAAGGGGATCCTGGAGATTATGGTCTTCAAGAGGATTTGTAGTGACTAGGAAATTGGGGATCTGAGGCTGAACCCTGGTTTAAGAAACAAGTCATATTGTGGCAGTGTGCTCCTTTCAGAGCTGAGGTTGGCCTGCCCTCTTTAGGCTTCCACCTCCTTGCAAGTAACGATTAAGACGTGGATAAAGAGACGGACTCTTTGTTACTTCTTTGTTTGGCACTTTTTAGAGAAAAAAATGACACAAATAATGGGTTTCTTGGAAGAAATTATTTTAAAATTAATCCAAATCACAACCTCTTAGGAAAGAAAGCTGGCAGCACCCACATTTCACTGTGTTAGTCAAATTAACACTCTTAAGAAACAGTGTGGGGGCCCCAGGGTCCATGCTACAGATACTACAGGAAAATGGAGCAAGGGCAAGGAAATCTTTAAGTTACATGTGGTTTGGGGTTTCGGGTTAGTAGGAATGGGGTCTCTTGGAAAACTGACTTTAGATATGTCAGAAATAATCATTTTTTGTTTGACTGGAAGTCAATGCATGACACATCTATTCCTTTGTTACAGGAACACCTAAGACAAGGTCTGTGGTTTTTTTTATTTAAAAAAAATAGGAAAACCAGAATCATTGCATGAAAAGTTTAGAACAGTTCTCTTCATAGCACAAAACTCTTTCAGAGCACCTCTGCCTTCCTGAATGTCCCTTAAACGTTGGCCAGAAGGTGTATTTGCAGCTTGGAGAATCATGCCTTTCAGCCCAGCAGCTCGCAAGGCTCCAGCACTGGCATGGCTCAAAGCAGACAGAGTGTCAAACCAGAGAGCGGTGTGAAACCCCGACAGCAACGTTTGTGAACTGGGTTGACCCACGTTTTTTAAAAAAATATTTTTCACTTCTTACCTTTGTTAGCTAGCAGTGTATCCACAGACTCAGCCCAGGCCATCACTTCCCCAGCGTTTGACCTGTGGAAACAACATCTATCCTTGAAAATAGCATTGCGATCTTCCACCTGTGCGGTTCGTGTTACCTCATTTATTATTTGGTTGCTTCCTTGGGGGAGCAGCATGAGCAATTAATCTTACCCTCTGCACTGAATAACAGAAAGTCAACAAAAAGTGTGACACGCTTAGAGTGTAAAGAACCATATAGACTCATAAAGTACAGTGTTATTTGACATTAGCAACTCGCTTTTTCAAGCAGGAGATAGTAGTAATGCTTGTAATTGGTTGGACTATAATAAAAGCATGGGAGGGATATTAATGTTCTAGAGTACTTACTGAATTTCTTACTGAGTTCAAGTGGATTAACCATTAATTTATATGACAATTTTTGCTTGGAATGAGTAGAATTCTCTAAAACATGATCATGCTAACAGTGTTAGGATAAATGGATACTATTTCAGTTTCTCCATGGTATAAAAAATCGAGTAAATTCATAGTTTTGGCTCTTCCTTTGTAACTTACGGTAGGCTTCTGTTAGAAATGAGACATGGAGCTAAATAAACCCTTGCTTTTACAAAGCCTGGCTGCTCTGAAGATGTTCAAGCTGGTTCAAAAGCCAGGCTTCGTGTGCAGGGTACTAGGAAAGCTGCACGATCTGGTGGGCAAAAGGATGTCAGAGAAGGGAACTGCTTGCTACTTGTGGAATATTTTTTTCTTGTAACTTGGGAAGGATGGTCATATTCAATTTAATCCACGAGTACATAGATAAGAGAGACCTGTCTTTCATTCCTCTAAAATTATGTTTTGATTTAAGTTGCCACTGTATGAGTTTTTCAATTAAACACCTAGCAGAGAAAAAGAACCTCCTTTACCAGCATTATTGTTATTGCTTGTACTCTGTCACAAAACCTTGGAAGAATGTGATTTCTTGAAAACTAAACACTTCGCGGAAATGTCAGGCACACACGTGGAGATGTCAGCATGTGCTTACCTGCTTTCTGGCATGCCAGGTTTTCTATTTAGTTTTAATTTTCTCAGTGTTTGCAGTCAGTCAGTTTGCAGCCTCAGACTATCCCCAAATGAACCCTAGTGTCATATCCGTCGTTCAGTGATAAGCACGAATAAATCTGTTTGGTCACTTAGCTCATATTTTGTTTTAGAATAAGAAGCATACTTTTTCAATAAACCTCAGTTCAGCGGTTTGTAACTAAATTTTTTTAAAATAGGTTTTTAAAGAAAATTTTGGAGAAAAAAAACCCAATCTTACAAATGTCCTTGGCCAAAATTTTTCAGTTGGAAATTTCAAGTGTTGAATCAATTCTTTCTGTAACCTCTAAAGATAGGAAATAAAAGGTGAAGAATTTTGTTGAACTGATACCCTGTTACCTACTCAGGACAGGCTCAATAGAAAGTTTTATTGCAAGCTATTTTAAAATTTAGTAAAAATAATGCATATTAATTTTTTTAAAAAACATAAAATTTTAAAGAGAATTAAGAAAGTTTTACTAGTATTTTGCATTTGTGAAAGATCTGGAAATGTTACTTCTAAGTTCAAGGCCAGAGCAGAGTAAGTAATATTTTTTTCCCCTCATTTTGGATACAGATTTTTTTCTAAGGAGACAAGAAGACACATTAACTAGAGAATACCTGCAAGAATACCTGGAAAGCTAGGTAATAATTAAATAGATTGGTATTTCATGTTGCTTTAGTTGAAACTGTTACATTTTATACAAATATTAGAGATGTATTAACCAGACAGAGAGGAAAACAAGTTTCTAATCCTCTGGTTATGTATCTTGCGTAGGTTATGGTAGGCAGGGGATCTGAAACTGAATTTACATTTCATGTGAATATAATAGCCATTTCACATCTTGGTAGCTCTGGAATGATTTGTGTGCATCTCCTCTCTCATTTGATGGTAAGAAACATTTTGTTTTGTTTCAGTGCAAAATAAAAACAAATTCCAGGATTTTTGATGGAACCATAAATCTTGTTTTCGGATTAGACCCTGTCTCCATTCAAAATTAATTTTCTCTAAATTAACGTGAGTTAATTCACAACTTAATCTGCATGGAGGTTAGTGATTCTGTATTGAAAGTCTTTTCTCAGTTGGTCTTCCTGGTTTCAGACCTACAGACTCACGGGGTGTAAATCTTTTCTACTGCATGGCTAGGTCTTGTATTCACATCTCTTAGGCAGGACGGGAGTCCATCCTAACTAAAAGTAGAACAGGTCGCCTTCACCTTTGGCTCAGCAAAGCATGACAAGCCTCTGAGGCTGTCCAACCCCCTGGGGGGTATTTAGGTAACTTGGTAGCTTGGGTGAGTGGAAAACAGGGTGGAAAAGGCTCTGCTAAAGCACCACACCTGCCTGCGCATGCTGTGCTGCTCTTTCCTCTAGGTTAGCATGTATTCTCAAGGCTGACAAGATGCCCATCCATCAGGAGAGTATTTTAAAGTAACCTTTGGAGTGAAGTTCACTACGCTTTGGTCTGACCAACTGGTGTCTGAAATCACCTATGGGAAGACCTTTATACTATTGACTTTCTGCCACTGTAGATACTAGCTTGAAAAATAAGTATTTTAGGAGCTAAAAGGCTCTGATAAATGGACCAAACACTATGTTCTGTATAAAATATTACAGGTTTTCATAATTTCCCAAAAAAACCCACCCCAACCCTAGAATTCCATAAAAACCATTTGACATTCCTAAGGGGACTCTGAGAGCTTGAATGTCAAAACCCTGCTCTGAAGTATGCAGGTTAGCTTGAGAGCTGTATTCCACAGCCATCCATAGCATCACTGGTAACTGGTAACAGTATTTTCTAATTGTAAATTTATAAAGAGATTATATGATAGTGTCACTATATTATGTAGCTGTAGTTATAATTATTACAATGGACTGTGGCACTGACACCTTTGATAAGCAAGTTTTTTTTTTTGCAGCTGTGAGTTTGCTTGTATTCAGACTGCAGAAAATCATATTTAAACATTATGTCACTTATTATTTATTTATATTTATTATTTAAGAATTATCTCACTGACCTCATGGCATTTACTTGAATGGGAATGACAAACAGAATTGACAGCAAGGAATCAAAATAATCACATCCACATTAAAGGGGGAAGGAAAATAAAAACTCTCCACCTTATTCAAAGGTTGATCATCCCATCCTACGATTGCAACATCTATAAACAACTCACTTCACTGACATTTTTTGTTCCACTGTCTGACTGTCACAGGTTGGGCAGAATGTTTTTTCCTGAATGAACTTCAGGCTGAAGGTAACATGAACAGCAGGAACAACACAACTCTAGCCTGTGAATAACCAAACAGTACCATGCAAATTGACAAACTGCATTTTAACACTTCCTTTAAAATTTTGTCTTTCGGAAACATGGCTTATTATTTTTATTTTAACAATGGCCATTCACACATAACAGTGGCCATAACACAGTGACTGAAGGGAGAGGGGCCATGGTGATGGGTCCCTGCCCGGCGTAGCAGGTGCATCTCCTCAGTGGCCACCCCACCTGCCCGGCTGCCCTCACACGATGGGTACGAGCCTCGGCAGGTGGAACCAACAATCACAAGGACAATGGTTCGTCTAGCATGGAGGTGGCACCAAGGGTTAGCAGGCCTATGCCCTGTGTCAAAACCACTTCCATTAAGAAAAAAAGATGGGTCATTGTCATGGAAGACTCCCTTTTGAAGGGAACAGAAGGCCCAATATGCAGACCAGACCCACTTCTTAGGGAAGTCTGTTGCCTCCCTGGGGCCAGGGTGAAAGATGTGAAGTGAAAGCTTCCTACCCTGGTACGACCCTCAGTTTATTATCCATTATTGATTTTTCAGGTAGGCAGTAATGAAAAGCTTATACATCACCTTATACATCCTGAAGGTCTGAGGCCCTTGAACCAGCTCCTTTTGTTTATTGATACAAGACTTACCACAATGGGACCAAGGAGTGTTGGAATAGCCATCATCTGCACATTGATGCTGTTGCAAATAACCATGCAGTATCTGATACTTTCAATCCAGTGATTTTTTTAACTCTTATTGATATTTCATTCTATGTGCCATCTTCTAGGAGCATCACTCTGCCCCAAGAACATTTTCATATAGTTTTGGGGCTTGCTCGTGATAATTATTCTTTCCTCTCCAGCTCTTTTCTTTCTCTGTATGTTCCTTGCTGTGTCTCGCTCTCCAGAACATTGCCTTCTTGCCTCCCTCTAGATCTTGTCCCACTGCCTAATGCTTTGTTCACCCTACCCAGGTGAACCTATCCTGGTTCTCAGTGTCTCCACTTGACATAGACAAACTTCCAGTGGTTCAGGAGCTGGGATCCAGCTGTCCCAACCTGCAGAATAAGGCATTTTTGTCTTTTCAGTTAAAATATTTTACACCAAGTGGAGCAGCCTCAAGAATTTAGGTCCCATTTGGTCTTCCCACATGGTATAATTACAGGCAAAGCTGCCTTCTGCTTGGCTGAGGACACAGTCTTTTTTACTTTAGCTATTTCTAAGGTAAGGAAGAAAATCCCAAGCACCACACGCCACATTTTGACCTTAGCAACATTAAGAGGTTATTCCTTATCCTCACCTTTTGTGGATCTGCAGAATTTTCAGGCCAAACTATCTGATGAACTTCACATGGGGGAAAAAAAAAAAAAAAAGAATCTGGTCAACAGTGTTCCAGAACATTGAAATCAAATGGGAACAGATATAGGAAGATGAGTGACTGGGATGATCGGGAGAATTGAACTGTCTTGCAGAAGAATAAGACTTCATTTTTTTCTGTAAAATGAAAGCAAAGAGGAGCTATGATTTCTCTCTGTGAATACAGAGGGATAACCCAGGGAGAAAAAATAATTATTTTAGCTTCAGGGAGAAAAAAAAATATTTTAGCTTGATCATTATTGGCAAAAGAAAAAAAAAATATACAAACAGCCAGTGAATAAACTTAGGCTGGAAATCAGAAGAAAGCTTCAGAAAAAGTAGAGGCTTCAACAGACTTCCTGTAGAATTTTTGTCTACTTTCTCCTCTGTACTTCAAAAATAGAGCTTCAAATATTTATGAAAGAGATTATTTTAAATTGTGCCTTTGATAACAGGAAACTAGAAATGATCACCCATGATACCCCTTTCAGTCCTACATAGTACTAAAAAAGATTCCTGGCAGCAAAATAGGAATCCTTTCTGCAATTTCTTACCTTTGCCTCCACTTGCTTCTGAAAGTTGTAACAGAAAGAGAGAAATATGAATCATCATCCTGATTCTCTGCAGTCCATCTTATTTTCCTTAACCAGTTGTCTTATTTCCAGGGTATGTACTGCGGACTGTGACACCGTGCCACACAGGGCGAAAAGCCGCGCACGCACCATGCTAGTAAGGTTAACTCCAGCATCTTATGGGGGGGAGAAAACCTTCAGTATCTGCATTTACATTAAATCCTTTGTCACTCGTTTAGTCCCAAGTTTGAGCTTCGGTAAAAGAGGATAAACATGATACAGAGTCTAAACAATATTTATTTGTCAATTTTTTGGCCTGGCAGGCTGTAAACAGCCACAACTTGAATTTTCTAATAGTGAGATTGTCTTTCTGTCAATTGTTGTTGAAATAGTACTTTTTTTTTTTTTTTCTAATGTTACGTTGTGTGATTGCTGGTCTACCTTTTTCAAGTTACAAACAGGAGGTTCTTCTGCAAACTTGTACATGCATTACTATGTCTTGTTATTTTTAGGAAGCCACTTGGCTTTTAAGCGCCCTAGGTTCTCACTGAGAAGTGGCCAAGACTTAGGAGCAGTTCAAAATAGGTGTTGAACTTCCAGCCAAGTAACAAATTGCTAGATAAAGGCTTGGTGCTAGTTTCCTCCAGATTCCTTGATGTAACGCCAGTAGAGTCAGTGTAGTTACAAGGACAGAGATGACACCAAATCAGCAACACATCACAGAATCACAGAGTGGTTTGGGTTGGAAAGGACCTTAGAGGTCATCTAGTCCCAACCACAGTGCCATGGGGTTTCTTGGATCATTTCTTAGTATTTACCCTGTGTCTAATCCCAATGATTACACTTCACCCACCTTATAACTGTGATTATAAATTGACTTATTTTACATTTTTGAAGAGGTAACATCATTCTTGTTATATAATAGCCCCATTAACTTCTGTGACACTATTTTTGAGAGGGAGTGTTGCAGGACCTGTGTCTATTTTTTTTATAATGAACTGATGATACACTTTTTTTTTAAGAAATGGAGAATGAAACAGTGCAACAGATGTATTTGTTTCTAAATTTCTGTCTGCCTGATGTCTGAGTGACATGACCATCTCTTGAAGATTTTCAGTGCTGACAGATATTTTTAAATCAGTCTTAGCAGCCAAGAAGGATGCTAGGAGCCATGGGTGTTCTGACTAGCACACAGAATAACTGGATGGATGCAATTGGCTTGCTCTTGCATTCTATGAGGTACCGATCACAGTACACAAAATGACAAAGAAGCTATGAAGGGTTTTCACCATCGTGTAACATGCTGTTCAGTGACTGCTTAGTCTATGTAAGCTGATTGTATTTCAGGTACACAGCAGGTAATAGGGCTGTTATTATTATCCCACTACACATATCACAAGCCCGCTAGCCGAAGTTAGGCAGTCACCTCTTCTGATAAAAAGTAGCTGGTAGTATTATCATATACTTCTTCTGCTTGGGACTTAGTAGTTTCTGTAAAAAAACTCTAATACTGAGATTTCATAATGAGAAAAAGTGATCTTAGTATTAAAAAATAAAATATCGGCTGCCTGTGCAAATGTATGAGCTATTCATAATAAAAGAGTATCAAGCAAACAAAAAGAAATATGAATATGTACTAGAGATGGGCTGGAAATTGCACATAGAATTATTTCTGAAGTTCTTAGAAACCTGGCTCCAGCTGACGCTGCTGCTCTCTGCAGCTTCAGTTCACGAATAACCCAGACTGGATTTGCAGAGTAGCTTGGGTCTTTATCTGCTCAGCTAATTTCAGTTTAAATTTCAATTTAAAAAACTTTATCTGTGAGGCCTCTGCCTTAACATTTCCGTAACTGAGGACTGCACTATGGATTTTTGTTTTGAGTCCCCTGCCGTTGACAGGCCATAGGAGAGCTAGAACTGCAGGAAAGGGAATGTGGATCTAGTGATAGAATGTTTCCTCCTTTGACAGTATTGCTTTGCTAAGAACTACTGATTTATTGAATATTCAAATATCCTGAACTTTCAGGCTTACTGCTTGACTTTTTATTGATACTCTTTCTTTTTCTTTTTTTTTTTTTTCTGTAGTTATCTTTATAGATTGGTTTCACTGAGTTATCTTCCTTTATGAAAAGCTATTGGTTGTTTAGTTGGTTGTTTAGGGGAACAAGGTGTGTCAGTTTTGTTCCTCTGACCCATAGCTGAGCTAGATACTAATCTCAATAGTACAAAACAGCTCTTCACATTCAAACTACAGGTGTATTAACCTAAGAAACCACTTTCATCTGTATATGTTCCTAAAAGGATTGCCTTGTACTCACCTGAGTGCAATGTGAGAAAAGGTTGCACTCTCCAATAGCTGTTTTGATGTGCCAGTGTTTCCCCTGGATCAGGTGCAATATGTTATTGCCCTTCAGCACTCAGCTTCCATTAAATCCATTCCATACTCAGGTTTGCTTGGATAGTGTTGTCTTGTATAGCAGAAAAAAAAAAATAATGTTCTACTGGTCCAAGCAATTCAAGCGGACAGAGATGTCACTGCATTTCTTATGTTGGGAAAAGCCAAGACGATCTGAGCTGGCATATTACTAACATGGAAACACCTGCCATATGGGATGCAAATACATTTTAATCACAGTACTATGTAAATGCCTGCCTTCCAATAGCACTGCGCAGCATGGTCAACTCACAAAAATATATTTTTTTTCCATACGAATAACTCCGTGTGCCTTCAGTATGCCACAGAGTTGTTTTGCATAAGAAAATGAGCTGTTATTTTCCACCCAAGCAAAGTATGCCCTTCAGGTAAAATGTTTTGGTTCCAAGAACAGTCTGTCAAAATGTTCTACAACATTCTGGGCTCCTCATATACAAGATTTCCAAGTGCTATACAAACACAAAGCTACATTGGAAGTGAATTGGAAACAACTCTCAAGAAAAAGTGCAACCTTGAAGATTCTCATTTAATACTAACTAGCACATTATTTGGCACAGCTTGTGTCGTGGATGAATACACTGTTATTTACACAGCACCAGGCTTCACAAAACTTCATACAAGAAGCCTACACAGACTTCACAAAACTACATACAAGAGCAAACATAGAGGATCATGATAGGACCCTGTGCTTGGAGACAGGTATAAATTGCACCAATGCAATAACACATGAAAGCTGGGCGTTACACTTCAGAAAGCTCTTCAGCCATAATTCCCCATGCTGAATGTCTCTTAAGCAGTGCCTTGTGGCTGGTCTGTCGCAGGGCAAGCTGTGCTAGGAATGAATGAAAGGGAAAACCAATATACCGATGTTGTTGGTTACCTCCTTTTGCAAATGATTACTGGACTCTGACTTCTCCAGCGTGCCCATACCCAAGTAACCTGAGCAAAGTACGTGTATGATGTAGGAGAGTTCCTACTGGGTCCCCCCCAGGGGACAGTCAAGATAAGGATTTAATCCACAGAAGCCTTCTCTTCCTTGAACAACTGGAGTAGCGTTAACTGAAGAAATTTAAAATTAATCTGAAAAGTTGGGAAGAAACAAAGGGTTTCTAAAATATGAGCAAATTTTATGGTGAAGAAACAACAGTTCAGGGTTGTCCTTATGTTAAGCTTCAGCTTAATCTTCTGTCCTGTTTGAAAACTCTAAACTGACTTCCATAGGATAATATTTCATGCTAGTTAATTCTTGTTACGTTTCACAGAGAAGGCAATGACAGAGGCCAGGTTGTGAATCTTGGCATCTAGATAATCTCTTGCACGGAGACTTTTATGAAGAGGCTATGCAAACAGGTGTCGTTTAAGAAAGGAGAGAGAAAAGCTTTGGTGTAAAACCAGAGGGAGCTTTTATGAGACCAGCCCTAAATGATCAGAGTACAAAAAATGGAAGATGACAAGACACTAGCAAGAAAAAAGTAGAAATTGAAGCAAGCTGGGTGGTGTCTAGAGGAAATACATTTTCATCTTTGTCACAGAGCCACACAGGAGCTTAAAGGGCATTTGATTGAGATATTTGACTAAAATGCAAAAAACAGAGCTGGATCTAGGACAGGAATTTGAGCAAGGAATAAGTTCATGAGCATATGAATCACTGAAGAGGAAGGTGATATTATATTTTTTTTTTTCTTGGTTGAGGTCTTTTGACAGTATGCATGGAAAGGAAAGGGAGCTGCATTCAAAGCAGGAGTTAATTAAGGCAGGCTGAGCAGCTGGGGACAAAAAGGAGAGGAAAAATGATCTGTCTTTTGTGAGTCACTTATAAATTGTAACACATAAAGGTACATATGAGCCACAACACCAATCACTTTAGGGAAAGGTGGAAATCTGTCTTCTTCTTTGAGATTCTTTATCTTAGATTTCATTCCTCTTGTTTCTCGTCAGTTCAAAAATTAATCAAGTTGTCATCTGCACAATAACAAATCCCAAAAGCTGAGGAAGATATGTGTATATGAGTATTGCCATCTCCCTCAAGTTAAACAAGAACTGTGGGTAATAATTCAGCTAATACGAGCCCGAAAATTATTTCCCTTGTACTTTGGGTCTGGAGACATCAAGTATGTAAGGAGTAAGGTGTTTATGTAGGGTAAATTATTGTGTTGCTAAGAGGAGTATTTTGAGAGCTCTTACTAAATGCTGAATAGCATATACAAATCTAAAAAGGTGCTACATAAAATAATCTCCAATAAAAAATACTTGTCTCATAGGCTTTGTATATTTATTATTTGCACTGACTCAGCTAAAAAAGAGGATTTATATAACCATTACATTGATTTTACCAAAACTGGAGAAGCCTGACTATGTTGTCTGGCACTACATCTGATCAGTCCTGTCTAACACAATCCTGGAACAGCATCACAGACTTGTACTAAATCTATGCTTAGTTCCACTTCCAGAATTACAGTAGAGCACTAAATACCAGAGCCCTCATTTTCTGTCACTAGAAGGAGCCTTTTCCAGAAAAAAAAAAAAAAAAAAGCCTTTGGCAGATAATTATGTCATTTTAGTTTATCTTTGTGCCCTTTGCCTTCCTTTCTCTGAATTTATCTTGACTTTCTTTCTACAGTAGTTCCCATCGCATTAGTCTGCTGTAAATTCAGCTACGGTTCATAATTATCTTTGAAAAACATACAAGCATAAAGAGCTACCAGGAATATCTGGTTTGTTTGTTTTCATTATAAAACTCATAAGAGGGACTAGCACTGTCAGTACCACAGACTGATGGTTTTGAGGAAGGCCTCCATGGAGATAAGCAAAATTTTCCATGTGTCTGAAAAGAAACACAAGGCGCCCGCTGACTTACACTTATCATTACAGAGCCGTTCGACTAACAGCTGTTTTTTTGCTAGGAAGAAAAAGTCTTACTCAAGGTACTATATTTGTCATTTGTTTGGATTTTGGAACAGTGTTAAATATACATATTTTTTTCATGTATTTCATCCATGGCAAGAGTAAAGGTGCAGATTCTCAGCCAGTATGAAAGGAACATAATCACACCAGGGGAGAATCGAGGTGCAGGCGTGTAGGTCTTACACCTCTGTTGCAACAGACCTGCTGTTACCTGTTCTCTTTCTCTAACAAAGTAACACAAAACATAGAAACAGGCATATTTTAAATACCTGAGAACTCTGGCATCCAGACATTGTTGGTGATATTAGAGATTCCCTAATCAGAAACAGGATCGTTTTTGGCAGAATTGATTCCTGTTTAAGAGACAGTCATTCAAAGAGCAAGGGTAAATAATCTATGCAGAAAAATATACTGACTTCAGCAAGGAAATTCTGTTAGAAAGTTGCCTTTCACTACATTTACCCATTTGTGTGACACCTGTGACAAGGACAACAGGAGTGTAGTCAACTTGTAAAAAAGAGAGGCTGACAAGCCTCCACAGCTGCATTTGATATTGATAAAGAGACTGAAATACAGGACCAGCACTACTGAAAGCTTTTGATGTATTCCCAAATCGCCGTGACCAGGTTCTGACTGCTTGCACAGTTAGAAATAACATGTGCCTGGAGTCTGGGGCTCAGGGAAGGCGAACAGAATAAAGCAGCAAGGATCATAATCCTCATTGTTATGAATGCGTTGCCTGCCTGTTCCCCAGGTGAAGCAGAGTCTGGAGGTGGTTCCCACGTCACTGCGGCTCAGCAGCATCTCCTGCTGAGTTTGGATCTCTCTGCACAGTGACACTTTTGATTGAAATTGCATTGATTACAGCTAGTATTGAATTATAAGCGAAGTCATCGTGGTTTACTCATCAATGTACTAGCCATAAATCGAATCCTGACAACATTTTAAGTAGATCACTTCAGATTTATTGAAAATCAGTAAAGCAGACATGCCAACCCTCAGATCAAGCGGCTCATATATGCCCTGTATCAGTAATGTACATAAAGTCCTGTCCTCAGGAGCTGTACCTCTTCACTTTGACTGGTTTACAGAAAGGGGAAGAAAAGGGTTAAAGCTTAAATTAAATGCAAAGTGACTGGATATACAAGTCATAGTTACAACTAAATCTTGCAGCCACTTGCTAAACTGAACCCATGTTTAAGATGCTCATTGCCCCATGCTTCAAGGTACGTCTGCATCAATTCTGAAAGAAGACAGGATAACTGCATACACTGACTATGAAAAGGCTATGCGTGACTTCATAGTAAAGAAATTAAAGGGGAGATTTCTCCTTCCTCCTCTATAACCACAGAGAGCCTATCAATGACTGGAGACCAAAGGTTATTCTAACTGAGTCCAAGAGCTGTTAATTTTCAGATCCTCTTTCAAAATAAAAGGCAGGAAAAAAATTAGAACAAAGTTTAGTAACAAAGTTGGTATACCATGAATATTTACAAATAAAAGTAGAAATATTTGGTTTATATGTATATATACACATACACATGACCTTATATTTAATGACAGGCATTGTGTTAAAATAGCATTCTTGGCCCTTTGGTGCTGCTCATTTGGTTGCAAAAATTTAGAATACAAATATTTGATGGCAAAGCTAATCTGTATAGCATAACTTAAATACAGAGAACAGACACATGTAATAAAAAAAAAAAAACAGTACAAAATGTAACCCCCAAAATTAAATAGATATTCTAATGTTCCTCTTAATATATGTGACAGATAAATTTTAATTATGCAGTGGCTGTAGTTAAAATCCATGTAACTTTACACTATACTTACAACGTTCCTACGTGTTTTGCAGTAAGAGAAAATGCCACAGATACTCTGTGCTTAGTGTAAGAAATATTGCAGAAATACAAATATGTGCAAAGGCTGGGTATATAGGTTCTGACTGTGATGAAACTCTGTCCTAAATAATACAGACCCAGGATACATGGTGGATATCATCAAATGACATTTTATACAACATTTTTACACAGGAAACTCAAATTTTTCTCTCCAAATATGATCACAGCTCTTGCTCGAGTTCAAAAATATATTACTGTATGAAAAATTTACATACTCAGTCTTGCAAACATGTTGCCTGCTTCTCTATAATAAATGAGATTAATCACCAGCTACAGAACTCTGACCTGGTGTAAGTGCATGTAACTTTGTTTTCCACTGATTTACACTCGCTAAGGATTTGGATTTTAAACAACATACAAGTTGCTGCAGTAGCTAGAATTTATGAGGGTTAAGTTTCCCTGTTACCAAATAGTAAAGTCTGGTCGTACACCCTGGAAATCATGAACAGTAAAAGACCGTGATCGTCTCCTAAGGGTAGGACGACTGGGATTTCTCCCCTTAACCAAATTTAAATAAGGATCAGATCTCAGGAAGCGTGGGTAGCTGTCTTGCTCCATCAGCCTGTAGACTGTGTTTTGTGCTGCATCGAAGGTGGTGATGATGGGCTGTTCAATATTCTGACTCGTGACTTCTTTGGTTTGAAAGTCCAGATTCACCTGGAGAATGAGGAAAAGTGTATTTCTTTAACACACAGTGATGCATTGCCTGTGTTATTGTCTGTAGCAACGACTCTACTTTGGTGAGAGTCTTGTCTGCTAAGAGGACCTTGAATCCCTGACACAATGGGATATCGATACCATGGGATTAGTTAGTATGGTCATGTTCAGTAACGGCTGTCAGAAAGGCTTCACAGCTGTGTCATTGGTGCAATGGACAACTGGTAACATAGAAGATACAGTTCAATGTTTGGCTAAAAGTAATTTTGTAATTATGATCCTCGTACAGTTGCAGCTGTCAGACTTTGCAGACTGATATAGAACTCCCTCCGTTCTCATTTAGGATTCATGTAGAACTTTGTTTCGTTAGACTGCGCTAGTGAATATTTAAAATTTCTGGTTCCTGTGTAGAGTTTTGGTAGTAGGAAGGTGAGAAAACTAATTATTAAAAATATAAAGATGATTTGGATGGGAAAAGCACATCAAAATGATAATTTGTGCCATTGCATTCATCCTTGGAAGGTTTAATTAGTATGAGAATTTTATTGAGGTATCAGGCACTGATTGAAGCATGCTATTTTGAAAAATAAGATAGAATAATTAAAAAAATTGTTGAACCAGTCAGGAAGTGACTTCTGTAATATGTTTTTTTTCCTCGCCAAGATACACCTGTCATTTCCATAAAGTTTAAAGCTTTCCAAAAAGCATAAAACAGTTCCATAAAATAAATAGTTTAGATCTAAGAACTAAAAGGCAATTAGCAATATGATAAAATGGTCCACTTATCCAACCTAATATTTTACAATTTTACACCCAGAAATTTGTGTGTAAAAGAGCTCTTCTGGATGAGAAGTTAGTCAGAAGATGGAAGTTCCATAGCTGTGTGGTCTGAAATGAGATGCTCTTGGCTGGTCTTAGCTGCTCAGCCAAAGCCAAGGGAGGAAACCTCAGCAAAGCCAGCTGCGTAAGGTGAGCAACAGCACCCACACTATGTGCACCAGTCACAAGTATGACAGATAAAGAAATCGTTACATTACCGTTAGCCAATGTACCGCTTCCACATGCAGTCCCCTCCCTGGCTTTCCTCCTGCTCGTCTTTTTGCTTACATCAGTCTCATAAGCACTGACAGTATCGGTGCTTGATGCCCTACCATAACTGCCGACAGACTGGTCAACTGACGACAGTCTCCACCTCAAACAGCTCAGGGGTTCTTTTTATGTAAGGTCCGCCCCAAAGACACGCAGCAGGGGAAGAAATAAAAAGGAACGTAAGTCTTTGGAAGTGGACATTTCCTAGGAAAAGCAGATCTGAATCTTAAATATAACCTATGGGAATTACAGGTGGAAATTGCACCATTTGGCAGCTCTTACAGGGAGAATGACGCCTCTTTCATGCTTGTTACAGGGAAGCAGCAGTTAGTGTTTAACTTTTGCTGTTCTGAAAAATATTTTTTTAAAAAAAAAGGACACAGGGGAAAAGAAGTATTGGCAAGTGACATTTTTGATTGCTCAAACTTGATAGAATTACAGGAAATTGCAAGTTCAAAAGAACTATTGAAAAAGCTGATTGTGATTTCAGTGAGAGTTCATCATCTCCCGACCTGTTCATGTCCTGCCTAAAGCAGGCAAAAAATACTCCTTTTGCTTGTTCATGGATCCCTTATAAGATGCTTCAGTAACATGAAGAAACTGTAAATAAGAAAATTTTTTGCACTATTATATAAAAAGGCCTTGGTGCTCATGAGAATTGACTTGTCAACATGTTTTTTGTGTATATGCTGGCAGTAACACACCAAGAATATGCAATTGAAGCTGGGGAGCAGAAGGGGAAAGAGGTCAATGAAGAAAACCCATGCTTAAAACATAATTATTATTTTAAAGGATATGTTTAATTTAATAGTTTCTTCTAGTCTCTTTTAGTCTTTTGGTTAATTTAAAAAAAAAAGCTTCTGAATCTCAGTTATGTAATAATTTAATAGAAAAATACTGACTTAAAAGAAAGGGAGATTAAATCATGCTCTGGAGGGAACTTTAAATAAAAACAGAAAATACTTTTTCTGCTTATGATTGTGCTACCTGACATGTCTCATTTCAGCTTTAACATTTAACATCACTATTTTTTCTTAAATATAGCCTGTACACGTCTATCCCGGCTTTACAGACCACTAGGGAGCTCTGGTTCCCATGACAAAATATTTAAACTCATGCTCTACACTTGGAAGAGTAACATGGAAGGGGTACTGAAAGGAGTGTGGAGGACAGTGAGAATAATCTGTGCGGTTGCTTTCAGATTTCCTTCCAGAGATCTGACATTTAAGATATAGCCTTCTTACATCAGTGACTACACGATTAACTGTTGCCCCTGTTGTTCTGGGCATGCACTTCCTAAAAGAAGATTTCATCAGCTGTAGCTGGGTCAAATACTGTGCACGATGAAGAACGTTTTTACTGTACCTCTTTTGGAGCATCTTTCTGTATGAATGTTTCATAAATGGTCTTAGCTTTTGGCAAAAGTTCATGTGCAGTTTTGCTTTTCTTGTAATCCTCACAAGCTATCCAGAACTCGATGTTCTCCTCACTGAACTCAGTTTTCAGAAACTTCGTAAAGGCATCCAATCCAGCTACAGAAGGAATGTTGAATTGCGTTAAAAAAAATATATCCTTCTCAGGCAGTTACTCTTTTCACACAGTCTGTGCAAGGTAATAAAATAGGTTGTCCTCCCTTTGAATTACATCGCATTGTAGATAATTATTTTAAAATACATAAATGTTTTCAAATAACTGCAGGTCTTTCATCATGATCCCGAGTGCTGTAACTCCCATTACAGAATTCTCAGCCTCTGTAAAAATCCACTATCCATTGTTATTATGCTGAAGATATTTTCTTTCCCAAGTACGCTTATCTGTGGAAGTAATGTAATCGTATTGATGTCAGCTGTCCAAGGAACATTTGTAAAGCACATAGTGTCCGGCACTGCAGCTGGATCATCACGTGTCCCTCCAAAATGAAAGGAAGGACATATGTGCATTCGATAATTATGTGAGCAACAGGCCCTTGCAAATGATGGCTGGCTTTGATGCTACCACTGTTTTAGAAACAAACTGTATCAGAAGTGCCGAAGCCTTTTTTAAATGCATAGAACATGGTTTCATTTTTCAGTTTTGGTCTTGCAGTCAGAACTATTTGAGCAATATTCACATCGAATTCTACTGTTTATTGAAGGAATTCTTTGCTGTCTGTTATATTACTTTGTTCAATACAATATGAAACTTGAAAGTTATTTTCAACTATTTTCAGTAGTTGACAGCATGCTACAGCCTAAGCACATGAGGACATGAGAAACACATGCTGCTATAAATCACCCATCATACCTAGTTTAGGTAAGTGCCAAGTCTATTTAAGTGCACGACTGGATTTTATAGTTTTCCATCGTTTTCCATCAATTTTCCATCCTAACAGTCTGCACAGAGAGGAAAAATCGACTAACCTTTCTCAGAAAGCAGTTTCTCAAAAGACTCTCCCCATTTCACTGCTTCTTCAGGAGACACACTGCTTAAGAAAACAAAGTGGTTTTGAAGAGTTGTGCATATTGTGTATTTATGAGGCTGTTGTAACATACATTATCTGTTACCGTTATTGCTCAGAACTGGTTCACAAAGCCTTTGATTAGATCACATTACTAAAGCAGCTCATTCTCTTATAGACCTTAGAAACATTTGGTTTGGTTTTTTGTGACATTTTTCCTGCAGAGCTGCACTTTTTTCCCCTATTTAAAGAAAAAACCAAACATCAGAACAGAGATTTTTCTTTTCTATGTTTGTGTTGTACTACTATTAAGTTAATTGACATCATTCAGGATGCTAAAACTCATAGGGGAACCAGGTCAGTCACCTATTTAAACTTAAAAAATACTCTTGCAGAGATGTGGTTTTAAACACACTTGGTCTCCGGCTGCGTTACCACAATCTATTTTTAATGAAATACGGGGAATTCTATAGCCTGAAGACAACGTTCTAACAATATACTTTAGGTGATAAGTCTTAAAGGGTAATAGCATACGTAGCCTGTGGTTAGTTTACCACAAACATATTTCAAATGTCATATTATTCTGAGACACAGTGATCTATTTATAAAACTCCTTGTGTTCTTCATCAAGTATGTCAAGTTGCACATATTTTACTTTGATTTCAAATATTCTGCCCTGGTGAACAGTGCAGAAAAGAAAAAAAGAACACCCTACTTCATTCATACAAATACAATTTTGGAGAAACTTTTTTTTTTTTTTTTTTTTTTTTGTACAGATTAACCCTGAATGCACACCTGGCCAGCACTTTGATTTTCAGTAGACCAGAACTGGAGTAAGTCTAGACATGGACTCCAGCATGCTAGGACTAGGACTTAAATTCCAAGCCTGAAGGGGAAGTCAATTTTTATCAGGTGCTTTATGAATATTAATATTTAGAACCATTTTCATTCGAGGGCAAAGCACAGTACACTGAAAATATCAATCAGCAATTTGTCCAGGGTTAGTTGGTTAGAACAGCTTCTTCTGGACTGAATACTTCTTGAGTTTGACTCCCCCTCCCTTGTGGAGGCTTGCTGTTCTGTTGCCTGATTCCTGTAGTCTGAGTTCCCTTTGCAAATTCTGTAGTCATATGAAGTTTAGATGAAAGGAAATTCAAATGACTTTGGGAATTAATTTAAGCCAGTAATGATCTTGGTTTTGCACAAAACTATAAGGAGGATTTTAATTTTTTTTTTATAGGTGTCACATGTTTCCCAGCTGATGTAATTGCTTATAGGAATGAAATCTCTCACCAGGGAGAGACAAACAGTTCTTGAGAGGTACAAATACTGGAGAACTGAAATTCAAGAAATAAGCATATGTCAGTAAAGAAGGATGATTCTGGAGTCAGGGAAAATGAGACCTCACTCCCTTACAGGGATTTTAAATTATAAGAAGTACAAAAAGTACAGTTCTCTGAGGCGTGTGGACTTGTAAGTCTGGGAACAGTGGGTTCCTGTGGCTACAGGAATTAGTTTGGTCATAGTGAAAGATAAACCCTGATGACTTCAGACAACACACATGGTCCACAACCAAACAGAACGCTGGAGAGGTTCTTTGCTGGGTTTGGAAGCTCTTGCTGTGAATTTCTGGTTTTCCTTCAAAAACTGCATCAACCCAGTAGCCTCACAGACCCCCAACACCCGGGTGCAGCAATGAGTTGCTACAATAATAGACAGAAACCAAGATTTCTTCGGCTTTGTCACTTTCTAAAGATGAGAAGCAGCTCTTTAACAGGTCCCAGGCATTTCCACTATCAACACAATGTCCATCTGCAGTGTTTCATTAAATTCTCTTTCTGCTTAGTTAGTGTCTCTGCGTGAAGAACGGCAATCATAAAAACTAAGTAAACCACTTAACAAATCTCAAAGTATTATCTCACTTTATTATTTGAAAAAAAGTATTTTTTTTTTCATTTTTGCTAAAAATGATCTACATCTCTCTTTAATCTATATCTAGAGAAAGATCAGCAAAAATCTACCAGTTTCTCTTCCATACAAGAACTGTTAGTCAGGCACCTGGCTGGGAGTAACACGGTAAAAGGCGGCTGAGTGAGGAAGTGATAGTCCTTTAAAAGGGGCAAGTTCTTCACAGAATTATTTGTTGCTACTGTATCTGTGTCTGAAAGTGCCTTTACACAGGTTATAAGAATGCATTGATGGCTGTGTACTTTATATGAAATACCTGGGGGTAAGCAGCCACCCAATACTGCCTGCATTTACAACCAAGAAATGGAAAAAGGCTGTTCTCAGCACTCTTCTACCTTTGTTCGTCATCACAATGTCTTGTGTTTCTGACTGCACTGTAAAACCATTGAGTTAAGGCTTCCGCCAGCAGCAAAACAAAGAGCAAATAAAAGAAAGTAATGACACCACTCCTACTGCTGCCCTCGGAGCAAGGACTGGAAAGTATTCCAGCTAATAAGCCCACCCCATCATTTGGATGGGCATGATATTTGGACATGGGAGCAACAAACATTGCCTAATTATTCAGCTGCATAGGTGCAAGCATTTAGACATCCATTTCTCAGCCACTTTTTCATGGGTTCTAGAAACAGAGTTTGGGCCTTTATACAATTTCTACCACATGTTCACAATTAGTAAGAGCTTGTAGAAGCAGTTCTGGTCAAAGCACGCATCTTTGTCCCAAAGACAGTAACTGCTTAAACAAGGTTCATCAGGCTTAACAAGACAAAAGAGCACGGGAAGTACTGAAGCGTTCTGAAGTGATTTGTGATGGAAAGGAAAAGGTGGCAATTATTTTAGGCCATGGAGTACTTTACACATTCCTTCTTTTCAGTCAAGATCTACAAATGCAGTTGAGATCTTGGTACTCCATTGAAGTCAGGAACTAAACGCTTATTGAAGTTAACAAAACCAAGATTTTACCTGGCATCTTTATGAGAAATATTGTAACAGGGACAACATAACAACAGCGTTTAATCATCAGCATCTGAATTTTGGAGACAAGCGTGTTCAAACAATTACTGCAATTATTGAGGAACTATGCATTCGGTATTTGACATGCATCTGGCATTTCTGCATCACAGAACTCTGAAAAACCTGCTTTCCAAGGAGCTGTGATTTCCCTGTAAGCAGTAATTTGTCAGCTACATTTCTGAGTTGATACTTGCTCACTATAGTCAGTGGGCTAGTAAAAACGCTGTTGGCATGAGTAAAGGCTTAAATGTATCTGCAAGTGTATGGGGACCAGTCTACACTTTTACTTAGTGATGTGAAAACACTAATGGTCAGTTACCTTGATGTGTACCAAATAATTCTATAATGTTTGTATGCTTGGGTTAGATTGCTAACTTTTAACTTAAAGAGACCTTGAAAGCGTTATTCTCTGCCAGGTCTAAATGCACACACACACAAATGCAGGAAACATTCTGAGTCACACAAGCACTTCCTGAGAGGAATCCCCATCGACTCAGTCTTTTACAGTGCTTACCTTGCTGCTTTTGTCAAATTTCCAGGTTTACCAAGATGATCACCTTCATGGAATTCAGATTTCTGCAGGAGAAGGCTCAGCCTATTTCTTTTCTGCTTAGCTCTACAACAGAATTAGGGTAGCTTTTCAGGCAACGTTGCTGAAAGTTGGTTTTATTCCCACAAACATTTCCTTTCACTAATATCCCTTCTTCATCATGAAGAACGTTCACTTACAGTAATGTTGATGTTGCTTCTACATATATTATTCGCATCAATGATTTTTTTTCTCTATCACTTAGCACATATTTAGATATGAAGCGCTCATAAGGTGAAACGGAAGCCTTTTCATTTTCAGTATCTTTTTCATTTATTTTAAAGATGAGGGGGTGAAATTTGTAGAGAACATCAACACTTGGCTCAGCATCTTCTACATGTAATGTTTCGCAAAGAAAAAGGAAGTATTGCTTCCTGTCATTTGAAATTTTCAAGAAGAAACTTTCCCAGATCGTATTGAGGCTTTTCTCAGAACTTCTTGAAACCTTCCTTTCTTGTTTTCTTAATTTATTAATTGATTCATTTCTTGTTCTTAAAAAATGTTTCCACCATGAATTAATATTTTATGTATACAATTCCTAGGATTGCGGTTCATGAATTTTCATATACATAAAGTCAAAAATAAAACACTCTGTGTCCTAAATTCATACCCACAAGCTATGTTTGAAGAATCCTCTAAATAAACAGGACACTCAGAGCATGAGCATGACCTTAAAACTTACCCAGGCTTGCTTGCTTTATGTGGCTCTTCTTTAATTGTTGATTTCATGACTTTGTAATATGATTTATCCTTTGAAGCAGAGATGTTTAGCTGGGGGAATAAAAGAAGTGGGTTCTCCATCTTCCTCTAAAGAACCTTCCCAGTTTCAGAAAATGTTTCTTTTACTTCCTTACAGCAGTTGCAGCTGGTGTCCCTGACGTGCTCAGGAGGGCTCTCACATGCTGTGTCAGGCTGGGTTGCCCCCAGTTGGCTGTTGAGCTGTTGCCAGAGCTGGTAGTGGGAAGAAGGAGGCTCTCCACCTTCACTGCCCCTGCAGCTACACATACACGGGACTTTTAAGTAGAGTTCTGGTTTTACAGTCGTCACTTAGGGAAGTGAGATTGCAGTTTTGCAAAATGGCTGTTGCTCATCCAGACAAACACAGCTATCTGCAGACAGCAGCTCCTGCTTGTGGAACTTGGTATTTCACTAGACTTAGGATGAAGCCATTCTTTTCCCCAAAACACCTGTGAGAAGTGTACATAGCTTCTCTAAAATGAACTTTAATGAGAATAATTTTGCATAAAATAACATGCAACATTATCTTCACCTCTTAGAATTTCTAACTGACCTCAAACAGCTCCCTCCAGCCTCAGGTGCTATATGCTGGACACAAAACCAGTTCTATCCATAGCATGCTAACTTGAAACTCAGAGATTCTCAGGCTCCTGCAAGAGCCAGATGAAGCTGTGATTGATCAGATGTTTTGTAAGTGGAGGTTTTAATTTTTGCACCATTTTTCAGAAATGATGAGCACCTACTTCTAATTTCAAGTTCATCCACTTAAAACAACTTCTTTATCTTTTAGATCTGTGGCTTTATTTTCATTTACAGTCTCCCAGCCAAGATAAAAAGTCGTTAGTTTAGCACAGAAATTTGTGAACTGTTTGGTTTTTAAATGTTGACAGTAAATAACCCAAATTTCTCATTTCAGCTTGCATAAATAAAAATGCATTAATTTTTTAGGCTGATCAGCACAAATTACCTCCTCACATACACGCTTGATGTCGATTAAGTTTCTTGTTCTTAAGTACAATTTGTGTTGAAGATATCATAAGAACAATACATCTATCAAAGAAACCATTTCAGTGTTTGGTGAATGAGGTGCTGGAAAAGATTAAAATTATGTGGCACTCAGATGATTAAGAATTAAACAGTCCTCCTTTTGTTAACACCAATCCCTTGTTTTGATCCTTCAGATAAGACACTGACCCCTGGGGAGAGAACATGGCCTCATCACCTTCCCTCCATTGTGTTCAGTTCTGCACAATCACCACAACTTGGGTAAGTTCTGGTGAGAGTCCCACCACAGCCTTTTCCTTGCGGCTTGTGGAGCTAAGGAGGACGGGAGGTACCAATATTCAAAAGAACTGAAAAAAATAACTCTGCTGGGGCTCCAAATTCCTGAAACATGACAAAAAAAAGATGTTATTTATTGTGATTACTATTTTTAAAAAGAAAAAAAAAGAAAGAAAACTCACATGTATTACATGTGTGTTACAAATTTAAAAATTAGACTGAATGGGAAATATCCAGTGCAAATCTGCTTTTTGTAACCCAAGGACTTGTAAGAAGCAGGATTTTTAAACTGCATTTTCAGTTTCAGAGTGGGCTTATATATCGCATCCTGCTTCTTGTAAACTGGCTTTAACCACAGCTATCTTTAATAACATATTCTGACTTTTACCAGTAAGTAAATAAATATAGAATGCACTATTTTATTTCACTTTTATGGCAACAGTGGTAGTCATGTGAGTCTCTTTTCCCCCCACCTTTTATGTGTATATAATACTGTCTGTGTTCCTCTGCCATTATTTTATTACCAGGTGATTTCTATTCCTGAAATATGTTGTTAATTGTAGCCTCAATAGTTGATACAAGATGATTTAAGAAAGATTTGTAGCATGAAACATTACTCAGAAGTGAATTTTGGTGGTCTTGACACTATACCATGTAACTTATAGATGGAAATGACCCGTTAGGTCATCTCTTTCAGCAGCCACCAGCGATGGGCTCTCCCCAGTGTACTTGTCCACTCCCAAGTGGCTTGTCCAATCCACTCTTCAATGACTCTAAAGCAACAGGCGTTATGTCTTAGATACTTCAAGTATAACTACTAAACTGTGACAATAGCATCAGTCCTGAATGCAGCAATGTGCTGAGAATTCATTTGGAAACTGGAGGGAGGCAGACACGACAGGGAGGAAAGGGGTAATTACAAACAGTATCTCTCCCCCACCCCACCCACCCTTTTTTTTTTTCCATTAATGGAAAGCTAATATTAAATCCAGGCCCTGAAGTAGCCAAATTGCATCAAAGTCAGTCTGTGTTTTGTCAGCGATGGTGCTGGTGCTAATAGGTATTTCTGTTTTTCACTGCAGGCTACAGTAGTTATAGCAACAGTATTAATGACCCTGTAAATGCTCCTGGGCTGTTTTGTATACTGCAAGATGACGATGTAGAAAAATGAGTAAGTTATTTTAAGCCAGAAAAAGCAGACCCAGAATATTATGCTGATTACACGACTAGAGACCTAGAAAGCTCCGAAGAAATTTGGGATGAGAACTAAGTGTCCTGATTCCTCACCGCTTCTCTAACCAATGAAATGTATTCACAAGTCTTTTAGGAAGGAGACTACTGATTCTTAAGCCCTCAAATCAAGGTCATCTCTGCAAAGTGAGAGCATTATTGACTTAATTATTTTATTACTTGTAGAAAAGAATAAATACATTTTTCATAGTTTGATGAATAGAAAATGTATTTTCAAAACAATTTTATGTGACAAAAAAGCAAAATTTAATAGATCATAAAGTGGGGGAAGCTGCTTGAGGTGATGTCCTGATCTCTTTGGGCCTGCTCTTTGGTTGAAACATATCTGCACAGGCTTCTGTCAATGTCTGAAAAGGTCCTGTGACAGCTGATGATGCTTGACTTGTGTAGACCCAATAGCTGCCCTCTGTGCAAGAAATATTGACCAATACCATTAGCTATAAGGACATTGCATCGTACACTGAATATGTCATATTTCTTTCTTAAAGGTAAATGCTGAAAGATTCAGACTTTCAATTCAGCTGAATAGAAATGGAGCCCTGATTGAATGGTTCAGCTCAGCTCAAAGAACTAGAGCACAATGAGAAATTCTCCTTTGTTAGTAATCCTGCCACATTGCTCTTCAGACTGGCTTTGTTATTTGCCAGGTAAGTGTAAATTTCACCTCCTTCGTGTCCATGTTCATGTTCCAGCACTGCCTGGGCTCCTCCACAACTGAGCTCCACCACTGTTCTTATTCAAATCCTTTTCTATCAGTATGACTTTTGTGGGGTTATGTATGTTTTAGCTTCTGCTGAAGGGAAGCAATATTCATCTTTGTGGGAAGAAAAAGCAACACAGTCTCTTTACTGTCCTGTGGAGAATAAGCGTGGAAAGAAATTTCACGGAAGTGCATGGGCTGAAGGGATATATGTCCATATTTCTCTTCCTTTTTCCTGTAAAGGGATTTGAAGAGCTGAAAATCAAAATTACATGTTTTGAATTAATTTGGCTTTAATAAATAATTCTGCTCTTCAGTAGCAATTTATCATTCCTCAGTATTTACATTGTTTATTCCTTATTGGAAACCGTAATTGGACCTACAATTTAACACTTACATATGGTTGTTTTGTTCATTTTCAGATAAAAAACCATTTTTGCTTCATGAAGCACTACAAAACAGAAAATAGTTCTGTTATAAATCTCAAGTAAAGGAGCTTGCAGTCTGCTAATTCAGTAGATTTCTTCAGTGGAGGACTCAAATGGTTCATCCTGGTGGAGGAATTTGTCATGTGGGATACCTCAGAGTTAGTGGAGGAGAAGCATTATAACACCTACACATAACTCACATTATAAAACCCTCTTTTGTTGCTGCTGTTTAAAAGGAAGGAGGCAAAATTACATTGCTTCAGACATGGATCGCTGACAACAGGAACGTAATGCTTTGCATTCAGAGTCTGTACATCCTGTCAGCCAGGAAAAGAATTTTCTAAGGCATCCATGATGAAAACTCAAGCTTGCTGCAGGCTTGGGAATCTTCATAGTTTCAGCAGAACTTCTGCTGAAAATGTGGAAAAATGTTTACATCTGTGCTAAACTAAATTCATTCATTTCATCTTTTGAAAGGTCAAAACAAGAAAGTGAGTTTGCAAAGTTCGCAGCTGTAGTCATTTCCTGCCTGCCCCACGGTTATATGGCCAGCATCTCTGATTAGTTATATTTACATATTGCATGCATCACTGTCACAATTAATCTGCAGGAAGCTGGTTCCTCAGTGGAACCACTCAGTGTTTACAACTAGCTCTCCACAAGTGTGCAGTCATGACATCAGTGCTCATTAGACAATTGCATTTTAATGACCAGCTTCCGGAAGGGCTCACTTAGGACACTCACACACATTTTAAAATGTGGGGCTTTAGTGTGGAATTCACAGGAAATGCTGAAGGCAGGAATGTACTCTAAATCCTGCCCAAAATATCCTACTGGAGTTACGCACTACTGGTTTTATTTCCATCTTACAGAAAGCCAGAGGAATTCCTCACATGACATCTCCTTGTTTTCAAAGAGAAAGATTTTATCAGTCCATGCTAACAGTGCAAGAAACAGCAAGTATTGGGCTGAGCGTTTGCTGCTCTTTCTGTGAAAGATGTGGGAGAACAGAATGGACAGACTATTGGTTACTCATGCAAGGGGGCTGTGACTCCTGGTCCACCAAATACTAGCCATAAGTTCAAACTCTATATGGCAGATGAGGGAATAAAACCTGCTTTACATCAGAACTGAGTCTGTAATCACTGAACTACTACGTGTTTTAAGCAGAGCTCTCGTGTTGGATTTCAGGCATGTCCTCACTCTGCTCTTCCAGTCAGATGATTCAGGAATATCTCAGGGATGCTGCAGCACAGGTTGAACTACTAGGGCAGGCATCATCAAACCTCCATAATGCAGAACCAGGGAAGCCATGAGGAGGATTTTGTATTAAAAAGGCAGCCTTGCAGGGAAGAGGGCTACCCCAGGGCTGGGAGGTAGCAAACAGGTTTTGAAGGTCACACCTAGGAATATAAAATGAAATCAGGCAGGACCTAAGAGCTTAGGTTCTATTGTAAAGCCACCCCTGATGGCTGCAGTGTTGCATCATGTGCTGCTTCAGTATAACACAGCACTGATATAGATACAGCTAACTCTGCCTATTTAAAGCACCGCTAAGATTTCTGCAATAATACTTTCTTCAGCTTATATGTTGTTATGTTGTATTCATTGCTACTTCTTCCTAATAGTGCATTGTTCTGATGTCCTGATTTAGCTGATGTAAATAGTCCCAGGGTTTACAAAGTAGTATGGTGGATTGCTCATCAGAGCAGTAAAAAATTTGGTACAAAAAAATGAAAAATTAATCTCTTGGTCCTCACTAAATGTATAAATGTATATGAATATATAAATATATTATCTTCAAAGTCTGTCAAAAGAAGGCAGCGTCTGAAGATTTTAAAGCTACCAGTCACTTTGATTTTTCTCTTCAGTAATTACCCAAAGAAGTTCACCATTAAAATTAGATATAACTTAATCATAATGCCAGGTCAAATTCGAATAATTACAAAATCTTCAGAATGACTGAGAAATTATTCAGGAAGGTTCAACTATATTTTGAGGATCAAGAAAAGCTGTATCCTAAAACCTAAGATGGGGCAATTTTGTTTCCTAGATGATGAAAGTCTGGCAACAGTGGTTTCTTTTTCCTCCTCCCAATCTGTTATAAATCTCTTATGAAGAGGCTGGCTTCAGGGCAGGGACACTCATCATCAGTGTTCACCAGTCAGTCGTAGTCTCTCCTCTTCTTAGCTAATACCAGAATTTCTAATAAAAGTCTTCAGTTGTCAAGCATCAGGGTAACACCAGCTTCCCCAAAACTGCCAACCAATTTATTCTTCAGATTTGCAGGAACCCTCATGAAAAGCTTGCCGGTTACCTAACACAGTAGTATGCTGAGGGCTGTGACTCTTAGCTAGCCTTCAGAAAAGCTTCGGGCATAGTAGAGATAAGGCTCTGCTCTAGCAAAGTACCTAAGCATATGTTTAATTTCAGTCATGCAAGAAATCTTATCTGTTGAATTTGTTGCATTGGATTGGACACTGTGTGACCTGGTTCAGATCTGAGACATGTTGGGACACAGCAGATGTGAGCAGCAACATAAGAAAGAATTGAACCCACTCGTCATTCTGGACCCTAGCAGCAGTACGGATTTTACGTACTCACCCTTGCTGTCATGTTCATGACAAAAAATCCTTGTCATTTGGGCACTATTCACTTCTTGCATTTTTCTGGCTTTTAGCCCAAGTCATGATGTGCTTCATTATTGCAGTTTTGATTTGACACAGTCCTTGGCTTTTGCAAATGCTGATGTCTGGTTTTCACACCAGCATCTAAACCAGATTCTCATTAGATCCAGTCTGCTGCTCCTGTCTTTCTTGTCTGACCTTTTCTGTTGCAGCTAGAATAACTGGAATCACAAAAATAAGTTTTGCAAAGCTTGCCAAAATACTTCCTCAAAACGGAGGAAATGTGGTATTTGCACTTTCGGTATGCACACCAGGAAGCAAACTATTCTAGTCTCTCTGTTGAGTAAAATCAGGTGATCATTTATCAGGTTACGTTATCAATTCGATAAACATAAAACTTGTAATAACTATGATATTGCTGTGGTCACCAAATCTAATACAAATGTTGCATTTCATCTGTTGCACATCAGCCTAGATTGCCTAAAGATAGAAAATGTTGATCTGAAACTTGTCCTTGTGCCATGTATGAAATAGTTTCCATTCCAATTTGCAGTGACCACAGGTCATTTTTTGTAATCCCTAGGGAAGGTCTGCAGACTGCTTTGCTCCATCCACAAGCCCCTTTCAAAGCCTAACTTTACAGTTTGTCACTGAGGCTAAGTAAGACCTTTTTCTTTTTTCTTTTTCTTTTTTTTTTTTCATGGAATGGTCTCCAGCTTTAAAACAAAATCTTTGCTTTCTGATGACCAAATCACACCCCAGTCCTGACAGATATATCTTTCCCAGAGGATGGAATGTGAGAACAGCTGTATGGGCATCCAGGTCTTCCAGCGCCAGGATAAGGTGACAGGCAGTGCAATGGCCACAGCTGTCCCGCTGCTCGCTCTATTGGAAAAATTCTGACATGTCCTTTCTCCTCCTTCCAAAAAGGGGACACGAACAGCACTGCTTGGAAATCCATGTCCCCAGTGTTTTCCAGTCAAATCCAGACAAGCTGAGCGCATCCCTCCCTCCGTCCCTGGCGCTGGAAGCTGCGGTTTGCCCAAGACGGCCCTGCTGAGGTGGCTTGCTCAGCTTTGGTTCCGCCAGGCGTAGCAATATACGGAGCAATACATTCTTAAGGACTAAAAAGAGAATCGGTAAAATAGCCTGCTTTCTTCCAAATATTTTGCCTAGGAGATTCTCTGGTGAAAGGAGTTGTCTGGGGTTTTTTTTTCCAGGAGATGCAGCCGTGGGCTCGCCAGGCTGAGGCATGGCGATGGCCGCCGGGCCTGCCGAGCAGAGGCAGAAGCACGGTGGTGGCACGCCGGGCAGCACGAGCAGCATGGCATGCAGGGTGGCCTGGCCCGCGGGGCCACAGTGGCTAGTAGCACCGGCGGTGGGAGCGCTGCCGGGCAGGAAAGGGCCACCGGTGAGCCCCCACCGCCTGGCATGCTGCAGCCGCAACGTGGCAGCCAGGACAGCTCTGCCTGACCTGAAGGCCCTGGGCCTACATCCCCGGCACCCTGCCGGGCCTGCTGCCACTCACGCTGCTGTGTAGATACCACTGTATTGGTACAGATATAGGTATCTATCTATTCATGTCAAAGCATTCGGTTAAGGGAAGGCCGCTGGCTCAGCAAAGGCACAAGATGCCTAAACTCCCAAATTACCAAACTCTGATTTAGTGTTTAGCTCTGTGTTAAAGAAATCTGTGCACAAAGTTGAGGCCAAGCTGAGTCTCTAAAGTTCTAAAAGTGACGATGAAGGGACTGCTAACCCAGGGAGTCAGCCTTGGGAAGGATGGGGAAAGCACACTATTATATCTAAGTTACGCAGAAAGAAGCCTCCCAGTGAGGAAGCTCTGGCCGCAGGAGGAGACTAACTGATAAGGTGCTGCAAGTCACAGTTGGTTGAAAATAGGACAAAGATAACTGTGGTGGTGGGAGATCGCGACCTCTGACACAAACAGCCCCCCCGAGAGAGGGCAAGCCCCGCTGGGGGAGCACGCGGAGTTAGTAACAAAGCTCAGCAGTGCTCTCTGAAGGTGGTTTGCATTAGAAGTGAGAAACTTGTAACCGGTCCTGTACACGAATGGAAATGAATGTGTAACGCACTATGGGTGTGTAAGTGCTCCACTGTATACATCTATAATGCACATACATGTATTATAATGCATACCCTCCAGTAACTTGGTGAGCACACTTGGAGGAAACATTCCTCTGTGCTCCCAGTGCTGTAATAAAGAACACCTGCCTTCTGAAATTTCAGATCCACTCTTAGAGGGTTTTTCTCCATGACCAACTTTACGGTATTAATACCGGGTGAATTTTGCCCATGTGTTTAACGGTAAAGGTTGCAACTAATGTATCCATGGCATTGCCGAGCTGTACAACACTGTGTTATGTAGTTTAGCTATTAGTAGAACACTGCATTGTATAGTTCAGCTACTAAGTAAATTAGAGCTGGTCCAAAACCAAGGCATGAGCCAGGAGTGCTGAAACAGGGTCAGAAGAAGAGAAGGTCATGAAAAGGATGAGAAGAAGAAGAGAAAGATGACAAGGAAGAGGATGAAGACGTCCCAAATGACCACCAGAGGACCCCCGGCCCATTAGGCCAAACCTGTAGTAGGAGTGTAGATATGATACGTAGTTCTCAGAACTGTAATGGATATGCTAATAGTTTCTCAGAAGTGTCTTTAGTATGTTTAGATCGCCCATATAAACAGTGAACAAAGTCAGCATGCACATTGGGTGGAACTTATCCCCCGTGCATCTGGCACCAAAAATAAATAATGCCTGCTTTCTAATGCTGCAAACCGGGTATTAGAGGGTTTTTTCTCTGATTTTTCGGTATCAGTATCACTGCCGCAGCCAGGGTGGCTCGCACAGCCATCGCCCTGTGGGACTGAGCACACAGCAGCACTCTGCCTCAGGGCTTGCCTGTGCCCCTCTGCCTCACCAGGGCAGAGCAAGCAGCAGGCAGCGGCAGGCATGGGCTGCGGACCCCAGGACATGGGTCACACCAGAGTTATAAAAGTCGCGTTCTGGACTCCCTGCAGTGAGCGGATGACAGAGCTCTGCTCCGTCAGTTGTTGCTTCTTGTAAACAGTTACCCTGGGCTGGGCTAGCTGTGACTGAGGGCGGGCAAACTGGCTGGTCTTCATGGCTCTACTTACCATATTCCTTTTACTCACCACCTTTTCCTTATCACACTGTATTTCTTTTCTGGAGGTGATTTAGTCACATCCTGCCCTGTTTAGGATTCCCCCAAGGTTTAGAGCTGGCTCTGTCAGCAGGGCCAGTCCTGCAGCCAGCAGAAAGGCCAGCTAGCAGGAGCTGGGTAGAGACGGGCTACCATGGGGCCAAAGGGGATGTGCCCTGTGTCCATGATAGAGCCCGAGCTGAGCCCTGCTGTGCCTCCTGTGGGACAGTGCCGTGGCCTGCAGGAGTGCACAGGCTGTGCTGGCTCTTGCCCTGGCTTCATGCTTGAGCTTACAGCCTGTGTTCCCTGATGATCCTCCTTGTGAGCTATGGGAGAGCTCGTATGTGAGCCAGGCCTCTCTGGTACCTTCGGTTTTGCTATCTGGTCACCCCAGACACATGTGACCTTCTTTGTCAGCTGCCTGGGGAAGCAAAAGAGTTGGCCCCCTTGACTCCACAAACTCAGACCATCAACCCTCAGTTTAGAGACCATCTGTATCAGAGAACCCTTCTGTCCTGCTGAGAATGATCAGGATGATCCTTTCACCTGCTCAAACTGTACACTGTTGCTTCTGATAGATCTCGGGTATCTAGAGGTGGATGACCATGCACTGGTATCCTGGTCACCCTCTTCCAGTGACAGCCCTACCAGCCAGAACTCCCTGTTTGTGCTGAGGGCACGCACCGTGTTTTTGTTTCTGCTACTTCTGTGATAGGGCTGTGCAGACGTGGCAAAAGACACAGCTGCTCTCCTGACGTTTTTGCACGTGGGCTCATTATCTGGTATCTGAGTGCGTGCAGGAACCTGCGTAACCTCGGCTGCAAAAAACCAGGTGGGCTGTGAGCTGGGGTCCTTTTCATGCTCCTGAAGAACTGTTGGTCACTGCTTTGCTTCTGTGCTTGCCATGCTGTATTCATTTAGGCGGAGCTGACTGATGGTTATCTGAGCAGAGCCGAAAGCAGGGAAGCCCAGCAAGGCCTTGGGGCAGAGCCAGAGCAGACACTTCAAAGTAAAACCCCAGGCTTGAGCCTGACACGTGAGGGAAAGCCTCCTGTGCACAGGTGAGCCTCTGAAGTCTCACTCAGGCTCCTGCAAAACGTGCTTCTCTTCAGGCGACTTCTTTATCTGCACTTGCTGCTTGTCATCACTTGAGGGCAGTTAAACTCGTGTCAGGCCTTGCTCTGGCTAAACGCGATTCGATCGCATTTTAGCATTTTAGCCGTAAAATGATACAAAGCTTGGTATAAGCCAGGAAGAACTCATGGCTTTGGGACTGATTGTCCAGACTGTGCCAGGGAAGCTGTAGTTTGTTAACCACCATCTTCCTGGGTGGGAGAGGATGCTCTCCCTTTGCTGGAATACTGCCTGCTTTAGAAGACCAGCTGGTGTACCCTAAGATCGCGAGTGCTAGATGTGAGCTTATCATATAGTATTTCTTGACATAGTCTGGCCCACACAGGGCTCCAACTCTTGGGTAGAAGTCGCTGGCAAACGACATCAGTCACATGAAAATGATGGCTGCCCAGTGACCAATGTTCAGCACTCAGTGTTTAATTGCAGCTGCATGCCACAGTGATAACAGGAGGCTCGATAAGTCCAGTCAAAGTCAGTTTATTGAAGAGGATGGAAATTTCTTACCTCTCATCCCCAGTAGGAGTGACTCAGTAGCTTTGTATGGACACCGTGTGGAGCATATGTGGACACATGAGAAAAGAGCACCAGAGCTCTGCAGATGGAGGGACGTAGTGTCCAAGAGCGAAGGCCAAGGTGTGTGTAGAGCAGTGAGCCTTCAAATCCCAAGTGTGTGGTGAAAACCAACCTGAACAAAAGTGTTGCTCGGTGGTGTCTTATCGACCCCACGACAGGCACCCAGCTGACAGCTCCTTGCTGTCCTTCTGGCAGTGGCGGTAGTCTCTGTGCCATGCCTTCCCCTTCCTTAGGAGACATTGGAATTTTTCTCCTTAAATTTTTCTCTCCCTGCATTAGCAGCTGTGACCTTCAGGAATAGAGGGAAATGATGGATGCACACAGCTCCTGCCCCTGGCCTTAGTGATCAACGTTGGGAAAAAGCATAAGGTGAAGTGGTCCAGCGTCATCTGAACTGATGCTGAAAGAGTGACCAATATTTCTGTGGCCTTGCAAAACTCTGAGTAGGCTGACTAGTCAGGGTGATGGCATGGCTACTTGGACACAGCTGGGTGTGGTGGAGGTACAGCTGTGTTGCTGGTATATGCAAGGAGGAAGCCTTCCTGATTGAAGTTAAACTAGTTCTAGGTCCTCCCTAACATGCCTGGTTGAGATTTTCTTTTGGTGGGACCAGATGCCACCTGATCCCCAAAAAGGGATACAAGACCTCAAAGCTGCCTTTGCTTTGCGTGAGTGTTGGACCAGACGGGTCCTGACTCCCTTCCAGCCTCACTCACTCTGTGATTCTGAACTCACCAAAGGGCTCAAGAGTACTTCCCTAACGCAAACAAGCCAGCAAATTGTCCCCCAGTGAACCAGAACATTGCAGAGCAACGAGCAGCAGAAACCCCATTATCTTTGGCTCAATCCAGCATAGCAACTGAGGGAGCTGTACCTTGGACTCCTCACCACTTTGCTCTGGAGCACACTTTCAGGGTCTGCAGGTCCCTGGTGCGAGGGGGAACGTACATGGCTCTGCCTGGACCAGGCGCTCCAGCTGCTGCTACTGTGTCTGAGTAATCGGCAGGGACACGTGTTTCAGGGAGCAGCTGTTGAACAGAAATCACGGAGGGTCACTCAGCTAAAGTTAAAGCAGAATCAAAATATAAAGCTTTCACCAAAGCAGATGTTTTGCTGCTGGCCGGGCCGTGCTGTGCATGCCAGCAGTGGGCAGTCGAAGTCCATTCTAGTGTCCACCTGGTGTCCAGCCTGCACCGAGGGTGGGAGAGGTGTCCCCAGCAGCCAGGGGAAGGCAGAAGTTCTGCCTTCTGTTAGAAGCCGTATTTCCCCTTGGTCTTAGCACCGCCCTGGAAGCTAGCACCTAAGTGGAGCCTGCAGGCCAGGTAGGCGTTGGGAAGAAGGTAAAACAACTTCGATTTCCTTTCTGAGACAGATGAGATCATTTCTTCCCTCCATGTCACAGTCCTGGGCTGTTGTATTTTTCATGCTTCATTACAAGTGTTTGTAATTATATGAGTGGCTTCAGAGGCCAATTAAGCCTTCATTTGGAGGCTGCTCTGGATGCTGGAAGCCCTCCATTAGCCTGGGCTTCTGCCAGGGATAAAACACTACATTGTCTTTAACAACTGCACCAGCTCCTATCTGCTTAATGTTGATTTTCCTATTAAGTTCAGCTAATACTTTTCTAATTGTGTGAGCTGGGCTTGAAGCCAGGCTGGGTGACTCTTGCCGGCTCCTTCCTAGGCTGAATCAGAGATGAGCAAAACCCTCACAAACACTCCACTGTGCACATGCTCAGTCGCATCTAAACAGCAGCTCTTCTCCCCAAAACTGACTCAGGCTTTTATTTGTGCACCCTGCATTGCTTCCCAAGGCAAGCCCCACACAACCAGGAGATGTGGGTGTTAGAGAACATACTCACTGGAGCACCAGGTGCCTGGCATTGCATGCAGCTTACCCCAGGAAGTACCAGGAAGGATGCCATGGAAATCAAAGGCCAGCCCACATTTCTGCCACAGACCAGGAATTACTATTCCGTTAATTCTTTGAGGCAGATAATACAGTACAAACTGCCCAGGGGGGAATATTTACAAATGGAAGGACTGGTTAAATCCACAGGTCTGGGCATTCACGTGGTGTGGAAGGGAGGCCACTGACACCACGGTGGAGTAGGAGACCTCAGCCACTATTTTCAAGCAGAGTGCTCAGAGATGCCATTCGTCCGCTGTGGCTCTGTTACTCACCAGAGGGTGGTATGACAAACCTGCTGAACCAGGCACTTCTCGCTGGGGTTGAGGCAGAGGTGTGATGTGGAGCACCTGTACCCCGCTGTCCAGCTGGAGGGGCACCACTTGGCTGCATCTCTGTCCAGGAGCTGGTTCTGGAAGCCTTAAGGAAAGATAGGAATTTTTCTTTTGGGAGCAAGTGTAGAGACGATGTCCAAACAAAATGTGTGTCCTATCATACTGGCAGAAGAAAAGTTGCCCGTTCTCTGAGAGTCTTGCTGAGAAATGGAAGCGGTTATCAGCAGGTGACTGACAGCCGTTGCTGGAGGAGACCCATGGTCTGCACATTAAAAGTGTGTCCTCAAGCCTTTTCTCTCAGGCTATGGTTCAAAAATGCATATGATAATATTTAAGCAAATGTGTAGATTCATTGCTGAGTAGGAATGAACCTAAGCACATATGGTTTTATTTATTAATTGACTTGCATATTCTTTAATTTAAAATAGCCATTTAATTTAAAATAATTTAATTTAAAAAAAAACTTATTTAATTTGAATTTGCTGTAACAGCCATAACTTCAAATTAAAATATCAATAAGATAGAAACCACTACTTCTGAAATTTCTGTTTTAGAAACATTACTGTTTTAACTTTAAAACCCTTGCAGCTCTAATACAATTATTACGCACTAGTCAAGTTTTAGTGCCTTATTGCACCCTAACACTGACAAATTCAAAAGAAATTCACCTTGACTCTCAACAGCTTGTGTTGGGAGCTGATTTGCTGCTGAGTGCAACAGCCCCCTGCTTCAAGCCCCTCTCAGACCTGGCTCTGGGCATGGACACGGCTGCAGCCAGCCACCTCGCAGGGAGCCTGGGCCAGCACCGTGTGACAGCAGCTGGTGCTGGCCGGGGCGCCCGGGGGACAGCAGGCCACCAGAACTCAGTGATGGACACAGGACCACCTGTGCTCACTGCACATGCTTGGACTGTGTAGAGCACCAGGTCACATCCTGCAAACCTTCTGGAGCATTTGTTTTTCAAGAGTTTATGCCTTTACTAAAGATTAGGAAAATGAGAGAGATTGCTGAAAATTCAGGTGTTTAAGATAGGAGATAAGGTCTGGTAGCAAAAATCATCATTATTTTCTTGAGCATAAGAAATAAAATATAAAGAATGGCCATATGACAGGTACAAAACCTCATTAATCTTAGAATTTCTGGCAGTAAAACGTGCCTCCTGCTTAAGGTGTTTGGTACACAGAGAGGAAAGTTTAGAGAGCCTGAAATTCACTGCAACACAGCACTAGACATCCAAACAAGTCATTATTGTAGATGGTTTCCTGGTAGCATGAAGCAGCAAGAGGGAGCCGGGGATATTTCAGAGCAAAGCTGAAAACACTAATTGACTTTTACTCGCTGGGAAAGAAGATGTAGCATGACAAATGGCTTTGTGGTTTGAATCACTAGAGACTGAGAAGAGCGTTGCTGGTTAACAGGACTCTACTGAGCAGAAAAGGCTGTGTTAGGATGGCTGTAATTTGCAAGATGTGCTTGTAGAGCACAGGAGGAGCCAGCAGGATGCTGGCGAATGGAATGCATCGTGACCAGGCAGACAATGAGGGGGTAGAGGGATGAGGCTGGAAAGGACCAAGGAGGAACTGGGCAGCACACAATGGTTGTTGTTGTCTCTGGGGTAAGTAGTGCGGCACAGCTCTTCCCAGGGAGGTCAGAGATGGCTTTGCCTACATGGGGAGCAGGTTCAGAGGGAAGATGTGGTGTCAGAACCCTGAGGGCACTCACAGACCTTACTTACCTCAAACCAGCTTCACCTGGGCCCCCACCCACACCCTCTGCTCACAGACCAGGAGCTCTATTTAAACTCAGGCTTTGGGCCACAGATTCCTCCTGAGCTATGTTGTAGGTTGGTTTGTCTCCAACCCCATCTCCTGCTGCACTTAATAGGGGCCCCTAAATGCTCCTTGCCCTGGTCCATCCTGGGGCTGCGGATGGACCATTCATTAGTCCCTGTGCAGCCTGCCCTGCTCAGGTGCTGTGGGATAGTGTGCTTTAGTGAGGTTACAGTCTGTGCTGGGATTGTTCTCAGCTCCTCGCTTGTCCCCCTTTATGGAGCATTTCCCCTCCTGCTGCTTCCTAATAGGGTGTTTTGCAGCGGGTCCTCCTGAGGTGACTGGAAGCCTGATGAGCTGCAGAGAGGTCACCAGACAAGCCCTGGGAGGAAGGATCTGCCCTTCTGTCCTGTGGCCCATCTTCTGGAGGAGAGATGCCTTCTAGCTACAGCAGTCAAACATGCTTGTTGAATTAATAAGGTATGAGTCCAATGCTCCTTATTTTACATCATATGCATCAGTGTTCATTCTAGCTGCTGAAAGGAGTGAGCTCAGAAATAATCCAAGGGTCAGTTTTCTAACATTAGACTAGAGTTGTCTTTATTTACTTTTACAAACTTGGCCAAGGCTCAAGGCACTCTAATGTTATGTACCCTTCAGTAAACTCAATTAACTGGAAATGCAGAAACACTGATACCAACTTTTTCCCTTGGGAGTAGTCACTGTGAGCTGCTTTCTCCAGTTAGAAAATTAACTTCCTTTTCCCCAGTGTTGCAGAGCTGGTGGAAACCTGTTTAGCTAAAAAAAAAAAAAGTGAATAGGTTTGATGAAGCAGCCCAGCTTGGCTTCCTGCAGCGGTCAAAGGGCAGCAAAGCTTGGTAAGAGTGGGAAGGTCTAGACTGCAAAAGGCAGTTGGGCTTCCCACGTTGAAGGACAGGCTCTACAGAACCAGTGGGGCCCAGCTACCCAACAGCAGCTCTGTGTCTGTCTCTGAGGCAGCCAGGTGGGATCATTAGGATCCTTGCATGTGGGTATCAATGCTGAACTTCAGACTACTGTTTTATCACCTCCTCAACAAGCCCTTGCTGAGGGAATGCAGAAAGGCCATCTAGAACTTCATCAAGATCCAAGGCAGAGGCAAATAAACTACATTTGTAGTAGGAGCTTTTCTGAGTGGTGTCATAAGCCTTTCCACAGGTGATCTAGTCTAGTACTTCGTGATCTTACAGTTGGAAAAATCTTGTCTGCTGCTTAATCTAATCTTGACTTAGTGTAATTTCAGACAAATATTTCTTGTCCTTAACCAGCATGGATGCACCGAATAGTTTATCATCTTTCTCTTGGTAACTACAGCCTTTTATGGATGTGACATTTAGGCACTTCATGTATCGTTACCCTGTGTCCCTTTGGTCTGCTCACTTCTAGATTGAACAAACTCTCATTCTTCTATCTTGCCTTATAGGTCTGTGATCTGGACTCTCTCCAGTTGGTGTTCAGCCTTCTTGAAGAGCAGTATCAGTCTTCTGACCTCTTACTAAACATCTGAATGAGGCAGAATATTCTGATTATCCCATATATCTATGTATAAGAGACTTGTAATAGAAATATTAAGGTTGAAGTGATGTCTGAATTGAAATGTGTGTGTAAACAATGGGGGGAGAACAACAGAATGAGGATTCAAAGTATGACCCGTGCTGAGACTGTAGAGCCCTGATCCCAGAACCGGGTTCCTAGGATGCCATTCCTGGTTGTAAAACTGAAAAATGTGTTTATGGCATGACCAAAAGGCCTGTGCTATGGTAATGTCACAGCACAGACATGTTATCAGCAGAAGACCCTACATCCTGCCCAGGCAATGGCATTGAGGTTGCAGTAATCCACATACCATTGCTTTCCTTGACAAGCCATCAAGGGAACAAACATGTCCTGACTAGGAGAAGTAGATAATTCTCAAATCTGAAAAGTTTAGCCCGTGCTGCTGTTAACAAGAAGAACACTGTGTACAGCTTCAAGCTGATGTACCTGGCTTTCTGCGTGTCCTATGTCTTGCCCTGCCCTCAGCCACCTTTTCCTTCCATTCCTCCAGCAACATCAGGCTGCCCCAGCCTTTGCTGTTCTCCTGTCTGTACTTTGTTCTTTGGTCCCTGTTGCTCCTCCTCTGCAGTCTGTCATCTTTCTTGTTGGTCTTGCAAACCCTTCGCTCTGCCGCAGTATCCCAGCTGCCTCTGTTTTTCTCCCTGTCACAAGTTCACAGTTACCTGCTGTCCCGTGCTTTTGGCTGCATAGTCCTGCTTCTTGGTACACACTGGTCCCAGGCTGGTGGCCTTTTACTTCCTGGGAAAAAACTTTATCTGCTTAGCCACGTAGTTGATTGAAAGCTTCTATAACTCATCTATTCATCCTGCACTGACCTTCAGCAGGCTGACTGTGTGGACAGCACACTCTCCCTCCCTTCATTCCCTGTGCGGGATTGCTCACATTATAAATCTCCACGCTTTTCCTCATTACCGAGTCTGTACTTATGCTGCTGCTGAGCCCTGTACGTGCCAGATTCAGCACTGCTTTTCCATGGCTGAATATTTGGAGATTCTGGACTGATTAAGAAGGGGGAGGGTGACACCACACGAGCTTTCTTGGTGGTCTGATCTGATGTACTTGGAGCTAAACAAAATATTTGCTTCACTGAATTGTAAACTCTGGGTAATTGGGCCAGTTAGTTCATCAGTGGAGGCTGGTTGATAGTCAAATTTCTGTACTAGTACTGTAGCAGGTTTCCTGAGAATACATCAGCAGCTCTAGAACATGGAATAGGGCTGGATAAAAATTGGATGGAGTCTTGGCTGGGAATAGCTTCCATGTCCCTGTATAATAACACCTGAGCATGTGCTGAGTGTTGGTTTGGGGTTCAGGGACTGTTACTGTTCTGCTGTGATAGAAAGCAGGCACTGTGAGGCTGAAGTATTTGCTGTAAGGCTCTGTTGATCTCAGATGGGGGGTAGCATGTCTTTCCCTTGCAGTCTCAGGAATAATTCCAGACAATATATGAAAGGGATATGGAAGGGGGGGGGGGGGGGGGGGGGGGGAATATATCCTTCCATTCTTAGAGCTGTCCCCATTCCCCTTCTAGCCTCTGCTGCACATTACCTTGTGTGACTCATACAGAACAAAGACAAGCAGGATTTTAGAGCTAATTTCTTTAAAATTTGAGCCCACTTTGGTCTCTGCTGCTGACGGAGTCCAGCCTGCCCCCTGTACTGGACTGATGGGTTTTGGACCAAGTGCACATATATTAGAGAATTTAAAAAGCAGTAAAACAGCACAGCGGGATTCAGCTTCTATTATCCAGGAGCCATAAGTGAAGGCAATCCACAGCTGGATACAGGAAAAATTGAGAAAAACAGAAGCAAAAATATTTTCTGTCGACACCAGCTTTCATGTAGTGGAGTAACTGTTAAGCTCGGCACTAGCATGTTGATGTGCTTTGGCTATAAAAGCACATGATGTGGTGTTTGGCTAGGAGAGCGCATCATCTGTTGACAGTGTCTGTTCCCTCCTAGTATGAGCATCATGGTGTGAAGTCCTTTTGACAGACCAGCCCTGGAGATGTGGCACCAGACTGTAGATGTTAATCTGGAATATGCTGGCCTTTGGGCACTGCGTTCTTGAGCAGCACCAGTATGAGCTTTCATGAGAAATACCTTGAGCCATGCTTTCAGGGGTAATAGTGCTGCTTGAGCAGGTGATGCCCTTTGTCCCACTCCTCTCTCCATGATTTTTTTTTTTACTTTTTGTAATTGGGATGCAACTGGCAAGACAGCTGGCCTCTCTGCCTCCTGGCTTACTCCCTTCACATCTCATTGATCAGAGGCTGCTTCAAGAGCTGGTCATTAACCCTCAAAGAGAAAAATCCTGTTGGAACACAATTTTTGCTTGGTACAGAAAGCTGGGAAGCTGCAACAGCACAGCTCTACAGACCAATGGAAGCATGCCCAGGGTGGTGCCTTTAGATTTAGATTTAGCACAGAGTCCCTTAGCTTAACAAGGATATGAGCACCAGTGATTAGCAGAGAAACCAGGCTTGAGGGCTTGTTTTGATTTCTGCTTCAGCCTTCCAATCTAACACACTTAACGCGCATCAGGGAGCAGGGCAAGGAGACACTTTGTTCTCATATCTTGCAAAGTCAATCAGTTGCGTAACATGAATCACAGAGGCAGCAGGAACGTGATCAAGTGCAGAGAAGGGACACATCAAAGGCTTTATTGTGGGCATAGGGAGGGGTGAGCCAGGCTTCTATCCAACTTATCTTTCTCAAACTGCCTTTAAGCTTGTTTTGCATCAGTTGCCTGTCACTCTAAATACAGCTCAGACTGCAAGGTAGCTTCCCTGGAGCCCTTGCCTATTAGAATAGGAGAAGTAAGCACCCCCAAAAACCTCCAGAACAATTGGAGGGGGAAATAAAATAAATTAGGCACTTCCCCTGCATCAGCCTCACAGCGGGGCTGGGATTGCTCAGGGTCTGTGCAGAGCAGAGTGCGGATACAGCCAGCATGGGTGCGAGACGGGAGAGGCAGCGCCAGGGCAGGGTGTCACCCTGGCCCTTTGATTCAAAAGGCTGAACTCTGAGGGGGGAATGGCTGTTTTTCTTAAGATAAGGCTTAAACTTGGAGCACCTGCAGCTTGCAAGAGGTGTCTAGGCAGCTTGTCTGGTGCAAGTAGGTTTCTTTCTATGTTCCCCCCCAGCCCCCATCCTTCTGAAGTTGGGCCACTGTGCAACCAGGAGTACTTGTCACACCATCCAAAGGAGCACGAGCACCAGGGATCCAGGTGTCGTGGTAGCCTGAGCTCTTGGCTGTTTCACCTCCTCAGCCTTCTGGTTGTCTTTCACCAACAAGTGCTTAAAACTTTCACAAATCCATAGTGCTTATTCAGAGGTTGAGCTGCAGATGAACTAGCTCACATCAGAAGGGACAGAGAGGGGAGAAATCACAGCGCCCTAATGGAGGATGAGCCTGAAAAAAGCCATCCATGCTTTTGGCAGCGTCTGCCTCCGACAAGGAAGAAATGCCTCACTGAAGCTTGATACTGACTTAGAAAATGACAAATGACCAGTCTGTTCTCTCCCAGTGCAAGGTTTGATGCGAAAGCTTACCAGATGCTCTGCATGCCTGCTGGCAACTACGCCTCACCTATTTTGGTTGAAGGAAGGAGGCTTACAAGGTAGGTAACAGAGAGAGGGATGTTGAAAAAAGAAAGGGCAAAAAGAAATCACTTCAACATAAAGCTTTCCCAGCATCTGTGACTGTATTAGGCAATTTCCTTCTTTGCCTAACAAACAGCAAGAGCATTTACCGCTGAAAGCATGTCTGGAGGCTGTGGGAGCACATAATGACTGTTGAGGGGCTTCTGGGCTTTCTTGATCCATTTTGTAAATTCATCTCTCATCCGTGTTATATTAGCGCTATTTTTAGCTGCTTTCACTCAGAACATAAGTGAATCTCCATTATGAATCTCAAGTACAAGATAACAGTAAAGAGAGGGATGTTGCCGAGCAAAGGGTCATGCTGGAGGCATGTGCCTGGCACAGCTCCCCCAGAGATCCTGCCACGCTGTCCCAAAGCACTGGGGCACTGGTTTCAGCTCTTGGTGACCTCCCTTGCAGGGCAGTGAGGCCACTCAGCCCACGCACGTGCTCCCTCCAGAAACAGCCGAGTGTCCCTGGAGACCCTTGGCTGCTGGACAGTGTTCCCAAGGATTGTCTTGTCCGGATGCCGTGGGACCTGTCCTTCTCCTTCCCACAGCTCGTGGCTGGGGCCTCTCCTCATATAGCTTCCTGCCCCCCTGTACCTCGCTGACCACTCTTCTCCCCTTTCCAGCTCTTATGGCCCCAGCCTTTCCCATTTCTGGCCAGTGTGGATCCATCCTCAGCCTGGCCATCCCTCCACAGGCACCCTGAAACACCAGTGCTCGGAGGGCAAAGGAGGAACATACTGGGTTCTGCTGGCAGCCAAGTGGTAGGGTACATCTCACGGGGTGGAGGTGAATGCAGAGAGCAGTGTGGTCATGGCATGAAGCTATCTCAGCGACAGAGGGAGAGGACAAGCCATACCCCAGTAGGATTTGCTGGCTAATTGGATATTGGGCATGTTTTTATGGGAATCTAACACTGTGTAACAAACCAGGGTCTGTGCCTGGCAAGCCTTTCCAGCTGGGACAAGCCCATGAACTTGGGCTGAGCGGCAATCTCATGTGAGGGTTTTGTGGAAGTTTAGCTGGACTGACTGGGACTGCAGCATTTTTTCACAAAATGAGGAAACAGAATTTGTTGGAGCTGCCCTCATCAGAGGCTTGCAATTTCCTGTGATGCCCAAATAAGATAAACTTTGTACATCACGGCAGTCAACTTATACCATGATAATGCTGAACAGCACAGCTCCTTTCAGAGCTGTGTCTTTTGAGCTAGCATGTCTCTCCAGAGGTCAGAAACAGCACCCTGGATCTGAACATATTTGATCTGAGAAAGTCCAGGTCCATCTGTAGCTCCATCTGTGGCTCCATCTTTGAGATTATCCAAGGCAGCATCTCTTTTGATTTTTGCATTATCTCCTTGTAAGATAACAGGCTATCTGTGAACGATGGTCTAAGGATTGCTGCAGCTTTGCTGCAATAGGTCTTGGTCAGATTCCTGTGTGATCCAAGTGATCCTGTGTTAGACGAGCCTGTAATGGATACTGGAGGCTAGATTCAAAACAGGTGTAGAAGCCCATGTTTTCTCTTTCCACATTGAAACTTATTTCTAGCTGAAACACCAAGGCACAAATGTGCCTTGGGATAGCAGCTTGCAGCAGTCTCACCTGCTGAGCCAGTAATTGCAGTCTTTAGCATCCAGCCTGCATCCAGAGTACCAGAAAGACAGGCAAACACTGTTTCGGAAGAGACAGTAAGGTCTCAGCCATGTGCATCCTCCAGAGGAGTCCAGAAGGATGAAATGTAACAACATTGAACATTTATTTCTGTTCTGGAAGAAGCAGAAATGTCTAAATGATGCAGCATTAAATGTTGTCGCTCTCAGCGTGATATTTGAGCATCAGCTGCAGAGCACAGCCATGTACCATGTGCCATAGATTTTGCTCACAGCTCTTTCTCTGCTTTTTTTTTTTTTTTTTTTCCCCTCTGTGGCACAGTGACGCTCAGGTCTGCTTGGATTTTCAGCAGTGCTGCAACATAAATTTTAAATGGCAAAAGGTCTTGGCAAAGCAGAGCTCACCGAGCACTGACTTTTCCAGTAGTCCTTGCATGTCTATTATATACTGTATGCATTCCTATGCAACCAGCCTCCAAAGCAAGTGACTTTTTCCTAGTGTAGCAATTCCACATTTTTTCTACAATGGATGTTTTCCACTTGCAGTTTTATTCTGTCCAGTTCATCTCCAAGACATAGATCAAGGAACTTCAGGCTAGGATCAACTGTTTTCAGTGCAGTTTAATTTTGCTGCTTCCTTTTTGTGACTTCTAAACTAGCTGCCCATCAGGGCTGGCTCACCCCTTGAATGCCTGTCACCTTTTAGAATTGCCCTTCAGGCTGGGGCCACATCAGGAGCATTTACTTTTACCCCAAGTCAACTCAGCCGTTGTATGCAGCAGGCTGGCATGATGCAGTGCTTTTGAATGGATGCTGTTTCTCTGCTGCAGGTGCTTGTCCTTGCTTTTGTGTTTCTTTCGCCTGCAATCATGCTGCTCTGTAACCCCATCTGCAGACTTGTCAGACATCACCTTTTAAATAACTGGCATACCCTTGAGACAGGCATTGACAGATGCTTGCTGCTTCCAAGCTGCCTTTTGTAAGTGGGCTTAGAGAATTAAACAACTACACTGTGACCAGAGCAGTAAGCAACTTGCTTTGGATGCTGAGCCACGACCCCACTAACAAAACATCCCCTGGGCTTTGCACTTCTGAATAAAGCTCTAGCCTTTGTTCCCTGGCATGGGCCCATCAGCTCTAATCCTGCTCAGCTGCTGCTGGAAAGATAAGAGGGAAGGGAGGTAGGTCCATCTACGGTTAAGACAGTAGATCTCACTAGATCTGCAGTGAGGAAAGATTTAACCTGGCAGCCTGTAACTTCGCATCCTCTAGCAATTGCCCAGGCAGAAGACAGCTGCACCACATTAAGAAGCTGGGCTTTTTAAGGCCGTAGAAAAGAAATCACTGCACAGCTGGGTTGCTAAGGAAGGTGCAGAAGGCATGAGAGGTGATTTTGTTGTGCTCTCTACATGAAGGCATCTTCATTTCTGACGCATCCACCCGGTTCCTGCCTCCCTTTATGCCATCTCCTCCCTGCACCTCAGGCACATTCGGGTGAATCCATCAGCCCACAAGTGAGACATTCCCAGGCGATGTGTGCGCAAAGCTGAAAGCTACATGGTGATGGGCCCACAGGGGTCCATTTGAGCTGTCCCACCATCACCTGTCACAGTTCCTGTCTCAACAGGGGATTTCCCAGTAAGCTTCAAATAATAAGTGCAAACAGCTTGTGAAAAAGCACATGAAAGAACACAGAATGGTGCATTTAAAACAACAGCAGCTACATTCACGTCACTATATATCAGGTCAAACTATGGAGTGAAAATACTTGGACCTGGTTGCTGTCAAGGGTGAAGTACTTCACCACAAGCAGTATGTAGCACGTGTCTCACTAGAGCCGCCCTGGCTCCATGGGAGCAGCACCCAGCTCTTGGGTGCTGTGCTTCAGCTGGGGTTTGTGGGCTGGGGAGGGGCTGGCAGCACCCAGACAGGACAAAACCACCTGCTTCACGCCCCCAGGCATTTCAGGGACAGAAGCAGCAATGGCAGTGCTGGGGTCTGGCACTGGGAGACTTCCAGAGGAGCTGCGGGCAGAGCTGGGACACAGTGCAAGTGTCTGCTCAGTGTCCCTTGCAAAAGTCAGTGAGTGTGTCCCTGCCCGGGGGCTATGTTGCCCTGGGGATGACCTACACAGTTTATACCAACCCAGTGCAACTGACTTGTTCCAAGATTCTTGGAGGAATAGGCTAAAAACCTCTCAGGCCAAAGAGCGGTTGTTTTTCATACATTTTAGAATAAAAGGAGACTGGAAGAAAGCCATGCTGTAAGACGGGATGAGCTATATAGTCAAAGAGCTATTAACCTTTTGATCAGTGCAGCAGCGCTATTACAATGGAAGACAAAAGGCTCATTTGAAAAGGTGGTGATATAATTGATACCAGTTGATGTGATTTAATGGTAAAACAGACCTTTTCTAATAAGCTTAATAGTGCTTTTATGAAGGAGTTGTGGTGGTGAAAGAGATTTATAAATGAATATGACTTGCTATCAATATTTGGCTTAAAATGTCATAAAAGCCGTATTAAATGGACTAAAAGTGGCTAAATGAGACATTTCAAAGTGGTTTCAGTGTTGGGAAAGCAACAGTAAACAGGCATGTGTTGGCTTGGTTTGTGGTCCAGTCCTACTCAAAATTTTCTTAGTGATAAAGAGGAAAGGAGCTGTTAATCAAGATGGACGATGGAGAGAGATCTGGCAAACTGAAGGCAAATTACTCAAATTATAGCTTTTTCTGTTGTCTGATGCCCACAAAGAACAATAGCCAGACAAAAAAACCCACGCTTATTTCATTACCAAACCCTAACCAGGAGAAAATAAAAAGTCCATTTGTGCTGAACAAAATTCTTCCTTTGCTACAAGATGAAATATTTTCGTCTGGGTAGTAACAGAAGAAGTAGGCAGCCCTATAAACTGAGGGCTGAAGCAAAGAAAAACCCAACCAACCCCCCCAAAATTATTAGGAACTTCCAAGCACTTAGAAATGACAAAATTCCACTGATGGTGTAGGTGCATGCATAAGTGGAAAACACCTGAGAGCATGGGAAAATTGTACGAGTTGTATGAAGCTGGGGCTGAGGAATGTGCTGAATTAATGTGCTGGCATTGACAGAGCATCGGTTCAGAGAGGAGCAGGCTCCGCAAGAAACTGCAACAACATACCAAAGCTGCTTTGCCTGGAAAAGTTCATCTTTGCCTCATCCAAGAGAGGCAGAGAGGTGACTGGGTCAGCCTGGAGGTACGTCCACTTGAGAAGATTTCCACGTGAGCATCGAATTAACTGTGTGGCAGAATGGTGAGTCATCCTTCTCGTCAGGGCTAATTTGGGAAGAGATGCTCTCTCCTCGGAGGCTGCCTCTGGGGGCTGGTTCGAGGGCCATGGCTGTGGTCACGCGTGAAGCCAGGCAGCGCACTGCAGAGACATGGGAAAGAAATACTTCCTCAAAGGATGCTGTGGGACAGTGTTCCTGGGAATCCCAGTGCTGGCTGGGGGACTCTATGGGGACAAATGTGGCCTCTCCATGTGTCCTTTAAGGAGGTCAGGTCATAGTCAGTGCCTTGGGACAGGAAATATGGCTGCATGCAGCGTCAGGCACGTGCTGGGCTGATTCACCCGAACTCAGACCCAAATGGTCCTTCCAGGGCTCTCCGTTCCCAGCTCATTAGCCATAATTCAATCAAAGCACGCCTTTATGTGGAGAAGATGCAGCCCTCATTAGTGGAAGGAAATCTTACCCTCTAACGGGTGCACCGCAGAAGAAATCAGCGGTGTGGGATTGCACTGGAAGGGGGTTTGTGCAAAGAGCGCTCGGGGCTGGGGTGTGGGGGAAGCGTGCCAGGGAGCTGGGCACCGCTCGGGGCCGGGGCTGCTTGCCTGGGCAGAACTGTCACCAGGGCAGCTGGGGACCGGTGCCACCCTGGCTGGTGCTTCTCAGGGGTGTGGGAGCTGCTCCAGCTCCTCACTGACGCCGTCTGCCAAGCGGGGGGGGGGGGGGGGGGGCGCAGAGGTGTATTGGGGTGGGGACCCCATGAGAAAGACGGGCGGCGCTGTGCCCAGCGTGCCCCTGCACACCCAGCGGCTCTGCCAGCCCACTCCCGTGGTGCCCACTCCCGTGGTGCTGGGCTGGCTTTGCGAGACACGGAGAAGGGGACGAGTGGGATGCTGTTAGCCTCTGCCAGGTGGACGGGGGAAGGCGGCGGTGACAGGAGAGGCGCTGGCCCAGCAGCACATCCTCACAGCTCCCCTGTCATGTCCTTCTCCGCTTCCAGTGACGCAAAGCAGCCGTTTTCCTTGTGCGTTCATGCATCCCACAGCGTGCTGCTCTGGGATGGGACGGGGCTGAGGCTGGAGAGCCCTGTGCTGTCAGGAGGGCAACAGCCTGCCGTAGCTTGCCTCTGGGCAGTGACCACCAAAGCAGCGTTCCCCATGCTCCCTGCCCCCTCCCACGGCCTGCTGCTGGGCTGTGGCAGAGGGACACATCCCACCCGCGCTGGTGTACGGGGGTGAGCACACGTGTCTGACGTCTTTCCCTAGCAGCAGTGGTGGGAGGGAAAGCTCGGTTTCGTAGCCTTGTCTCTAGCTGCCTGGGGAGGCAAGGCGGGGGATGCAGCAGGGATGAGTGGGTGGGGGGGGTGAGAGATGCCACAGTGGGAACCGCAGACTGTTCCTATCCTGTGGTCTCCTATGAACCCCTGGATGCCTCCAAAGCACCTCACGGCCAAGAGGTGTGTTGGTCAGGGAGCCCCCAGCCCTGCACCCCAGCCCGTCCTCACTGCCGATTCCTCTGTGCCACAGGTGAAGCGAGCAGAGGTGATGTGACAGGTGTAAAAGTGGCGTGAGCTGCTGCTGCTTTAACTGGCAGGGAGGAGATTTTGGTGTAGAGCACAGCACAGCCTGTGCCCTGAGAGAAGAGGCCTGACTGGGAAGGGTAAGAGGTAGAAGGAGGTGCTTTCGATTGGGGGCCAGCTGCAGCACTGTGGCGATAGGAAGCTGCAACAGCTGGGAACAGAGGAGCAACAGTACACAAACCCAGACTGCTCACATGGGGGCCAGGCTGAACCAGTCTGCATTAATGAACTGGAAAAAGAAATTTCAGCTGCAGCAATTCTAAGAGTCTGTGTACCCATTCCAGGGAGGATGGTCTTAACTGCAAAGCCCTTTGGGCTGGCTGTTGTGACGGCAATGTTAGGAATTTCTTATATTCTGCTCGCACAGAACTTGAGGCATACAGAAGGTGACTTGGTGTCGACAACACCAGCATTCGAGCATCATTAGAGCCATGCAGCCAACGTGCTTACAATCCACAGAGAAGGTGGCATTCCTAAACATGGTCACATGCCAATTTACAAAGAAACTGTGAAATTTCTGTGTTCTGCACAGTTTCCCTGCCCTAGCAATCAGCCTTTGGGACCTTCCTAAGCCAGGAGGTCAGGCCCTGATGTTACGGGTGGTAGAGCTTGCAGACACCTTGACTGTGTCGGCCAGCTGAGCTCTTGAATTGCTTGAATGAGCATGTTGCTGTTGGCCATGAACAGCAGTAATGTTGCACAAGTTTGAGATTAAAATTAAATGAAATATTTAGCAATTAATTAACTGGTTAAGATTTTTTTCCTGGTGGCTATATTTTACCCTTTGGCTTCTCTTCTTCCTAAACAGAAGGCATCAGAGAGCTTTGGCACCAACTCTGTCAGAGCTCAGTCGCTTCTTACCAAAAACACGAGGGGCTTCACTCAGTCAAAGTTTTACGCTCCCCTGAGCCAGAGCTCATTTTTAATCCAGACAGTGCAGGACTTGCAGGCATGTTGCCTTAGGTTTGGCGTCAGGACAGTCACATTCATAGAAAAGCATTTTGAAGTTAATTAGAGCGTTGCCTTTCAGCACAGTTAATGATCTGGGAGGATGCAGTATGCCAAGGCAGGTAAACTGGTGGGGGATTCAGGTTGTCTGCGGTGCTGGCTGTAGGCTCTAGAGACACAGGAAGGAAAAGCTCACCCTGTGACTTCAGCAGGTTGTGGGCAAAGTAGTTAAAGGTTTCTGGGGAGAGGGAGCGCAGAATTGGGTAGCGTGGGCAGACAGCCTGCTGCTGAACTGAAGCTTTTTTACGGCATAGCAGGAGCAAGGCTTGACGTGCAGCAGACCATATGCATGTCCGTCTGCACAAAGCTTTCCCCTCTTCTATAATGATGGTACAGGCTGTGCTGAGCCACAACTCAATAAATATCAGCCAATTCTCTCTCTCTGGAGGAGCAACTGCCTTCTGCATCCTCCAAAGCTGAGGACAAATGGTGTAGCTGGGGTCATTCTGCTCTGCCTTGGGACTGCAGCAGAGCCCAGGCAGCGCAGTCACCATCACACATCCCCACAGCCAGGTGTCTTATGGGTTCATCCTTTCACACAGAGTAGCCTCAACACTGACACAAAGTCCTCTCTGGACAGGCACAATTATGTCTATTTAGTTAATCATCTTCCCTTGGGGACTCGGGGACTCCTGAGCCCCACAGTCTGTTTTTTTATTAGGGGCGAACACAAATTGAGAAGGAAGGTAAAAGAAGCAGCGATACTCATATACCCATGGCAGCTGTGCTGTCAGCCTCCTGTCTGTCTTTCTCCTACACATGTACATGAGCTGTCCCCAAATATGTGTTTGCTGGGAGACACACATTTTATATTCCAATAGTGATATGCCCCTCGGCGGGGGAGATGGCGGGGGGGGGGGGGGGGGAGGTGATGTTCAGCCTCACCAAAGGCACGTATCCATGTGCCTCTAGAATAAAACAGGACAGTGTCATCTGCCTGGGTAGTTGCCTGGTGAATTTACATTTTTCTTTCCTTAGAGCTCTGGTTTCTGAATTTGTTGGGATTGCAAGGAAGTTTTATGTTTAAAATTCTTGTCCCTTGTTTTGCTCAGGTTGCTTTGGGGAGAGCAAAGGGGAAAATGAAGAGAGGAACCAGCAAAGCTCATCTCACTTCTCAGATCTGATTCTCTGACCCTTTTTATTATCTCTGCCACTCTGAAAGTCTCCAGCATCTTTTATCTGTGCCATTCCACCTTTTGTAATAGAGGAAAGCCCCTGAAGCTTTTTCCGCCCTTTTAACTGAATCCACCTCTGCAGCCAGACACTAAGCTTCATTTCTGGTAAGGTTTTCAGTCCCACTCACTCCTTTGTCTTGACTTATACGTCACCCTCTTCCTCTTGGGTGGGCAAAAAGGGGACGGGTGCTGCTGCTGTGCTGACTCCTGACTGGGTCACCCAGTGCTGCTGGGCTGTCTGGGCTAGGCTATAAAACAGAGCCAAGGCAGCGCAGCTGGCTCAGAGGAGAGACTGAATTCTGCAGACAGCGAAAGACCCGCACACAGCCTCTGCTGCTTCCTGCGCTGTTGTTTTTCCTGGAATACAGAACCGACCTCGGGAGCAAGATGTGCAAGGGACTCGCTGCGCTGCCAGCCACTTGCTTAAAAAGGTACTGTTTGTTTCTGAGCATCTATTAATGGTCTCGTAAGTCTGGAGATATGCCGATGTATTTACTGCACTTTGTGTCTGAAGCAGAAGTGGCAGATTCAGCTCTGATTCTTTTGTAAGATTAGACACAAATGATTGATTACAGGCTTTTGTTTTTTCTGTTATTCAGAAGCAGAATTGCGTAAATGTTTTGAACTATGGGAACTCTAAAGCCATCCTTCCCACCAGCAAAACAAGCATTGCTATATTTTGATATTCCTGTCCTCTGCTTCTGCTGAAAGCTTTGCATCCCTTTTCTCCTTTGAATCCTTTCTCTGCTGAATTTTCTTTTCTTGATTTTTTTGGAGGGTGAAGCAAGGCAGACAGGATATAAGAAAATTTGAGAGTCATTCCCCAAAACACATCCCAAATGCAGAAACCCAGCCTGGCAGGACCAGAGACCTGGCCGCCAGCAGGCAGGGCAGGGCAGGGATGCGGGCCAGCCCAGGGCACCACAGATCTGGATGCGGCAGCAGCCCGTGTGGGGTCTGCCTGTGTCCCCCAGCTCTGTGGGCTGATGGTGAGGGACCAGGTCATGCTATACCCCTGGTGCACAGTGCTATGGGGCTGGTGTGGCCATACCCCCATCATGCGGTGCCGATCAGGATGGGCTGAGCTGTACCCCTGCCGTGGATGCAGGATCTAGCCGCAGCCCAGCGCACGGTACCAGCCAGGCATCCCTGTGCTGGCATTGCTGAGCCCGTGCACCCCCAAGCATGGCCTTGGGCCTCCCCACAGCCCAGTGTGAAGGGCTCACTGTTCCTGCAAGGTGGCCATAAGCTCTCCAGAGGGGTGTTCAGGTGCTATGGGGCCTGGAGACCACCAGCAGGGTGGCCCAGGGCCCCCAGAACAGCACGGGCCCCACAGAACTCCCTGCTCATCCAGTCTGTGCAAACTTGCACAGGTCTCTGATGGCGCAGCACAATCCTTCTTCTTGCTCATGCCTTCAGGAGCAGCCCTGAGGCTGCTTCCCAGTGGCTGTGCTATGGGAGAGGGTTGGAAAAATACAAACAAAAACTGAGCCTGCTCCCATCTGGGAGAAAAAGCTCCCTGCTTGTGGTGGATCTGAAAACAAGTGCTGAAAATGTGAGGAACAAATACTGACACCCTCCCCCTCAATTTGCAGGAACATTTGCAGGAGCCGGGGGAGAGCATTTGCAAATGCAAAAGAAAGAAAAAGTTCACATCTTTGAACCATCTCTCTCCAGGATTCCCAAGAAAATGCCTCTCTCTGCCAGAAAGCTGCGGGGCTCACTGCAAGCACTAGTGTCCTGTTTCCCACTGCTGCTGCTTCCCTGCAGACCGGAGGGGTCTCCTCCTGGGCAAGCAGCAAGACAGCTCAGGGTGCCCAACATCTGCCCGGGCAGGGTTTGGATGTTGGCTCTGCTCATGCACACCCTGCTCTAGAGAAGCTGTCAGGTTCTTTCCCCCTCACCCTAGTGCTGGAGTTGTTAAGGAAGCCTTCACGAGCTCAAGCAAGCATTGAGATAAGATGTGGCCGGGATTGCTGGCAGGATGCTGTGGCTGGAGCAAAGAGCAGTGCTGGGAGGCTGAGCAGCTGCCAGGGCTCAGCCCTACGGCACAGCCTCTTGCTCTTGTCCAGGCTCTGATCTGCGGAGCAGAGGAATTTCCTGCTTTCACTATTGCTGCACCCTGTGGCAGGCCAGGGCTTGCACCCCTGAGCAGGCAGGACTGATTTACCCACCCCTTTGTCCTTAAACTGGAAGGACATCAGAGGGATGCTGAGGCCAGTACCAGCTGCACATCTCGGTGCTGCTGTCAGGCAACGATTGTCCTAAGCACGGTGGAAAGAACAAAAGTAAGCATGCAGCCTCGGAGGAGCTTGCTGTGGAGCAAGAGAGTAGCCTGCAATCAGCATGGGCTAGTGGTGGTGAAGCTCTGGCTCGTCCCCTGCTGTCACCCCAGGGTCCTGCCCTGAGCCCTTCGCTCCGTCCCCTCCCTCGGTGTCACAGGCAGCTGCTCTAGGGGTGGCCTGGCACAGCCCTGCTGCTCCTGCGGGTGGGGGATGAGGTGGGGAGGTGGCAAGGGCTGCAGGAAAGGATTAGTAAGGGGGTAAGAACCAGACATTTGTAGCTGGGCAAATCAGCCCAAGAAGCAACACATTTGCCAGCATGGTGATGCGTTTCTATCCCGATATTTTAACTGCAAAAAACAGTAGGAAAAGAGCAGCTTCTCCCGCTTTGTCAGCCCTGCCTCCAGGCTGGTGACCCTCTCAGCAAGAAAATGGTGCTGTTTAACGTGAAAATATGATTTCTTTGGCTCTTGTATTTGTCTAGTAAATGAAATGGGCATTATGTGAGGAGCAGAAAGTCAGCACTGGAGTCACAAGCAGAGACCTGCATTTGTGTCACCAAGTAACACTGAAGGACTTTATAGTGGGTGAGGAGGCTGCAGAGGGAGTTGTAATGTTCTTGAATTGTTTCTTTCAGTGCCAAAGACATGAAGCATCGTCTGGGCTTCTTGCTGCAGAAGTCGGACTCCTGTGACTACAGCTCTTCCCAGGGCAAGAAGGAGAAAATACCCTCAAGCCAGAGGTAAGAGCAGATGCTGCCACGCAGTTAAGCCCAGGCTGGTTGCACCATGTTGTTTACTCCTTCACTGAGCTGAACTTCATTAGCATCTCTGCTACTGCTTCCCAGTACCTCCTGAACACTGGGGTTTTTGTGTGGCAGTAGTCCTCAGGTATTGATAGTCCCTTTCCATGAAGAAGATTGAACTGGAGGTTCCTTTCTGCCAACGCTTCTGTGATTCAGTATGCATGTGCACATGGACAGCCTTGTGCAGCCTGCTGCGCAGGGGAATAACACCATCACAAGACCCAGCACAACTTCACACAGTGCAGAATCAGCGTCATTGTCTCTTTGAGCTGGATTTGTGCAACAGTCCACACAGCTGCACAGAGGTACTGGCACAGAAAACAGGGAGAGCAGCCTGTCAGGGTATCACTGCTCTCACTGAGATGCAAGTAGATTGTGTTCTTTCCAAGGAGGACTCCAAAGGCTGAGGTATACTCCTGGAATAGAACGAGCCCTAGGATGTTCTGATATGGTAGGGGGGGGATGAATGCAGGATGTGTTCATACATTCCCCATATGTTTCTAGTTCCCACGTTCCTCTTTTTCTTCAATATAGCTGCTGTTTCCCTGACAGGTTAAAGAAATCGTCCCTTTGGAGTTCACTCATGTGACCTGTAAGCGTGACCCCAGGTCCATGCCCCAGCAAGACGTGCAGCCAGTCACAAAATAAACACAAAGACCCCAACAGTTTTTCCAGGAAAATTCCTTTCCAGCCCATGGCTGGTGACAGGGATTGCAAACCAGAATTCCTGTAGATTAGATCTGGGATCCCCAGAGGTCTCTGTAAAGCAAGCAGACGTTTTCTTCTAGGTCTCTCGTGTACGCTCTTAGAACAATCAGCGAAAAAGATTAGTGGTGCTGAGCAAAAACCCAAATTTGTCCCTTCTGTACTCCCATTAAATCTTCCCAATGCTTCTCCCTTTGTCTCCTTTTAGGGTTAGCCAAGAGGAAGTCAGGAAGTGGGCAGACTCTTTGGAAAACTTGATCCATCATGACAGTAAGTAAAGAGGGCTCTTCTGCTGCCTGCAGGGTGTGTGTGCTGTCAGGGGTCCCTGGAGTGGGCATGGGACACTGTCTCGTGTCTCTTAGCAGCATGCAGAAGCTGCTTTGGCCCCACAGGCCTTGGGGAGGGGTGGTGAAGCGTCCTCTTGGTCACATCCAAGGGATAATCCCAGCGTAAGTCGGGCTTTGCCGTACTGCCGAGCTGTCCCTTTTGTGAAGGCAGCTGGTTAAGCCCCTGTGCGAGGGGCGGACAAGGCTGCAGCACGAGTTAACAGCGGGTTAAACGAGAACCAAGAAGCAGAGACGCTGTTTGCAGCTGAGCCCATGGGAGACTTTGTCTTCCCGTTGGTTCCAGGCTACACTGATGGCCTTGAGTTTTCCTGAGCTTTCCTTCGCCTTGTTCCCATGGCCTGAGACTCCGTGGCGTGTGCTGGCTGTCTCCTCCGGGCCTCCTGGGAACGCACAAGTCTGCTTGTGTTCAGCTGAGGACCCACGTGTGGCATCCCCATGGGGACAGTCTGAATTCCAGCCTCCCTCCGCAGGACCCACGTGTGGCATCCCCATGGGGACAGTCTGAATTCCAGCCTCCCTCCGCAGGACCCACGTGTGGCATCCCCATGGGGACAGTCTGAATTCCAGCCTCCCTCCGCGTGCAGGAGCGACTGCCACGGAGGCAGGCGGCTGTCGCCACTGCTTGCCCCCAGGGAGCTGCTCATTCAGCTCTGGGAAGGGGAACCCAGAATTGCTGTTTGCTGGGGCCCAGGGGTACGACTATCCGGGAACCAGCACTCTTACCTGATCTGGTTTTCCTCTAAACAATCTGTAGGAGGACTGGCTGCTTTCCGTGCTTTTCTCAAATCTGAGTACAGTGAGGAAAACATCGAGTTCTGGGTCAGTTGTGAGGACTACAAGAAAACCAAGTCACCGGCCAAGCTCAGCCCCAAGGCCAAAAAGATCTATGATGAGTTCATCTCAGTGCAGGCAACAAAAGAGGTATGTGCAGAGAACGTTTCTTGGGCAAAGGTGTCACCCTAAATTCTGAACCAGGCCAGTAGCACGGGGAAGTAGAGACCGGTAGTTTCACAAGAGTTGCAGGGTGCTGCTTCTCTGCTGGTTAGCAAGGAAATGGTGTACTTTGTATTGCTTTTGTATTAAACTTGGATAGAGAGAAAGTGAGTTTAGTTACAACCACATGGCCATCTCACATGCACACTCAAGCGGGAGAAGCCCGAGGGGACTATAATTCCCGGTGTTCCAGCTGCTCCCATGCAGTTGTTCTAGTTTCCTGGCTGGCTGCATCCCAGGGGGGTACGTGTCAGTCCCCCTGGCAGTTCAGCTGGCAGCAGAGGTGAGTTGGTACCCAGCTGCACAGACTCTGCCAGGGCGATGGGGTGTCAAACAGCCGTTTCAGACAGCTGCCCACCAAGGACGGCTGAAGCACACTTGGTGGAGAGATGCTGGGATTTTCCCTTTCCTGTGGTAGCCACTTCTGGGACAGGTCCTACTCATGCTGTCCCTTTTGGCCCACAGGTGAACCTAGATTCATGCACACGGGAGAAGACGAGCCACAACATGCTGGAGCCTACACTGTCCTGCTTTGATGAGGCTCAGAGGAAAATATTCACCCTCATGGAAAAGGATTCTTACCGCCGTTTCCTCAAGTCCCCCTACTACCTGGACTTGGTCAGCCCACCTGGTGTTGGCTGCCGGCCTGAAAACTGCAAAAGGAGCCACACTCACACCTTAGACTGCAACTCGAACATCATCTCTCAGTGCGCCTGAGCCTGCAGCAAGGCAGGAGCAGGCTGGGCTCCCGCAAGAGTATATGGCGGCAAAGGCATTCATCGGCATGAAGCATCAGAGCTGTCTCCAATACCTGTCTAATGTCCCAGTTGTATCCCATGTCATGCAACAGCCAGCATTTGCAACCCAAGCCAGGCTCAGTTTGTGTAGCGAACCCTCCTCTGACTCCGTCGGCGTAGGAGCCCTGGAGCCTGTGTCTGACGCGAGAGCTGGGTGCAGGCGCTGCATGGCCGCTCTGTTTCTGGCGAGCCCTGCGGGCGCGGGAGGGCGGCAGGGCCGCGGGTGCTCAGACCCAGCGCTACCCAGCCAAGGGACCAGGCATGCCATGTCGCCGTGAGACACCTGGCAGGGAGCGGGGGAAAGAGGAAGCCAAGGGAAGCGTTTGGGACCACGATCTCCCCTTTCTAATTGGCAAAAAGCTTAGATGTAAAGGACTCGCTGTGGCCCTCAGCTGTGTTTGTAGAGCTCCCAAATGGCTAGACTGTCAGTATTTGCTCAGAACCCGGGCTGTGCTGCAGCACAGCAATCAGACCCAGGGAGAGCTCCTACTCTTTCTTTGAAGGGAGGAGACCAAAACTTTTCAGCCTCCCTCCATCCTCTCGGCCACAGGGATCGCAGGGAAGCTCTCCCCTCTGGCTGCTGCTCCCTCTGTAGCACCTAGCGTATGCTGGCCGAGGATCCTTCCTAGGGCTGCACAGAGCTGTTCTTTTGGAGGAGGTTCATTATTCCATATATTAGTAATCAAGTCCTTCGTGCTCCCTGGTTAAATACTGTAGTTGAACAGAACAGAAGCACGTTCCTTGTCCCCCAGCCTGGCAGGGGTGTATTACTGACTCCGGGAGTGCCCTTTGGGTTCAGGTTTGCCTGCCCTGACTTGCACGGAGCAGTTTGTGAGGGAGCAAGACCACAAACACAACAGCTGGGGAGGAAAAGCCCTGCTTGAGGAGTACTTGACAATGTCTTTGTTTCTTTCTTTCTTTTTTTTTTTTTTTTTAATGTTATTTATGTGAGTTTGTATTTCAGTAGCAGCATGACTCACTTTTTTCCTGAAGATGGTTGGAGGAATGTGTCAGTCTTGTTACCGATCCTGGGTTTTGCCAGACGGCCGCTTACTTTTCAGTCACTGGGGGCTTTGGGGCTGACACTGACCTGCAGCTGGAGGCACAAGGAATGGGTGCAGGGCTTGCTGCCTTGGGCTGCCGTACCAGGTATCATGCTCCCCCCAGCCCTTGGTCTCTCCTTAGCTGGATATTGCTGCTCTGACAACTGCGTATTCCCCGCTCTGCATCCCAGCCCAGAACAGTTCTCACGCTGGGCTTTTGAAATGGCAGGAGGCGGCTGTGGTTCTCCAGTAGGCACTTCCAGGCCCACAGAGAAATGTCTCATTTAAAATTCACTTTATTTTGTATTTATTCAATTGTGCTGACACATACCACCCTGCATGTTCAGCTAAAAGATGGAGAGGCTTGCTAAAGCTCTGAACGTAGCCAAGCATGTGGCTATGTTTTACTTTCCCCTGGTACTGGGAACCTGATAACTATTGCAAAAACTGTATTGATACTTAATGATGAATACATTCTAAATAAAAATATTTGCATTAGACCCTTCTAAAATGCCGTTGTGTGAACCTCAGAAAATGCATGGAGATCCAATTCATCAGGCAACGTTACTATAAAAAGTAATTTTATGAATGGCTTTGCTCAGAGGCTGTTTTAAATTATGGAAAGATGAAACAGCAATTACACCTTTCAGAGATGAAACTTTTCATCTTGTTGTTATCCTTCAGACACCATCGGCACTGTGAGCCTGGGGAATGCTGGGCTGTATGGGGTCCATGCTGCCGTGCCTGACAGCACGGTCAGCACAGGGAGCACCCATCCTTGCCAAGGGGCTGGGGTGAGCATGAGACCCCCTTGACAGCCTTGGAGGGGGGAACATAGAGGAGCAACTCCCAGCTGCAAATGCTTTCCCACCCGGAGCTCTGGAGGGGAACACATTTTAGCTCAGAGCTCAACCCCTCCCTGGGCCTGGGTCTCGTGAGTGCAGAGGCGCGTGCGGGGAGCAGGGCTGGCTTGTGCTCAGCCCCTGCCCCTGCAGGCACCGCAGCTGCTGCCGGAGCTGGCTTTGCTAGCGGGGCTGGGGGTGCCCCTGCCATGCTGGCACTGGAGAGTTTCTTCTGCCTTCTGGGGTGATGTTTTTATTCCATTTTCAGTTTCCTGAGAAACCACCACGTCTGTTACAACAGAAGCTCCCAGACTTGCCAGGGCCTTTGGGCACAAGTTTGGGGAACGCCCCGTAGAGGGTGAGGAAACGCTGCACCGTCAGTGCAGAGACAAAAGGAATAGTCCATTAAGACAGTAGCAGAAATACATGTTTATGTGTGGTTTACTGAGTGGTACATGAATATGGGTTAACACAACCAGTTCCTCAGTGCACACCAGTGCCCCATGTGCTCCCCGTGTGAAGATCTCCAGTGGGAATCACATGGAGAACATTGTGATGAAAACCTGCTGCTCGTGGGTGTGAGGAGCCGATGCCCACCTCCTGACCGCTCTCCAGCCCTTGGCCACAGCCTTCGGCACCTGCAGGGAGTGACCGGGGGAGCCTGGGCGAGCCCTAGGACACCCTCAGCCCCCCGTGGGCAGCTCCCCCCCACTGCCTTGCAGGCTTTGGTGGTCCCCGAGACTGGGACAGGGCAGTGCCAGCAAAGCCCTGCCTCAGCGTACAGGGGACAGCTGCGTGATGCACATCATGACCGCTGAGGTGCCAGGGTCTGGGTCACTGAAGTAACCAGAAAACATGCAGCAAACAATCCCCCGGTGTTAATCTGAGGGGATGTGGCTGCAGGGAGCCCTCCTGCACTTGCTGCCGTGGTGGGGAGAGGGCACCGGGCAGGCACGGAGGCAGCGCCTGGTGCCTGGGACTCTGGCTGCAACGTGGGGTTGCCTTGCCCCACGGCAGGGGTTGGAGTCCCTTGGAGGGCACGAGACCTGCCTCCTGCACCAGCTCGGGCACCGGGATGCACCACAGCTATGGGCACCCAGCGGCCGCAGGCACAGGGTGGTTTCAGGGGATGTTTTGGAAGATGCACCTTCACGTTCGCTTGGGTGAATGGCCAAGGTTTCCCTCAGTGGGGTCTGGGACCACACTAAACCCACGCACGCTCATCTCTCTGACGGACCTCAAACACAAGATCCAGAAACTCCTATTTTTGACTCTCTGACTCACTGGGGATCCAGATGTCCATGTTAGGAGTACATATATATGTGTGTGTGTATACTTATATATGGCTATAGGGATACAGGTGTACTATGTTGTGTGTGTAGTGCTCATACATTGCCAATTTTTATGAGAGAAAGTGTAATAAAATACATGAAGTATTTCTGACCAGAAATATGATGGTTGGTATCAGCCCAACAGTAAATACCTCTGGGCCTGTGGAAAGCTTGGCCATGGGGTGGGTACAGGCATTGCCGCCTTTCTGGGGCAAGGGGTGAACCCACCCGAGTAATTAGCCAAATGACCCTTCTACACAAACACAACCTCCCAAGAGCTCCAAAACACTTCAGAGGCCACATTTGATGGCCACCCTGTAGATCACTGGCACCTGTACGATCATCCCCTAAAGTAGGCTTCCAGCATTTTAGCAGAAATCGAGCTGGGGAGGGTTTTCTAATAGAGCTATTTCATCTCTCCTGACTCCAGCCTCCACCCCTCCTCTTGGCACATACATACCTAGACACCTTCGCCCTGCCCCACACGTTGCTGTTGCAGCTAGTAACATCTCAGGTTTTGGTGGTGTGTAGCAAGCCAGCCTCCAGCAGCAACCCCACCTCTGTGGTGTCAGTGTTGGCATTTAACTGTGCGTTAAACTCACACTCACTGTATGGGTGACGGTATCTGGAAATAGGATTAAGTAAAAATGAAATATCTAGGTCTTTCTGCAGGGGAGCCTGTCAGGTTTTCCACTCCTACGGGTCACGCTGTAAACAGGGACCTTGAGCATGTTGAACCCACTTGCATCAACACCAATTCATGGAGATGCTAGCAGGGTGCAGGGAGCGCATGTGGGCGGAGGCAGTGGGAGCACCGTGCAGCAGAAAGGTTAGCCAAGCCCCCTATCCCCCCCCAGCCCAGCCCATGCCCAGCCCTGCTCCTGCCTCCCCCTTGTTGCCCACCAGCTCTGGGCAGTGGGTGCTGCCAGGGGATCCTGCGCCCTTCTGACAGGACCCTGCTGCTGCTCGTGGGCTCCCTTGGGCTCTTTGGGGCCGCCCCCATGTGCTCACCCCAGGGGACTGCCCCACGATCATCACCCCTTGCTGCTCCAACACTGACTTTCCCAGGCCATTTGCTCCAGACTTTAAAAAAAAAAAAAAAAAAAAAAAAAAAAAAAAAAAAGCCACGTTTGTGATGGCCTCCATCCTTCCCCTGCCTCCCCATCCCTGCCTGGAAAATGCAGCCCACTTCCTGCAGCTCAGGATGTATTTTTCTTCATCGCCATAGTGACAATGCATAAATATTTGGGGCTGGTGGGGTTTTGATCAGCTTTTGAAAGTCTTGACAAGGCTGGCAAACTCGTTGTTTATCTTATTGCATTTCGCATGGAGTCTCATGACTTGCAGTTGAGGCTGAGCAGCCGGAGGGGGGTGGCTGGTCCAGGATGCCTGCTGGGAGCACGGCCACTTGTTATTTTGCCGACATCTGTCAGGCTGCCGGCTGAAGCAGCTCGTTGCAAGCCATGGCCCTGCAGGTGCTGCACCAGGAACCCATCGCAGGGACGAAACGTCCAGGCCCCATGGAACGGGCGTTCATCACATTCTCCCCGAGGCTGACATGAGACCCCAGCTGCCTTTCACGTAAACCCTCGCCCCATCCTCAGATGTCATTTCTTCTGGTAGTGAACAGTGGGCTGGCTTTGAATCATTTCAAAAGAGCTGGTCTTTTTAAGAGCCAGCCTTATGGAAAGACGTCCTGGGCAGACGGGAGGAGACAGGAGAGATGCAGGCTACACAAACTCAGCAGAGTTCGTTGTCTGTTCAAGAAGGCAGGGGGTTATTTTTCATATTTCCCATAATGGTTTTGTGTTTGGGCTTGTTTTTTTGGATTTGTTTTGAATATATATATATATTTTTAATTGGATCTGAAGAGTTGCGATTGCAGCATTTTTTCCCCTACTATGATTTTCCTCCCTCCTCTAACTGATGCCCCTCGATTGGGTTTGTGCAGAAGTATCGCTTTGGCGTGCCTACTGCAGAGAGAAGCAACTGGAGCAAGAAGCCGCTGCAGCAACACCTGAAGCTGCAGTCCAAGCACACCAGCAGCCACCAGCTGGGCACAGGGGACACGGGTGTGGGCTGTGGGCTGCGAGCTCAGCACGTCATGCAAGCGGCTGGAGCGAGCGGGAGGTCTGGGTTGCTAAACAGTCCCAGCGTTTTGAACAGACAGATCTCGTTTATCCTCCTTACTGTCTTTAGTGGGAAGCAACTGGGGAAGCAGTGCTGCAGGCTCGCTCTGCCCACCCCTCACGCCAGCCAGGGGTCACCTGTGGCACGCAGCCGTGCGGCTCCTGGCACCGCCATGCAGCCACCCCTGCCGTTCCACTGTCCCTGCCACACTGCTGTCACTGCCCTGCGGCCGTCACTGCACAGCCCATCGGCTGCTTTCTGAAGGTGAGGTGATGCCAGCCGTGTGGTGGACATGCCCTACCCCACGTGCCGGGGCTGCAGGTGCTGCTGGCCAGAGCCAGCCGTGGGTGCCCTGCGCAGCCTCAGCAACAGCCCGGGAAGCCGGGAGGAGGGAGCGAGCCTGGGCTGAACCAGCGATATGTGCAAAACGGGGAGAAAAAATGTTATGGCCTAAGAAGTCTTCAGAAATGTTATGGCCTAAGAAGTCTTCAGAAGGCAGAGCTGGCGTGTCAGAGCCACTGGCTACAGCCAAGCCCTGCAGTGGCAGGGACGTGCCGGCTGCCCGAGTGGCTCCTGGTCACTGCGGGGCTGGGGCTGCTCTGCTGCCCCTCTGGGTCCCAAACCCAGTGAGGATCACCAGGGATTTCTGATAATGGGTCTTTTGTGAGAGAGGAAAGAGACTGTAAGAGAGGAAACAGCAGGACATCTGGCAGTCCAAAGCACGGGGGGAGATGTTTAGCAACGCCGCTGGGTGCTCTTCTAGGGTGGTATGAAGAAAGCAAAGCAGCTGCAGTAGAAGGGGCAGGTGTTTAGACAGAAGCAGTGAGACCGCCCGCAGGGAACGTCTCGCACAGCCCCGCCACATTGCTACTTGATTAACTCCTGATAAAACTCCGACCGCACAAATCTGGGCAGGGAGTCTTTCTCCATCAAGGCAAAGATCCTCTTCTGGGCCATGTCAAAGCTGCTTGGTGATGGTTCCACCAGGTTCTTCATGGTCACAGCCTTGGTGAAGTGGTCGATGTTCACCTGTGATGGGAGTGTGAGAGGGATGGGGATCCTGCCTGTGCAAGGTGTGGGTGATGGCATCTCCCCTTGCCTGCTCTGTCCTACCAACAACCACGCGAAGGTCGAGGGGAGGGACTGAAGCAGGTTCACTTACTGGGGGGAATTGTTGGTGGCAAATCTGTCAGGATGAGGTTTATCCTGCAGCAAAGCTAACCGGGGAAGGAGGATTACTGTCAGTTGTCATCCCTTACGATTAACGTAAGCCCTCTGTGGGGAGAGGGGGACAGGCATGCGCTGGAGATGCCTGTAGCAGGAGACAGCCCAGCAGAGGCTGAGCATGTAAAAGGGGGCACCAGGGCTGTGTGGGGTGGGAGTGCAGCACGTGGGGATGGGGCTGCCCCTTGCTGAGGGTGCAGCCCTCCGAGTCCCTCAGCCATGGTACAAGGTGCCCTGCAGCCACCGCTCTCCTTTGGGATGGAGGCCACTGGAGCAGCAGCCTCATCCCTCCTGCTCCCATCTCCTGGCCCACAGCCACTGACCTCTTTGGGTGCCTCGGTCTGGATGAACTCCTCGTAGATCTTCTTGGCCTTCTCTGCCATCTTCACAGGGGATTTGGTTTTCTTGTAGTCCTCGCAGGCCACCCAAAACTCAGCGTTCTCCTCACTGAACTCAGAGCGCAGGAAGGTGCGGAAGCTGGCGAGCCCATCTGTGGGGGGGCAGCGAGCTCTTGCTGAGCACCAGCCATCCCGGGGGGGGGCAAGCCCTTGCTGAGCACTGGCAGGGATGCTGGGTGGGGAGACGTGACCACAGGGGGATGTGAACTTACAGGGGTTTTGCAGGAGCTTCTCCAGGGAATCACGCCACTGCAGAGCCTCCTCCGGTGATGGCCTGAAGGGAGTAAAGAAAGCCCAGGTGGTCCATGCTCACCCCACAGCCCTGGTCTGGGCTCCAGGTTTTTAAATAATTCCTTTAAAAATGGGGAGGAATGGATGAACAGGCCTTGGAGACTGCTGCAGAGCAGGGACGATGGTCAGGCTATAGGGTGCTGCTGCATCACAGCACGGGTACCCTCCTCCTGGGGAGAGGCAAGTGCCAAGGAAGGTGAGGATGGGGCTGGGTGGGCAAATTCCTCCGTGTTTGAGCAGAGACATGGACAAACTGCAAAGTGAGCCCCCCCTGCAGCCGTGGGTGCCCTGCTTGCCCCAGCACCCATGCACAGGAGAGCAGAGTCGGGGGGGGGGGGGGGGGGGGGGGGGGGCGGGGCGGGGGGGTGTCTGCAGGCAGCTGGGAAGCATCCCTATGTTTTCCGGCTGGAGTGGGGAAGGATGCTCCCTGCTGCGGGGGGTGGGGAGGGGCGGAGGGGGCTGGATCATTCCAGCTCTGCACTGCTGGGGCTGGGGTCAGCACCCCTCCACTCCCACAACCCAGCCGCCCCATTCCCACGCCCCACGGCGGGGCATGACGCCGGCCTCAGCTCCCTCCCTCCCCAGTGAAAACCTTCAGTGTTTTTCATCTGCGTGGGTTTTCTTTTTTTCTTTTTTTTTCCTTTTTTTTTTTTTTTTTTTAAATGCAACGCTTGTAAATATGACCTAAAGAGCTTTGTGGGGTTTTTTTGTTTGTGATTTTGTTAAGCCTCAAGGAGTTCGCCCAAGCTGCCCTGGGGCACAGGGTCCTGTTGCCCACGGGGGCCAATGCCCAGCGCTGGAGGCAAGGGGAGCCCCCAGGGCCATGGAGCGCTGGGCTGGCTGCAGACCGTGGCCGCTCGCCACCCGCAGCGCTGCACTCAGGCTTGGTTTGCTGCTGCAGGGCTGAAACCCTCTGGGTGGGCACAGCATCCCCGCGGCCGGGGAGGGAGCATAGGGCAGGACAGCCTGACAGTCCTGGGGACCTTGGTGCTTCAGCGGTGCCTCTGAGGCAAGTGGAGGTGCTCCTGCCCAGCCGCCCTGCCCGGGGGGACCCAGCAGGGGAGAGAATGGCAGAAATGCAAGACTGGCACAGGTTGGGTGTCCAGCCCTCACTCATCATCAAATCGCCAGCACTCAGCGGTAAAGACCATGATGGGGGCTCTGATCATTCAGTTTCTGGACCTCAAATTGCATTTGCACTTGCTATCAAGGATCAAAATCCCTCCCTACCCCCATGTTCCTGGCAGGGGTCTCCCCGGCCTGATGAGCAGGAGCATCGCTGCAGCAACCCAACACAATCCCGATTTCCTGGAAACTACCAAATTAACTTTTCCACGATCTGAATGTCCCTGGGATGATATGAACTGCGAGCAAGATGCTGATGGGTGAGTGATACTGAGGCTGCACGATGGTGCAGTGCAGGAGACAACTCCTCTGGCCAGTGGAGAGTTCTCCAGCTTTCTGCAAGGATGGGTAATGGGGACAAATGTGTCTCCTTCGCAGAAGCATCCAGGGCTTGGCAGCAACCAAGTGCAAAATGCTCCATCCATCGCGGCTATGCCCACCCTGCCTGGCCCGGCAGCTCTCGCGGGGCGGCAGGCACTGCTCTGACAGGCGTCCCCCCATGCTACAGCCACCAAAGTGACCACAGCACAGGGTAACACCGCCTGGGCTGAAGGGGAATGTGGGGAGAAGGACTGGTGTAAAACAGGGTTGTGATTTTAAAGTGGAAATAGAAACCTGGCCTTGCGAAGAGTGGATACGTGCCTCTCCTGGTTTTGTCCTGACATGGCCACATCAGTCCCTCAAGATGAGCCCTTGTTCCTGGTGCTATGAGCTGGGCCAGCCGGCCTCTCCTACCGCAGGCACATTAGGCAGTCTGGGTGCTGTCAGACCTGGGTCCTCCAGCACTGTGTGTGTCTGGGTGCAGGTCCAGGGCAGAGAGCAGCTCCCTGGGGCCGGGGCATGTGTTCCCAGGACAGTCTCACACACCCAGTGGTGGCAGGGCTGAGGGGTGGCAGAGGAGTGGCCAGGACAGCAGCTCAGGCAGCTGGCTGAGCTGCCCAAGGCTGGGCTGGAGGTACCCCAGGTGAGACCATCACCCTACATCCAGAAAGCCATCCTGCTTTTAGATTTAAGCTACCATTTCTTTTCAAGGTTTATTTTGCCTCATTCGAACTGTTAATCCTGCAGCACAGCCCATCAGCCTCTAGCTTCTCCTCTGCTTTGCTTTGTCATTAAATCAGCTCAGTGCCAGAGAGCAGAGGCTGAGGACAAAGGCGATAAGGTGAGATGGTACCATCGTGATGGAGCTGCCCAGAGCCAGGTGTTGTGCCATGGGGCTGTGCACCCAGCTCAGGGACACGCTGCTGCCCCGAAGCCAGCAGGCTTTGTAGGGCTGGCACCTCTGGGATGAGGCAGGTGACCCGGAGAAAGCCAAGTGTCGTATGCCTCTGGCAAAACCTCTACCGAATAATGTGAAATCTCATCAAAAGTAAATAGAGTTTCCATGAGAAATCTGGTTTCCATAGAGCTGTATTGCCTGACACATCTCCCACTGCTCTGACATAACTCTCCGAGCCTGCACCTAGCCGGTAGGTCACCAGGAGCGTGCCATGGGCTCCCTGCCGTGTAAAGCCTGCTGTGCCCACCCACAGCCGGGGCTTCAGCTACTTTGCCCCCCAGAGGGGCTGGCACCCACCCCTCCAGCTGGGCTCAGATGCCAGTGCAGCAGTACTCACTTCTGGACCTTGGGCAGCTTCTCTGGCTTCTCCGGGTAGGGAACGATGAAGTCAATGGCCGAGTCAGGCTTCTGGAGCAGTGTGCCCAGCTTCGTCTTGATCTCCTTGGCCCTGCAGGAGGGGACAAGCAGAGGCAGGTCAGGCAGCGGGCTGGGGCAGCAGGGGTGGTCTCTGCCCTGTGCCCGCACAGACCCCTGCACAGCTGCTGGTGAGCTACAAAGCTGTGTAATTAATTACACGTGAACAAATGGACCCTAATACTGTAAAGGCGCCTGGTTGAGGCAATTCAAACCAGGCACTTAGAATTAGTGGCAGCTCTTGATCTTGATCTCTTTGCTTTGTCCTCATCTGTGGCCAAGATAATTGTATCAGCAGGGCTGGCGGGCTGCTCTGAGGATGAATTAGGGGACACGTGTGCAGCACTCAGTTTCTATAGTGATGAGCCCGGAGGAGATGCTGGTGAGGAGATGGAGGAGCTGTGCAGGATGCTGTGCTGGGCTGCTGCCCCGCAGCGAGCCCCGTTCCATGTTGCACCCACCAGCCCCATGCCAGCCCCATGCTGGCAACAGCATTTGGAGCAGGGTGCCCTGAGATAGATATAGATATAAGTAATATATAAGCCTTATATCTGCAGCAGGAAGTCTCCTGCAAAAGAGTACCTCCTGGGTGCTGCTTTCCCTGGGCAGAGGGGAAGGAAGGATTTCGGGAGCTGAAGTGCTCTGCCTGCCAAAGGCTGAGCGCCAGTCACCACTGCCCCAAGGCCATGCCCCCCACCTCCACTGGGAAGATGTGGAAACAAGAGGGCTCCTGGGGCTTGACAGCAGGTCCAGCTGCCTCCCACAGTGTTCCCTTCCATGCGATACAATTTGCAACATGGTCCTGAGCATCTAAAGCCACCGAGGAGGCTCTGCTCTGCTGCAGCTTGGTGGTGGTAGCAAGAGCAAACTGAGCTTTTGCAAAGCAAACTCAAGCGTGCTGCATAAGGCTGAAGAAATAAAGGGGTGAAAACAGACAGCCCCCCCGCCCCAGCCCCATCTTTGCAGGGCAGGACTCTTCCCCAGCACAGCAACATTTGGTGGCTTCCAGGTCATCTTGCTGGCACAAGAGGTGAATGAGAGCGAGGGGACACACCACTCCCCAGGGGCTGGCTGGGCTTGGTGCCTTCACCGTGGCACGGCTGTCAAAGCCAGGCTGCAGCTCCCCAGCTTCAGGGCTCACTGAGCTTCTCCTTTCTGCTCTTTGTTGTCACAAGCCCTGTGCGGATGATCGCTCCCTTGCTAGGTCTGCTATCTCATTTCCATTGCTTTAATTTTTCCCTCTTTGTAAAACTCCCCCTGTGTTTTGGTTTTCCACTTGCCAGCCCCCTGGGTGATTCTTTGAGACCCAGCACAGACTGCTGCTACATTGGCTGCCCCCCACTTCTCGGGGGGCGCAGGCAGAAACCTGCCTCTGACAACTGCCCTTGCACGGGAGTGGGCAGCGGGGCCAGCCGGAGCGAGCAGCCCAGCCTGGGTCTGCATGGACCCCCGTGGTGGGGGTAGAGCATGAGCAGCACAGATCCAGACACCCAACTGTTTTCATGGAAAACAGCAGCTACAGGATGGCTTCTGCTGCTTGCGCTTCTGAGAAAACTTGAATTATGAATGGAAAGACCAGGACCTCAGGCAAAAGGTGACAAGGTCCCCACGCTCCCACACTGAGGTGCCTCTGGGACAGGGATGCTGTCATGCACCATTCGTTCCCCTCCCTCTAACAAATAAACAAAATGCAGATAAATGCATCAGGCTGGAGCTGGCTCTTGATGCCCAGAGCCTGGGGCTGGCTCTCCTGCAAGCCTCAGGTGCCCCTTGGCACCCGGTCGGCTGGCACTGCCATGCTGAGACCCCCACAGCAAGCCCTGACCCACATGGATGGCACAGCTGCAGCAAGGAGCAGCAGGTGACATGGGCAGGAGCTGCAGCCCTGTTGGCACCGAAGCAACGAGTGGGTGCAGAGGGTGCCCAGGAAAGCTGATGGAGCAGGACAGCCTCTCCCGTGGCTCTGCTTTCCCAAACGTCTGTGCTTGTGTCCACAGCTCCCCACAGGGAATGGGATGCATGGGCTCAGGGAACGTCTTTCCAAGAGGGACTGGGCAGAAATACCACCTGCCACCGTGTCCCTCTCCCTGCCATCACCCAACACTCAGAAGGGCAGAGCCAGGGACGCCGCCACAGCCAACCCGCTGCTGGGTGCTGTGCACCAGGGACAGTCCCTTCAGGAGACTGGACTACGTGTCCCATCGCAGAGCTGCTGCCTGGCAGAGGCAGGGGTGAAGAGCAAGGGCGAAGGGGCTCACCCACCTCCGAAGCCAGAACGGTGGATGCCGGGAGGTCCTGGGCAGGCAGGGGGAAAGCGTGGGCTGTGCTGGGAGCAGGGGCGGCACCGAGAGCCAAATCTAACACACAGCAGCCGAAGGAGGTGGGAAGACAGGGCCAGGACTCTGTCACTGTTTGGGCAGGACCAGGGGATCCCCCTGCCCTGGTGTGGATGAGGCCAACACACACACACAAGGTTTGGGTGCCATTGGCAGCGGCTTCACACAGCAGCAAACGCTCTGCGGGGTAACACTTAGACCTGTTCAAGATTTTTCTCTCCAATCCCCACCCTCTGACAGTGATTTACGGCCAACATCTGTCAGGCTCAAAGGCCTTAATGGGCCTTAATGGCCCTGGAGCAGCCCCAGCTGAGCCCCACACCCTGCCCACAGCTGGGGGCTCCATTTAAGCTCAGCCCTGGGGCCACCTTCTCTCAGGCTGTGCTGTGGGTAGGCTTCTCCCCAGCCTGGTCTTCTGGATTGATGCTGGACTCCTGTTGCAGTCCCCCTGCTTGCTGCTCCCGATGGGGCTCCTGGGATGGCTCCATCCCATGGTGCTGTCGATGGACCATCAGTGGCTGCCCACCCTGCTGAAGCCCCGCGGGTGCCAGTGTGGGGACAGCAGCAAGAAGCTCCCGCCGAGCAAGTAGTCACCTGTGCGGCCTTTGTGAAATATGGGGAGGTGGCGGACATTGAGGAAGCTTGTAGAAAGGGAACAAAAAGGACAGCCAGAGGGCTGAGTGCCTGCAGGCTGGTGGGAGGGAAGGACTATTTGAAGGCATCATCCTGGCATCCTCCAGCAGATATATTACAAGCTTTCAAGAAAGGTTTCAGCAAAGGCTAAGCAGCAGGGTAAAAGAGGCAGATATAAACAAAAAGGCATCCTTCAAAAAGCCACCAGCTATGTCTGAGTGAGGAAAAGCAAGAAGACCGTAAACTGTGGAAGCTTAAGTGTAAGAACATGTGGGAGTAAGCCAAGAAAAAGTCTGAGAAACAACTTCCAAGAAGCACTAAATGAAAACATGGGCTCTGTCAAACACATCAGGAGCGAGAAGGCTGCTGAGGAGGGTCAGGAGAGACTCCAGCTTTAAAAACAAAAAAGAAGCTCAAAGAACTAAAGCTACAGCTGAAAGCTAAAGCTGCTGCTGTGCCCAAGGACAGGCGGGTGCCAGAGGGAATGCCCCTTCGGGAGAAAAAGGCGCCAGGTGGGATGTGAGGAGCCATGAAGCTGCGAGTGTGATGCTGTATGGGCAAGTCAGCAGCAGCTGCATCGGAGAGCTGTGGTGGACACATGGACAAATATGGTCTATTGGAGAGCAGTCAAGGCAGCTCTGGCCGTAGGAAGAGATTCCTCTGAACCTATCAGCCCCCTCTGAAAAGGCCAGCAAGCACGTGCTTTGGGGAGAGTTGGGGTACCAGCCCCCTTGGGCCTGCAGGGGACCCCAGATGGGCTCCCCAGACCCCAGGCAGCTGCAGGAGGGAAGCTCATCTCACGGATGACGGCATGGAAAAGGTAGCCCACAACGCATAGGGGACATGGTGTACTCCTTGGGGAGCGCGGGCTGGGACTGTGCTGTGAAGTGTCACTCGCATGGGGAGAAGGGGGTCAATGGCCGAGCAGCAGATATTGCGCTGCCAGGGTACAGCACTTGGGGACCAGTGGTGAGGAACTGCAGGAGGGTCTCACGAGACCGGCAGCTGTTGAAATGCCTCACAGAGCAGCACAACATGATGCACATGGGACAAACCGGGTCCCAGCTCTGTGTATAAACGTGTAAGTGAAGCTGCCTTCAAGAGGGAGGATTTGAGGGCATAACAGAGATCAGCGAAATCAGCAGCATGGCAGCAGTGGAAAAAAACTAGTTTAGGATTAGAAAGTATCGGAAGAGTGACAAGGAAGATGACAGCAGAGCAGAAACATGGAGATTACCCACATCTGGAAGAGTGCTGCTCAGCTGCCTGTGGCGCAGGAGGCTGCAGACCAGGCAAGGTGAGCATGGGGCTGTAAGGATGGCCAAAAAGCATGTTACAAGAAATTGTCACAGGCATTCGTGTTCATGCCTCTGATGGGGATTTGCCTTGCTTTTGTGCCAGCAGCATCAGCCTCCAGTGGCGCAGCTTCAGCTGACAAGGGGGGACTTCTCTCGAGCTCCCCCCAAAACAGTGAATGCCACCCTCACTCTCTAAAAACCAGTAGTAAGGCATTTGCAGCTGCAAGGAGACCCTTGCTGGGGAACTCACACGGGAAGTCTTCCACAGAGTTACCAAGGACTGAGTGCCCTGTCACCGTGTGCGGTGGCCTCCCTCACATCTCTGCTTCTCACCAGACCCCCTCCAAAGCCCCTCCAGCTCCGCAGGAGGGTTTCCACCAGCATGGAAGGGGCTGGGGGCTGGAGCCTGCCTGGGTTCCCAAGGGGTGGGAGCAGCCTGGGAAGCACCAGCACCCCCGGGCAGGCTTGGAGGGCAGTGCGGGGAATGAATGGGTGCCAGGAGCAGGGCAGGGTGGGCGCTCTGCAGGGAGCCGAGCCCTCTGAGAGGGGCCGGGGTGCCTAATCCGTGTGCAAGGGAGGCGCAGGCAGCGAAAGAGGGTTTTGAGGCTCTTTGGAGCCAGGGCTGGTTTTGCCTCAGAAAGGCAACTGCATCCCTGCTTTTTTCCTTCCCCAATCCACCCCAGAATTTGCAAATATTAAGATCTGAGGAGAAGGGGCTTCTGCTCTGGGCCCGCACAGGGGAGCAGCTGAGGTTGAGGGGTGGGTTTGGGGCAGCCCAGAATCACAGAGAGGGTCCCAATCCAGAGGGGAGACTTTGGGACTGGATCAGCACTTGCCCCCCTCCCTGAGCATGTCAGCCACTTGCAGCATCCCACTGAGCCCCTGCCAGCAAGCCTCCCTTCCCTCCCAGTTCAGAGCTGGGTGATCCCAGTCCCCATGAGAGATGTCCATCGTGGGGATGTGCTGTAGGAAGAGCCTCTCTGCCCCAGCAGAGCGCTGCAGGGAGGCAGCCCCCCCTCGGCACCCCGGCACATGCTGACCGCTCTCACCTCTCCAGGCACGTGTGGGGCAGCGCTGCTAATCCTTTGCACATCTTGGCAGGCTGTGGTTTTCCTCAGCCACGAGAAGAGTGTGAGCGATGGCTCAAGCAGGCAGCAGCAGCTCGGTCTGCAGCCCAGCTCCCCTCTCTCACCCCTATATAGCACTGGGAGCTGGACCCCCGCCAGCCCCGTAACCAATGCCGTCCATCCCGCTGCAGCTGGCCCTGGCCCCAGTGGCTTCTGGATTTTGTTTTCTCCTCTCTAAGCTCACGTGGAGGGGAAAAAAATGTGGTTTTTCTGGGGTGAGATCAGGTAATCAAATTGGAAGGGCCAAGTTGCTGTTTGGGGGTCTTTGGGAAGCCCACGGAGTTTTGACTTAATGACATATCAGGCTCCAGGTCAGTGTTTAGAAGAGCCAGGTAGAAATGCTTCATTCAAGCAAGGTTTTTTCCCAGTGCAAAATGTCACTTTAATAAAAATAAAAGTGCTTACAAGAAGTCTTGTTGTTGATTTAAAGGCTGTGGTTAGTGTCAGAATATCCACAGCTTCAACAGTGGTTATCGGTTGGTGGGTAACAGTGACTTTTGCTCCAGAACAAATTCATTTTAATGTAAGTGTAAAACAAATTAAATCTTTTAATCGTAGCAAAGGTTCTGATTTATCTGACAGTGACGCTTTAATAAGGCCGAAAAGAATTCCAGCCCAGCATTTTGTTATGTGGAAAATCTGGAGCCTTTTTCCACTCCCCTGCAGAGCAGTAAAACACACAGCCGAGTCTGGAGCCGCCCACGATGTGGGATGCAGGATGCGGGACCTGAGCAAGGACCGGCCCTCGCCTCTCCCTGCATGGCTCTGCCCCATCGCTGCCCCACTGAGACACAGCCCCTTGCTCACCTAAAGCTTGGGTGCTACACGGGTGTTCCTGTTTGCTCAGGGAAGATCTCTTTGGTCACTCCATTAACTCGCAGTCACGGAGCCAGTGCCTCCCTATGGTCGTGACATCCATGGCATGAGTTTCTCCCGGCCTCAGCCAAGCAGCCAGGCATGGTGCAGGCGCAACCCCAGTGAGCGAGGCTGCCTGCTGAGAGGCAAATCATGGCAAACACGGGGACCAGCCTGGCTCCCAGGGGACCCATAGCCAAAGCCTTGACTCGGTGGGTCCCCACGGCCGCTTGAGGGGAGGATGCACTGCAGCCAACAGCTGCAATGGAGTCATCCTAACACAGCTTAGCAGCACTTGGAGAGGGTAACCACGGCTATCCTGGGCATTTCCCTCCTGCCTTCCAGCTAGGATGTGACAGCCTGTCCACAGCAGGGTCACCTGCGGCATGGCTCATCACCCAGGTTTGCATGGCTGGACTAGAGCTAGCGCAAGGGGAAAGCCCTGACACACGCAGGGTGGCTGTGGAGGTCTGCACAAACTCTTCTGCAGTTTGTGTGGGGGCACTCACTCACACCCACATGGGTCTTTGCCACCCCACACAGGTGCCTGTGCAATTACACCTGCTCTGGCACAGGTGCAGAGAGGGTGTGTGGCTCCGCTCTGCCTCCATCCCCTGCTCCACCCCAGCCAGGGCATCGCCTGGGCGTCCCACTTGGAGTGGGGGCTCAGGCTTCACCCTAAAAACCTGCCACATGCCTGTCCCTGGCCTCAGCTGCCTGAGTGACTATGTGCCTTAAATGTGCATCCAAGTGCCTTGTTTTAACATGCACAGCCCTGAGCGGGGAATAGAGACCTTGCTCCCAGTCTGGCTGTCCACACCCCAAGGGCACTAATGGCCCTAATTGCCCTGAGCAGCCCCAGCAGCCCCCTCAGCACTGGGCCCCCTTTCCCCTGTGGAGCAGTGTCAGAGTCGTGCCTGGCTCTGGCTCCTGGATGGACTTCAGACCTGCGTTGCAATCCTGTCTCCTGCTGCTCTGGAATTATGCAGAAAGCACAACGTCTATGTTTCAGCATGTGGGTGCAGTAAGCAAAAGCTAGCGGTCTGCTAGAAACCATGCCTCCCCAGAGCTGGGCTGCCTTTGTACTGGTTTGTAACGGGAACTGAAGGAAAAAAAGCACAGCCTAAAATTTCAGAGGATGAGATTTTTGAATGACATTTGTCTGGGCTTGGGAGGATTAGAGATCCCCAAGACGTACCCAGGCAGTGGTGCCACATCTGGGGGCTGCCCCTTCCCACTGCCTGGCATTGACGTCCCCAGCAACCCCCCTTGTGCCTCGCAGAGCTGGGAAGGCAACGATGGCAGCTGCAGAGGATGGAAGTACTTTACTCCTTTACAGGCTGCTGCTGTCTTGCTCTTTTCCGAGAGCAGCCGGGGCAGGCTCTGCTCTTAGTGCCTCAGTTTGGGAATAACCCAGCTGCCCCATCTCCCAGCCGCTGGGGTGCAGCCCCCCGTCCCCCAAAGCACTGCAACCCTGCAAGCTCAGCACATTTTCTGGGCTGCACCTGTTGCTCTCAGGCCCAGAAAGCATGTTGGGGCTGTCACCAGGGTACCCCACGTGCGGGGTCAGTGCCTGCCAGCTTGGTGGCTGTTTTGAAAAGCTCCTTTGAGGCTGAGGTGCTGTTCGCAGGGTGCTTTGCCAGTCGGCTGGGCCCCTCCTGGCACAGAGGGCAGCGGGTGGCAGTGGGGGGTGGGCAAGATGTGCCAGTGGTTCTCACAGCTCCAGGGCTGGGGAGGACAGCAGGGCCACGGGACTGGGCGAGAAACCCCCGCAGCCTCGCACTCAGCTGCTGAGCCATTGGGAACACAGTTATTTATTCTCACTAATCTTCAGTAATAAAGTTAGCATCGAAATCCCAGGGGACCTTGGATCTGTGGGACCAGGCGGTTTGTGTAAATGCTGTCCAGCAGACACCGAGCACCCTTATGTGCTCTCCTTCCAGCTGCTCCCGGGGCCATTTGCTCCTGGCTAGCAGGCAGTTGCTCTGGGCACGCAGGGACAGGGCTCTAGCCCTGCAGACCTCCTGCTGCTCGGAGGAGCCTGAAGCTTTGCCCTGTGAGACCCCACAGAGGAACTGGGTCTGTCCCCTAAAGACTTTTACCTACTTTACCTCTTTCAGCCCTGGGCAGGCAAATCCTCTGCTCCTGTGGCTCTGCAGTAGTTCAGTGACGGATGCTCTTACTCTCCTCCACAGGCCTAGGGTGGGGGTTTAATGACTGCACAGAGCAAGTCGGGGAAATTGAGGTCCAAAATGAGTGGAGAAACTCCATGCAAGAGGGTGATAAGGAAGCTATACCATGTGCTGGGTTTGCAGTTGTACATTTTAGCAGAGACTGATCTGCAACACCGAAAAAGAAACCATATACCGTTGCACAGAAACAAGAGTTACACAGAAACAGCTTGTATTTTCTGCAGATCTTTGTCCAGTAAGAAATGTTTGGTTTGTGCATTTCAAGGCTTTAGAATGCTAAGAAAATATTTCCAATAAGAAACTACCCAGACCTTCCTTTTCTTCCCACGACAGCTTAATTTCTTTAAGAGCCCTTCTGGGAGAGCTTTTTGGAGATCCAAGTGCACTCTGAGGACCAGATTGTCTTGTGTACACAATGGCTGGTTTCCTCCAAGAGCACTCGAGGTTTGTGCCTTGCCTTGCAACTGCCCCCTCAAAAGCCATGTGGAATCTCCCATTACATGAGATTTATCCTGGGCCTTGTTATTTCCAGACTTTATTATCCCTTCTAACAATTTGCCTTTTATAGAAGGCAGCCGCGCTGTTTTGCAGTTTCCTGGTTCCCACTGGAACTTTTTAAAAATTAGCATCATGTTTAACAACATTGACTGTTTGGTAGAGGACCACTGTAATTCTCACTCAGGCATGTATTTGGCAATTCATCCGAGAGCTCCTTCTAGCAGTTTTTTAACCATGTGTTCTAAATATGGGGTTAAAAATATCCCCACCCACCCCCCCAAGTGCTTTGGGACAGTCATGCAAATGCATGTCCCCTCAGGAATGATGCTAGCGTGTGCTCCTTCACAGCAAAGGCCAATGCAAGTAACTCAGCGAGCCTTTCTGTGATGGCTCACTCTTTCTTACAGCACCTGCTCATGCCCTGTCCCTGGGGCTCTCTGGAGAGCTTTCTGCTTCTCACACAGTCATGATTAATTTTCCCACCTTTAGGATGCTTTCTTCAGATCTTCTGTGGCTTCCCTTTCACCTGTAACTTTCCAGAGCTTGCATTCTTTTTTTTATTCTCTCACCTGTATGCAATTTTCACTTCTTTTAAGGTCTTACCACTTCAGATCTTCATTTCCACTCCCCTATATAACCACATCACCTTTTCTAAAAAATCCCTTTGAGCGTTGGCGTGCATTTACACCTATACAACCAACGCTGCATGCTTCAGCAGCTCTTGGGCTACATCAGCTCAACACCACTCACATACTTGTGTGATGCTCCTGACCAGCCTACCTCTCATTTCCCTTTTGACATTAAATATTACTCTAAAGGTATTGCTTTTGCTCTCACCAGCACAGTCTGATCGCTGATTATGGCTCCGTGGCTCCTCGTTTGTTACATTTAAACTAAGCCCCACGCATGGCTGAGGGCGTGCTCCGGTACAGTTCTTCCTTTGCTCCCCATTAATGCTTAGTGTGGGTTTGCACCATCCCACTGCCTCCACCAAGCTTCTGAGATCCAGCCCGATGATGAAAACGTTTGTGTAAAGGAAGGAGATGAGAGACCCAGGCTCCCTCTGCTCACCACATCCAAGTCACTGACACAGGAGCCACGGGTGAGGTCGAAGAGGAGAAAATCCTGGAAAGCAGCGTTACCCAGAGCACTGGGACTCTGGCCAGCTGGGAATTTGGGAGTCACGTAAGTCCCGCGTCCCAGCTGCAGAGCCACCGAGTTCCTCGACCCTGAGCATGAGGCCTGAGAATGGCCGGGGCTGGGACACAGTGCTGCTCCTCATGCCTGCTCAGTGCCAGCAGCAGGGACCTGCTCCCCTTCCAGCACCTGGGCAGCACAGGGCAGGGGCAAGCCCACGCCGAGACGTGCATGGGGCTGGCCTCACCGCTGGCACACACTGAGCACCCTTGGGAACACAGGGCCAAGCTCGGTTTACTTGTATCCGTAAGGAAAGCCCAGAGGAGCCTGTGGGGACAGGCATTTTCAAGTCAACGCAAGTATTTGCATGGTGTTTACGCTACTTAAGTGATAGCCCAGGACTGAACACCAGCACCCCCATAGTGGCCCCTCTGCACCCAGAGCAGATTGGTGAGGGCAGGCTGTGTGTTTGCAGCCACCTACTGCAGGCAGAGCCACCACCCCGGGCACCTCAGCAACTGCTGCTGAGCTTCCCGGAGCTCCACTATCCATGTGGCGCTGGTGCCAGCAAGTGCTCTGGGGGGTGCAGCCTCAGCGTGGGCAGCCATGTGCTGTCCCTGCTTCCCCATGTCCATCTACAGCATGGCCCCTTGCCCACGTGCATGCCCTGAAGTGTCGCCAAAAGACATGATCTGTGAACAGATGCGGTTGGGCTGGCAGTGTGCAGGTGACAGACACAATTTCAGCACAAAGTTAACACAAACAGAACAGTTATAGGACTTTATTTAAGCCCTGAATTCAAGAAATTGCCTGGATTACACCATTTTACCTGGATTCACATGCTGGATCCAAGTAGCAGAGCACATTGTTTCTCCTCACCCACCAGCCAGCACCCACATTTTTGGTCGCTTGACAGTATCAGCTGCCGTGCAAAGAAGTGCACCTCTACCTCCACATTAACACAAGCACCACGCTCCCCTCCCATGCGTGCGTTAGTTCTTGGCCCAGAAGAGCATCTGAGCAGTGAGTCAAGCTCTTTCCTGCCCATCCTTTTTGCCCTACGTGCCCTGCTGTGGCACTGCCTTTCCCAGCTCGTGGATGGCCCTGTTCTCCAGCACCTCCACCTTCCCCTTGCCTGGCTGCAGCACGCTGGCCACCATAGCCCTGGCCACCGTTTCCACAGGCACCGAGTAAGCGGTGGGGAAGACCCAAGCCACGACACCCAGAAACTGCTGGGCTATCCACTCCGCGGGCCGGGACTCCTGACGCTTGCACAGCAGCACCCTGCAGAGCAAGGAGGTAAGGTGGGTCAGACTGAAACCATTCCCTGGGGAAAAGCTAGAGATTGGGTTCTCCAGCTGCACTAGGGGCAGCTTGCTAAACCCACATGGAGGCTGTGCGGCTGTAGCAGGGCCCTAAAACACGACTGAGCTGAGCCCAGGGACACTAAGCTCCTTTCCCTGCAGTGCTGCACAACCAGGATGCTAGTTCTCCTGGGCAGCAAGAGCACAGTACAGCTGAAGGGATATAGGAGAGTATACTCACTGCATGAGGTCAAGGTCTGTGTGGAGATAAGCTTTGGCCTATGTCCCCCAACCTCTGCTTTCAACCCAAGCCTCTTCTTGCATGGCGTGTGACGCTAGGACTGGGACTGGCTGTGGGAAACTGCTGTGCATGCTCCCTGCAGCATTGGGAAGCAGTGCGCTCATCCAGGAGCTGCATTTGCAGCTGGTGGCTTTTTCCACTCCCCCGCCGCCTCCCAGCCCTAACCTTATGCATCCTTTCTCTCTTTCTCCATTTCCCAGCCCCCTGCCCTGGCAAACCCTCCACTCAAGCCCTCCTCCACCGCTACTCACGCTGGCCGGAGAATGGTACAGCGATCAAAACCAACAGCCTGAACCAGGTTCTCCACTTCTCCCTGTGAGAGCGGTTAGGCAGGATGAAAGGAGATGAGGGTGACTGCAAGCACCATCCCCGCCGCCCCATGAACTGGCAGGAGAGCGCTGCTCAGCCGCGAGCAGGATGGCATTAATGCCCACGCAAAGCGGGTACAGGCCAGCCAGGCAGCAGCTCTCCAGGGAAAGGCAGGACTGGGTGAGGGTCTGGACCACTGACTGTGGGTCACCAGCGCACCCTTGCAACCATCATGCTAATTGCAACTGCCTGCTCCGGAGAGGTGGCATCAGGACATGGTGTCCAGCCCTAGGGATCCTGGCAGAAGGCACTGGCAGACAGCGCTGAGCCCAGCAGGTGTTGGGAGCTGCAGCACATGATATATGGGGAAAAAGAACATTTGCAGTACGTACGGTCCCCCCCGGGGAGCCTGTGGGCTCCCCATCCCCGGACACTTCATGTTTCCCCTGGACATTCCCCACCTGGCTGCGAAGCTATCCCAGCTTGGGGCTGGGCTGGAGACCCCAGAGGGTGGTTTGAAGTGGGAGACAGAAGCCGCATGTGGGTGTTGTGCCGGTTCGCGTGGCTGCCCAGCCAAACCCCTGCCCTTGCCCCTCAGCACCAGCAGGACCCCCCAGCCACTTGCATCCCTTGAACCCTCATCTCCTGCTTCGATCCAGAGCATCCCAGCGTCCTGTGACTCCTGCAGAAGCACCGGGAGCCCCCCCACAGCTGCCCCCTCACCTTCACACGGAGGTAGAGGAAGCGGCTGTGCTGGTTCGCCCCCCGGGAGGACTGCAGGACAAAGTGCTTGCAGCCCCCTGCCCGTGCCAGCTCCGCTGCCTGCGCAACATAGTCCCGGTCCACGCGGACGAAGCCGTCCTGCAGGCCGAGGGGGGATGGAGGGTCAGCATGGCAGGGGAGGGCAGGCAGCCCCCCGCCCCCCCCAGGGGGGTCCCACTCACCGCCCCAGCCTTGGCCCTGGTGGTGCCCAGGCAGCAGAAGCCGACGTCGTGCCCCTGGAAGGCGGCGGAGTGCTCACTCAGACGCTCAAAGTCCACCACCGCCTGCTCCTGCGGGGAGGCCGAGGCTCAGCACGCCCGCCGCCGCCGCCCCCCGCCGCCCCGGGACCCCCGGCCCCACGCACCACGGCCGCCTCCGTCTCCTCATCCAGGCTCAGCCGGCGCCGGCTGACCAGCGTCACCCGGGCAAAGAGCCGCCGGGCCAGCAGCTCCCGCAGCAGTGCCCGGCCAGTCGCCCCCGAGGCGCCCAGCACGAAGCAGGCCCTGCCGCCGTCTGCCGCCATGATGGGGGAGCGGAAGCAGGCCCGGGCGGGGAGGTCTGCCTCCGGTCTGCCTCCTGCCTGCCTGCCGCCTGCCTCTGGTCTGCCTGCCGCCTGCCTCCGGTCTGCCTGCCGCCTGCCTCCGGTCTGCCTGCCGCCTGCCTCCGGTCTGCCTGCTGCCTGCCCACAGGCGAGCCGCCAGGCAGGCACAGCAGCCCTTTCTCAGGGACTGGGGGAGGCTGCAGGGTCTCTGTGTCCCCCCATGCCTAAGCAAAGGGCTGCCCCAGGGGACCCCCCTCTACCTCACTGCTGCCGGTGTCCCCTCTCCCGTCCCTGCGGGGCAGAGCCCATGCAGAAAGTGTCCCTGGGGGGATCTCCGTGCCCCTCAGGCCAGGTGGAGGGGCTGTGTGCCGGGGTGACCTGCCAGGCAGACCCTCCCTGAAAAGCACCGGGCTCGGTGCCACGGGGTGCCCTATAGCTGTGTCCTCCAGGCAGGGGGTGAGTCACCCCCCCTGCCACCCGCGCTGGACCTGCCACAGCCGTGGCAGCTTCCCTGGTGACTCCAGTGTGAAGCAGCTGCTGATGCCTGAAGAGCAGTGAGATGCAGCCCACTCCCCAGGGGACCCTCACTGAGCAGGTCCTGGGGTGTGCTGTTAGGCACAGAGGCCCAGCTCCAGATGCCCGCCCGGTGGGATGACTGCCATCGTCCCCGGGGCAGGCCGGGTCCCACTGGGGCATAGCTCGAGCAGGCATGTGGGCACGCGGGTGCTCGGTGCAGCTGCTCCCATGAGTAGCATCAAGGAGCCCCATGGCACCCCAATCCTGTTTGTCCTGATTCCTGAGGAGGGAGGTGCAGGGGCCTGAATGGCTGCTTTCGGGATCAGCCAGGCGATTTTCCAGCCTGGCGTGTCTGCCGACAGTTCCCCCTGGCTGAGGATGAATCTCTGATGCACGTGCTACCTGCGGGGCAGGATGCACGTCATGATCATCAGCGGGTTAATGGCCAGCATCCCGCTTCACCTGCCAGTGTGCCGCTGTGCCGCTGGCACCCACTGTCGTGCGCCCCGTCCAGTGGGCTGCACCCCGCAGCCGCAGGGAACACAGGTGGGTGCAGGGGCTGGGATGAGCCAGGGGTAGCAGGATGAGTGCTTGAGAGTGGGGGGGGGAAGCATACGGTACTGGCAGCAATGCCTATAGGGCACGTGTTACGCTATAGGATTCCATGGGGTGGTGGGGATACCCCTGGGGAGGGGTGGGACCAGGATGCATGGGGGCCACACAGTGCTCCTGCTGCTCATGGTCTGCTTCTCCTCCACAGCAGGGCTCGGTGGGCTGGCCAAGTGCCGGGGCAACCGCTCTCCCGGCAGCATGGAGGTGCAGTGCCAGCGCAGTGCGGCATTTGACTGCACTCCCCAGCCGGCAGCCTGCTGCCCTGACTGGATGGCAGGGCTCCCTGATGCCCTGCCTCTCTCCCGCCTCTCCATTCCTGGCACCCACGACTCCCTCAGCCTCTTTGGTGGCCAGCGCCTGCGGTGCCAGAGCTGGAGCCTGGAGGCCCAGCTGGCGGCCGGCATCCGCTTCCTGGATGTGCGCTGCAAGCTGGCGCGGGGCGAGCTCCACGTCTACCACCTCTGCACCTTCCAGCGGGCCAGCCTGCGGGGGGTCCTGCGCCGCACCCTGCGCTTCCTCCGTGCTCACCCCAGCGAGGCCGTGCTCATACGCATCAAGGAGGAGCTGCCCATCTTCTCCCAGCCTGGCTTCGCTGCCCGGCTGCACCGCTGCTTGCTAGAGGAGGGACAGAGCTGCATGTGGTGCCGGGAAGAGGTGCCAACGCTGGGCCAGGTGCGGGGCAAGATTGTGGTGCTGGAGGCGCTGGCGCGGGAGGTGCTGGGCATTCCCTATGAGCAGCTGAGCATCAGCGACGCCTGGAACGTCCTCTCACTGGAGCGCAAGTGGGCCCGGGCCCGGCGGCACCTGGAGAGGGCAGCCAGTGGGGACCCAGCCACCATGCACCTCACCTTCTGCTCAGGCAATGGGCTCTTCACCTGTCCCGAGGAGGTGGCACGCTTTGTGAACCCCCGCTGCTACCAGCACCTGCGGCGCCGGGGCAGGCAGCCCGTGCGCTGGGGAGTGGTCATCATGGACTTCCCTGGTGCAGGGCTCCTCCAGCTCATTGTGGAGAGCAACAGCCCACAGACCAGTGGCCCCATCACAGCAGCCCCTGGCACCCCCCCAGTACCCTCACGGCACCCCTGCGGCAGAGGGGATGGGCGCCACAGACAGCACAGCTCCACTCGCTGCTCACGCCGGTGCCCATCAGGACGGACACTGCTCCCGGCCTCACACCTCCGCCGAAAGACATCAGCGCCCAGTAGAGCAAAAGCAGGTTCCTAGCTCTTGCTGGCACCAGGAAGCCTTCATGTGACAATGGTGTGACAGCACCAGAGGCAGCAGAGGAGGATTGGTGGCTTCGGGCGGTCTGGGGAGCAGCCCCCTGCACGCAGCTCTCCCCTGAGGAGCTGGGTACAGTCCTGGCAGGGCCTGGGCTGACTGAGTCCCCAGCAGAGATGCAGGGACAGGCAGAGGGAAAAGGTCCTGCCAGGCCTCCTCTTGGGCTGGTGAGTCCACCTGAAATGCCTTTCTGCAAAACAGCCTTTATTCCTTTCAAGGGTAAATAAAATGACTCTAGGAAAGCACTTTCTATATTGCCTTCCCTAGCAGAAAAAGTGCAGAAAAGACCTTTTGCTTTTGCTGCTCAGATGTGAAAGAGCCTGTACCCCTCTGTCCATGGCTGAAGCACAGTTAAATTGGTGTTTGTAACCATCTCGCTCTTAAAATAGAGCTGTGAGAGAGGTCAGAGGAGGAGGAATTCACTTCAAAGGTGATAGTAAATGGTTAGGAACATCCTTCCCCTCGTTATTTTAGCTTTTGTTTTTTCTTGCAGGGCCTTGCCCCAAAAGTCAGGACTGTTAGAGAGAGGTGACTTCAGCAAGCACCGCTGGCCCTGTGCATGGAAAGCTGGATGGCCACAGCTGCAGCAGTTCAGATGGGGCTACCCCCTCCCTGGGGTCACACAGCCGGGGGATGCTGCACAGGGCAAAGCCCAGCAGTTTGCAACAGCACAGGCAGCGTGGACAGGAGAGTTTGTAGATCCATAAAAGCAAAATGGTTGAGATGTAAAAAAGACCTTAAAATGCACATTGTGCCAGCACCTGCCCTACCTGCAGAAAATAAATCTGCAATTTAAATAGACCGGCAAGCCACAGGACACAGTAGCTCCTTGAAGCAGGAAGATAACTGGGATCCCAGGGGAGAAAGCATCAAACTGCCAGCTGCACTGAAGCAAGGAGGTGAGAAAGAGAAGAGGAAAACTCAGCCCTGTCCTGTCAAAAGGTGAAGAACACCCTCAAAGATGCTTCTGTCTCAGGGGAAAAATGCAGCCTGGCACGGTGCCTGCCAGAGGGCATGCTGCAGGATTTCCTGGCCAGAGGCAAGGACATTGTTTTCTCTGCAGGGCCTGGCCCTGGCTGGAGACACAGCCCTTGGTGCTGAGCTTGGTCATCTGCTGGTCCTGGGCGGGCTGCGGCGGCGCTGGGCTGGGCAGGCAGCAGGGGAGGACGGAGCCTGTGCTGCCATGAGCCAGGACGGAGGGGAGCAGGCAATAGCGCGCAGGGGATGTTGGAGGTGACAAACAGAGACATCTGTTTCTGGACTTGCTTTGTGATAAATCTCTGCATTAAACTGGACATGTGACAAAGCACTGGTGATGTCTGGGGTGCCGGTGGCCTGTTCCGTTGGCTGTCAGACCTCCACTGCCTGGGCCGCCCCTGTGCCCAGCCAGCATGAAAGCTCTAGGTATTGTTCTCATGCCAGGAAGATGGGTGCTATCAAGGGAGGGGCAGTCAGATCGGTGGCCTGTCCCAGCTTTCCAGGGATGCACAGTGCCATGGGGAGCTGGGCAGGGTGCAGGCAGAGCAATCGCAGCTCCCAGGAGCGTCTCTGCAGGCTGGGTGGTTCTGCTGTCACTGAGGACAAGGGCTGCCTGCATGGCAGCAGGGCTGTGGCACATCCCCGCAGCTGCACCCCAGCAGCCAGTACCCACCCTGTGCCCCAGTTCACTGGCAGGGCAGAGGTGCTGCCTGGGGTTCCATGGGTGGGTAGAGCTGCTTGTTTACTCCTTACCACACAAGCCGTGAGATAACTTTGGCATTATCTACGCCCCCAGCATCCTGTTTGGTGAGCCCTTATCTGTGCCACATGCACGTGTTGCTGCTACCAGGCGCCAGGGATTCAGCAGGCAGCACGGGCAGGAGTACCCAGCTGGTAGCAGTGCACAGTGAAAAGGGTCTCCATCACTGGCGTAGTTGGGAAAAGGCATGAGACAAAAAGCTGTCCTACAGCTGAGATCAAAGAAATGTCTCTGAGAGGGACCAGATGAGGTGGGCAGGAGTGATTTGCCCAAAACTACCTCTGCGTCCCGTAGCCAGGGCTGCTCCAGTGCCATGAGGTCCCTGTGGGTGGGGGGTGCAGGGTGCCACAGCCCCTGGGCTGTCTTGGAAGCAGCCCCATGCTTCTGGTCCTGGCTAATCCTTGAAACCATCTCACACCCTGCAAGCCAGGGTGGCACACAGATAACACATCTTCCTGTGGGCAAACACCCAAATTGTGAGAAAGATTTTATCGGGTGCCACTTTCCTCTGGGGCTGTCACAGGAGGATCCAGCTGCTCAGGCTGCAGGCCAGGCGTCGCCCTGGGAGACATGCCCAAAGGCACCCTGCCGCTCAGGGACACCCTTTGGGTCAAACACCCCTTGGGGGGCACCTGTGGTGAGGGGGAGCCGCCCCCTGCCCACACTTAGGAGGTGCCTCCGAAGCTTCAGAGAGAGCAGCCTCAGTCCCCAGGGTGGAGCAAGGGGATGGCAGCAGCGGGGCTGTATCCCGGTGGGATGTGGGTCCTCACCTCCTGCAGGGGCACTGCTTGGGTGCCCCCTTGCCCCGTGGGCTGCTGAGCCCTCCCCAAGCAGCAGAGGCAAGAGGGGCTCCCAGGAAGGTGCCCCCTGTATCGCTGGCAGCAGCCAAGCCGGACGGGCTGTGTCAGAGTGACTCGGTTCCTCTGCGGTTTGCAGGGAGACATTGCACAAGGAGGGGAACAGGCTGTGCCAGCGTCGGGTGGGAGCTTCTAGCAAAAACAACACAAGCGTTCCTCTGTATGGGGCAGGGGTTGATGGGGGTGCCCCTTGCACCCCCTGCCCCAAGGGTCTCACTCCACCAGGTCCTGGGCACTCCCCAGGGACACATTGCAAGGCACAGCCTGGACTTGGCCCTGGGGCATCTGCTCACCTCTGCCAGTGCCCACCTCCCCATGCAGCATGTAGAGCCCCTGGCACCGTGGGTCCCATCCACACCTGGGTGCTGCCAGCACTGTCAGGATGCTCATGCAAGCATTGCACCCTGCCCTGCACGTGACACCCTGCCCACAGCACGGCTGAGCACACTGAGAGGGAGCAGAGCACCAGGCTGGGTGGGCAGCGATGGCTGCAGCAGCCAGGCTGCTTTGCCCCAAGGAGCCCTGCAGTCACAGCCTGTGGGTGGGTCGCCCAACGCCACCAGCTGCATGGCACCCTCAGCAGTGGTTTGCAGGTGGGAGTGGAGCACACTGTCCCTTCCCCACAGATACAGCCCATGGGAGGGCTCTCATGGGAGAGAGAGCATCACCTCTGTTTGTGGCTCAGGACCCAGGCACGGCAAAGGAGGCACATTTCCATTGAGATACCTGTAGGGTATAGAGGGACAGTGAGGAGGTGACACAGGAAAGTGTCTTTGTACCTGCTCCCTTGAGCCCACTCCAAGCAAAGCCCTGGCTTGCAGCTTGTGCTGTACCCTTGGAGGGGTGGCTGGGGAGACAGGATGCACCATCCCGCCTGGAAAATGCACCATCCCATGGGAAATCCCTGGGCTGCTCAGCCAGTAAGGCAGGGATGGGCCCTTCCTTGGTAAGCGGTAAAGCAGGAACCCAGCGGGGAGCGTGTGCCCTACAGCATCCTGAATCCTTCATGCTGGGCCAGCCTGGAAACCCCCTGAGATGTGGAAGGACTCCTGGTGATTAGCCAGCTCCCCACAGAGCTGCAGAGCTGACTGGGTTCTTCTCTCCCTCCCACCATGTGTACCTTTTCCCACTACCTGCAAAGCAACCCCCAGTAGCTGTCCTGCCTTGTCCTGCCTTGCAGGACCCTCTCCCTGAGCCCGGGTACCTGTGGGCATGGGGCACTTGCCCATGTAAAAAAGAGCTTTGAACTTGGCCACATTCTGCCCTTTGCAGCAGCAGCCTCTGGGTCTCAGCCACCTTGCTTCTGTTTTTAAAACAATACCAGAAACTATTTGTAGTTACAAAAATAAAGGTGGGGATTTTTTTTTTCCTGCTGCTCTGCCCTACCGTGTCAGGTTTCAGCAGAAGTGAAACTGGCAGGGGCACAGCCTGCTCCCCCATGAGCACCCCTCTGACCCAGTTGGTCTCCCACCAGCCCAGGTTTGGAGGTGTCTCCTGCCCCAGCAGCTGCCCCTCAGCCTCTCTGCCTGCCTGGCTGCTTCTTCCCTTGCCATAGTTGCGTACCCTTTGCACGTGCACTGCTAGAATACGAGTGCTCCTGAATTACTGGATATGTAGGCTCATCCTCAGCAATTCCATAAAAATAGACAATTGCAGTAAAACATTTTGTAAGGAAGATATCCAGAGACAGGAACTGAGTTTCATTTACATTGGCAAAGCATAGTCATTGTAGTGGGTTACGGCTTTTGTGGGATGGGTTCCTCCTTTTGTCTAGTGTAAGTCCTCTTGGAGCAGCATCAACTTCTCTGGAACTGGAAAATGCATGTGACCTGCATGGCTCTTGCCTGGCTTTAGCTGGAAGTGAGCAGAGCAATTCCTGCAGAAAGCCCGGCCAAGACAATTTTATTTAGAAGCAGAACAGGGCAAGGAAAATTTATGATGATTCAAGAATGATCCAAGGGGAGGTGGACACAATGAGACATGTCCCTGAAGGATCAGTGGAAGTTCCTAAAGGATATTAACAACTCAGGGAAGTTCCTCTGGCATTTTCATGGCCCTTTCTCATACAGATTTGAAGGCAAAGACAGGAAAATACCTTGTGTAACTTTATTGGTATATGAAGATTCATAGCCAGAGCAAAAAGCCTGCAAGTGAGGAGAGCATCCGGCACAGGAGCCGGGAGGCTGCGAGCCACGCTTCTGCTCAGCCCCTGTGGGAACTCATCACACCTCATCCCTCCTCTGTCCTCTGATTGCTGGTGCAGGCACTGCGACGTGGACATGGTGGGTCAAAGAGGTCTCAGTGCCCTGGGCACCATGGGCTGGGGCTGGACGCCCCTGGGGGGACCTTCTCCATCTCCTGGGGGGCTCAGGCAAGCTCGGCTCGTTGGCTTGTTGCGAGTTGGTTCCTGTGGCTGTCATGTGCCCATGGCAGCGTGGGGATGCACGCAGGTCTCTCGGCAGGGCTGTGGCCAGGGCTGCCCCTGCTGTTCCCCTCTGGCTCTGGGCTGGGAGCGGGGTCTCTGGGGGTGGGAGAGCCCTTCGGTGGGGAGGCGGGGACGCGGGGCAGGATGCGGGTGGCAGCGGGGCTGGGGCGGGAGGGGAAGAGGCCAAGGGCAGGGAGCGATGCTGTGCGTGGTCGGAGGAAGTGTGAGCGCTGCTGCCCGCCGACAGCCAGACGCGCTGGTGCTGCCGGCAGTCGGGCAAGGTGCGTCTGCAGCACCGACATGGTAGGTCCCACTCCTCTCCTTGGGCATGAGTTGGGGTCTGCCTGGAAAAGGGGGTTACGGGACAGCAGGGCTGTGGGCAGGTGCTGCCAGGAACCGGCAGCGCTGCTGGGGACCCTTGGGACGGACCCAGACTGCCCCAAAGACTCTGCCCCGAGCAGCGAGGCTGTGCCAGGTGCACAGAGCACTGCCAGGCACACTGCTATGGAGGCAGATACCAGCCCTGGGTGGGTGGGGAGGAGTGGGGGGCACAGGGCATGCCCTGGACTTGGGGGCTCCCCAGGAGTGAACTGCACTGCTGGCACAGCCTCCCTCACTGTCCAGCTGTGCTGCAGGCACAGCCCCCACAAAAGTACCTCGCTGGAGGGGCCCCTTCTGCAGCAGAGCTGTACCTGGCTGGCAGCATTGTGCGTGCCTGCATGTAAGCTGGCACAAGCAACATGCGCTTGTGGCTACCAGGACCACCCAGCAGCGGTGTGGGTGCACTGTGGGGTGTGTGAGCCCCCGTGGAACATGCATGCTCACAACTCCCTCCCTGGCATGCAGGGCACTGCTGCGGGACTGCGATCTGCTGGGAGGACGTGGGCTCTGAGTTCTCATGGCATCTGCTACCTGGGCATCGCTGTCATCACATGGGGTAAGCCACCTGCTGCGGGCACGGTAAGCCCAGCGGGACCCTGTTGCCGAGAAGCCTGCAGGTCCAGGAAACTGGAGGAGGACAGCAATGTTATTCTGGGGGCTTATCAGTCATACTCCCTGCAGCTGCTAGCCCAGGAGTGTCTCCTTCTGGGCTGGGAGGGGGCCGCATCTCTTGGGGCCAGCTCCCCCCAGCCAGACCTATTGCAGGACCATGCTCCCCCAGGGAGGATCAGGACACATGTGGTGTCCCCACAGGATTTCTGGTTCCCCAAATGCAGTATGGCAGCTGGTGCATTGCACCGTGATCTGGAGAAAGGCAGCAGCAGCTCGGCTCCCTGCCCATGCCCATGCTGCAGAGCTGGCCACGGCCACAGCCACAGGACCCACAGGTGCAAGGGTTGGGAACACACCTGGGGCAGCACCACACAGAGTTAAAGCTGCTAACTAACATCAGGAGAAGACATCAGAGTAGAAACTAATTTGGTTTTACTGCCTGTAGGATATTTCCTTCATTTTGGCATTGTACAGAGCAAAACCTGCCGATGCCTGCTTTGTCCCTAGGGATCCTGCAGTGAGCTGGGTTATTTTCAAAGGACCTTTTGTGATTGAGCTAAGGAACAGAAGTAAATGCAGAAGTTCCAGGGGGAGGCTGAGATTTAGCTCTGAGGGGAAAACAAAAATGCAAAGGCACCCCAAGTGCTGTGGATGCTGAGCACCACCCTGGGCAGGAGACTTTGGGGGCTGCCAGAGAAGCTGAGGGGTCAACATGTAGGCAAACAGCACCCACCCTGGGGTTCAACTCCAGGTGGGGCAGGGAGAGGTGATGTAAGGCTGAGGGGAAGGAGCGAGGATGAGCTGTGCTACAGAGTTGCTAGTGGAGCTGGAGGAAAGAGGCAGGAGAGCATATAGAGGATGGGCTCCCTGGGATGGGGTTTTAAGGGATGGGGTGTGTGAGGGCAGCAGGGCAGCTGCTCTGAGCTGTGCTGGGGAGGCAGCGAGGGCCAGAAGGTGGGTGGTGGGAGCTGAGGCCAGGGCAGGCTCCCAGGAGGTGCCCTCAGCTTCTGTTCTGCAGCCCCAAACTCCCAAGGGGTGAAGAGGATGGCTGTTGAAGGCCACATTTTCCTCAGTTTTCTTGAACGAAGTGGATAGTTTTCTCTTTCACAAGGAAAACCAGACAAATTATGGGAATTCTGCTTAGAAAAATGCGTAACTACTGACCAAACCAGAGCCCTAATTAGACTTTGGAAGCCCTAGATTTGCATCTAATCTGCAATGCCCAGACCCTGGCCTGCATGACCACAGTGTGATATGCTCCCCTGAGATGCATGGTACCCCAGGCCAGTTATTTGGAGCAATCTTTGATCCCCATCTAATTTTCTGCGCAGATAGAGATACAATCCCCATATCACTTTCTGTAGTTGTGGAGATGCATGCTACTGGAGAGGAGGGAGGAAGACTTTTTTGTGGCTTAAACACTTAGATTGCATCAGGTTGTGGTGAGAAATGCTGTAAATAAGAGCAGGAGAACTTCTGGGTGTGGGTTCCAGTTAATCTCTGGCTTTGCCCTGCATGGTGGGCATGGCTAGGATGTGAACTTCAGTGTTGCAAGACAGTTGTTTTGCAACACTGAATTTTATAAGACTCTTTGACCATCTCTGGCTCAGATGAGCAGCTTGGGATACAGATGCTTTTGGGGGTGAGGCCATGCTCGTTCCTCTGCCTTGATCTAAGCTAACTCTCATGTAGAAGCATAAAGCAAGAAAATTGAAGTGGTACACTTCTGTGCTCAAGGAAGGAACCACATTTAAGGAACCATCTTGATGTTGGGTCTTCCCCTTTGGGAAACCTTTC